>NC_091979.1:217092949-217392949 GCF_044704955.1 Pristiophorus japonicus | reverse complement strand
AGACAGCAGAGGATCTTGGCTGGTCCAAGTCCTAATCTGGCAGGCCGTGACAGGTGATTTATCATTTTCAAACGCTTCCATGACCATCAACAAGTCTGCGGGCTTTGCCACCATCAACAAGTTTGCAGGCTGCGCCATTTCCAGCCCGTGGTGGGCAATGGTAGTCGACTGAGAGCATCCGCACAGTGCTTGGTGCCTGGCCTGTGGCGGATGGTTTCGTTATACACTGATAGTGCGAGTGCCCACCTTTGTATGCAGGCTGAGGCATGAGTATTTATCCCCTTGTTTCCAGCGAACAGGGATGTGAAGGGCTTGTGATCGGTTTCCAGCTCAAATTTGAGGCCAAACAGGCATTGATGCATTTTCTTTACCCCGAACACACACACTAATGCCTCTTTCTCAATCATGCTGTAGGCCCTCTCGGCCTTAGACAAGCTCCTGGAAGCATAGGCGACAGGTTGCAACTTCCCCGCAACGTTAGCTTGTTGCAATACACACCCGACTCCGTACGACGACACGTCACATGATAGCACAAGTCTTTTACACGGGTTATACAATACAAGCAGCTTGTTGGAGCATAAAATGTGTCTGGCTTTCTCAAAAGCAATTATTTGTTTTTTTCCCCATACCCAGTTCTCACCGTTGCGCAATAACACATGTAGGGGCTCTAAAAGGGTGCTTAACCCCGGTAGGAGGTTACCAAAATAGTTGAGGAGTCCCAGGAATGACCGCAGCTCCGTGACATTCTGTGGCCTGGGCGCGTTCCTGATAGCCTCTGTCTTGGCGTCTGTGGGCCAAATGCCGTCCACCGCGATCTTTCTCCCCAAAAACTCCACTTCTGTTGCCATGAAGATGCATTTCGACCTCTTCAGCTGCAGATCTACGTGATCCAGTCGCTGGAGGACCTCCTTTGTAGGTGCTCGGCGGTGTCCCGACCCGTGACCAATATATCATCCTGAAAGACCACCGTGTGTGGTACCGACTTGAGTAGGCTCTCCATGTTTCTCTGGAAGATCGCTGCAGCCGACCAAATTCCAAACGGGCATCTGTTGTAGATAAACAGTCTCTTGTGCGTGTTGATGCAGGTGAGGCCCTTCGAAGACTCCTCCAGCTCCTACGTCATGTAGACCGAAGTCAGGTCGAGCTTGGTGAACGTCTTGCTTCCTGCCAGCGTTGCAAATAGGTCGTCTGCCTTAGGTAGCAGGTACTGGTCCTGTAGCGAGAAACGATTAATAGTTACTTTATAATCGCCGCAAATCATGACCGTGTCATCACTTTTGAGTACTGGAACAATCGGGCTGGCCCACTCGCTGAATTCCACTGGGGAGATGATACCGTCGCGTTGCAGCCTGTCCAGCTCGATTTCCACTCTCTCCCTCATCATGTGAGGTACCGCTTGCGCCTTGTGGTGAATGGGTCGTGCCTCTGGGACCAAGTGGATCCGTACCTTCGCCCCGGAAAAGTTTCCAATGCCTGGCTCAAAAAGGAAAGGAAATTTGTTAAGAACCTGGGTACATGAGGCCTCATCGACATGTGATAGCGCTCAGATGTCATCCCAGTTCCAGCAGATTTTGCCCAGCCAGCTCCTTCCAAGCAGTGTGGAGCCATCGCTTGGGACAATCCAGAGTGGCAGTTCGTGCACCGTGCCCTCGTAGGTGACCTTGACCATGGCGCTGCCTAGGACAGTGATAAGCTCTTTGATGTACGTTCTCAGTTTCGTGTGAATGGGGCTCAGGGCTGGTCTGAATGCCTTGTTGCACCATAGTGTCTCAAACATCTTTTTACTCATGATGGATTGGCTAGCGCCAGTGTCCAGTTCCATGGCTACGGGTAAGCCATTCAATTTTACGCTTAGCATTATAGGTGGACATTTTGTCGAAAATGTGTGCACCCCGTATATTTCAGCATCTGCCTCCTCTCTCTGAGGCTCGAAATTGCTTTGATCCACCATGGACCAATCTTCCTCTGCCACGTGGTGGTTAGCAGGTTTTGCAGCTCGTTGGAGGTGCCCCATTGTTCCATAGCTCTTGCTAACATACCCTTTGGAGCGGCATGAATAGGCTGAATGGAAGCCTCCACAACGCCAACAAGGTGTGAATTGCCTTGCATTCATCCTTTGTTGCGGACTCTGAGTCATCTGGATCACCTGAGGCCTGCTGGCAGACACAGTTCCAGTTAATTTATGAACATTGCTAGCACTTGTGTGCTGAGAGATTTGATTGGTGTTATCACTGGTGGACATAAACGCCTGTGCTATCGCAATGGCCTTACTGAGGGTCGGTGTCTCTACATTCAAAAGTTTACATAGGATGGTCTCGTGGCCAATGCCCAGTACAAAAAAGTCTCTGAGTATTTGCTCCAGGTAGCCTTCAAACTCACATGTCCTGCAAGTCGCCTTAGCTCGGCGACGTAGCTCGCCACTTCCTCACCTTCAGATCGCTGGCACATGTAGAACCAATACCTCGCCATCAGCATGCTCTCCCTCGGGTTAAGATGCTCCAGTGTACACAGCTCCTCATACGACTTATCTGTGGGTTTCACCGGAGCCAGAAGATTCTTCATGAAGCTGTAGGTCGGTGCCCCGTAGACTATGAGGAGGACCGCTCTCCTTTCTGCAGCGCTTCCTTCTCCGTCCAGCTCGTTGGCTACAAAGTACTGGTTTAGCCGTTCGACATAGGCTTCCCAGTCCTCAACTTCCGAGAACTTCTCCAGGATGCCCACATTTTGCTGCATCTTTGCGTTGGATTCGTATTCTCGTCGCCAGTTATTGTGTTCCTGTCTCTCCCCAATCTTACTCTCTCTCCCTACTTCCTCCAGTCTATCCCCAGTCGCTCTCTCTCTCTCCCCCAGTCTCCCTCTCTCCCTCCCCCATTCACTCACTCTCTCCCAGTGTCACCCTCTCCCACCCCCAGTCTCTCTCCACTAAGTCTCTCTCTCTCCTTCCCCCAGTCTCTCCCTCAGGTCGTTCTCTCTCCCTCCCTACCCCAGTCTCTCTCTCTCCCCAGTCTCTTTCTCTCCAACAGTCTCTCTTCCCCTCCTCCCCGTCGCCATCTCTCTCTCCCTTCCCCCACCCCCCTCTCTCTCTCTCTCTCTCTAGTCTCTCTCTCTCCCCAAGTCTCTCTCGCTCCTCCAGTCTTTCTCTCTCTCTCCCTCCTTCCCCCAGTCTATCCCCAGTCTCTCTCTCCCCCCCATCTCACTCTTTCTTGCCCCCCCTAATCTCTCTCCCCCAGTCCCTCCCACTTCCTCTCTCTCACCCAGTCTCTCTCCTGCAGTCTCTCCCTTTCTCTCCCTCCCCCAGTCTCTTTCCCCCCGCAGTCTCCATCTCTCTCCTCAGTTTTTCTCTCACTCCACCACCCCCCAGTCTTTTTCTCTCTCGACCACCCCCCAATCTCTCTCTCACCCACTAGTTTCTCTTCCCACCCCAGCCTCCCCGGTCTCTCTTTCTCTCTCCCCAAGTCTGTCCCTCTCTCCCTCTGTCTCTCTCTTTCCCTCCCCAAGTCTCTCTCTCACATCCAGTGTCTCCCTCTACCTCCCCCAGTCTCTCTCCATCAAGTTTCTCTCCTTTCCCCAGTCGCGCTCTCTCTTTCCCTCCCCCAGTCTCTCCCACTTTCTCTCCCTTCCCCGGTCTCGCTCTCTCTCCCTCCCCCAGCCTCTCTCTCCCGCCCCCAGGTCGATCCCTCTCCTTCCCTTCTCCAGTCTCTCCCACTTTCTCTCCCTCCCAAAGTCTCTCTCTCCCCAGTCTCTCCCTCCCCAGTCTGGAGAGCATTCTGGAGAGGGAGGGTGAACAGCCAGTTGTTGTGGTACGTGTAGGTACCAACGATATAGGTAAGAAGCGGGAAGAGGTCCTACAAGCTGAATTTAGGGAGCTAGGAGTTAAATTAAAAAGTAGGACCTCAAAGGTAGTAATCTCTGGATTGCTACCAGTGCCATGTGCTAATCAGAGAAGAGTGAGCAGGATAGTTAGAATAAATACGTGGCTTGAGCAGTGGTGCAAGAGGGAGGGATTCAAATTCCTGGGACATTGGAACCAGTTCTGGGAGAAGTGGGACCTGTACAAAAGGGACGGTCTGCACTTGGGCAGGACTGTAACTGATGTCCTAGGGGTAACTTTTGATCATGCAGTTCGGGAGTGTTTAAACTAATATGGCAGGGGGATGGGAACCTATGCAGCGAGATAGGGCGAAGTAATATGGAGTCAGAAACAGATGGTTGAAAGGTAAAAAGCAATAGTGGAAGGCCGAGTAAACAAAGGCAAGAAATAAAAAGGGCCACACTACATCATAATTCTAAAAGGACAAAGGGTGTTAAAAAAACAAGCCTGAAGGCTTTGTGTCTTAATGCAAGGAGTATCCGTAATAAAGTGGATGAATTAACTGTGCAAATAGATGTTAACAGATATGATGTGATTGGGATTACAGAGACGTGGCTCCAGGATGATCAGGGCTGGGAACTCAACATCCATGGGTATTTAACATTCAGGAAGGATAGAATAAAAGGAAAAGGAGGTGGGGTAGCATTGCTGTTTAAAGAGGAGATTAATGCAATAGTTAGGAAGGACATTAGCTTGGATGCTGTGGAATCTATATGGGTAGAGCTGCAGAACACCAAAGGGCAAAAAACGTTAGTGGGAGTTGTGTACAGACCTCCAAACAGTAGTAGTGATGTTGGGGAGGGCATCAAACAGGAAATTAGGGGTGCATGCAATAAAGGTGCAGCAGTTATCATGGATGACTTTAATATGCATATAGATTGGGCTAACCAAACTGGAAGCAATACGGTGGAGGAGGATTTCCTGGAGTGCATAAGGGATGGTTTTCTAGACCAATATGTCGAGGAACCAACTAGGGGGGAGGCCATCTTAGACTGGGTGTTGTGTAATGAAGGAGGATTAATTAGCAATCTCGTTGTGCGAGGCCCCTTGGGAAAGAGTGACCATAATATGGTGGAATTCTGCATTCGGATGGAGAATGAAACAGTTAATTCAGAGACCATGGTCCAGAACTTAAAGAAGGGTAATTTTGAAGGTATGAGGCGTGAATTGGCTAGGATAGATTGGCGAATTATACTTAAGGGGTTGACTGTGAATGGGCAATGGCAGACATTTAGAGACCGCATGGATGAACTACAACAATTGAACATCTCTGTCTGGCGTAAAAATAAAAAAGGGAAGGTGGCTTAACCGTGGCTATCAAGGGAAATCAGGGATAGTATTAAAGCCAAGGAAATGGCATACAAATTGGCCAGAAATAGCAGTGAACCCGGGGACTGGGAGAAATTTAGAACTCAGCAGAGGAGGACAAAAGGTTTGATTTGGGCAGGAAAATAGAGTACGAGAGGAAGCTTGCAGGGAACATTAAGACGGACTGCAAAAGTTTCTATCGATATGTAAAGAGAAAAAGGTTAGTAAATACAAACATAGGTCCCCTGCAGTCAGAATCAGGGGAAGTCATAACGAGGAACAAAGAAATGGCGGACCAATTGAACAAGTACTTTGGTTCGGTATTCACTAAGGAGGACACAAACAACCTTCTGAACATAAAAGGGGTCAGAGGGTCTAGTAAGAAGGAGGAACTGAGGGAAATCCTTATTAGTCGGGAAATTGTGTTGGGAAAATTGATGGGATTGAAGGCCGATAAATCCCCAGGGCCTGAAGGACTGCATCCCAGAGCACTTAAGGAGGTGGCCTTGGAAATAGCGGATGCATTGACAGTCATTTTCCAACATTCCATAGACTCTGGATCAGTTCCTATGGAGTGGAGGGTAGCCAATGTAACCCCACTTTTTAAAAAAGGAGGGAGAGAGAAAACAGGGAATTATAGACCGGTCAGCCTGACATCGGTAGTGGGTAAAATGATGGAATCAATTATTAAGGATGTCATAGCAGCGCATTTGGAAAGAGGTGACATGATAGATCCAAGTCAGCATGGATTTGTGAAAGGGAAATCATGCTTGACAAATCTTCTGGAATTTTTGAGGATGTTTCCAGTAGAGTGGACAAGGGAGAACCAGTTGATGTGGTGTATTTGGACTTTCAGAAGGCTTTCGACAAGGTCCCACACAAGAGATTAATGTGCAAAGTTAAAGCACATGGGATTGGGGGTAGTGTGCTGACATGGATTGAGAACTGGTTGGCAAACAGGAAGCAAAGAGTAGGAGTAAATGGGTAATTTTCAGAATGGCAGGCAGTGATTAGTGGGGTACCGCAAGTTTCTGTGCTGGGGCCCCAGCTGTTTACATTGTACATTAATGATTTAGACGAGGGGATTAAATGTAGTATCTCCAAATTTGCGGATGGCACTAAGTTGGGTGGCAGTGTGAGCTGCGAGGAGGATGCTAAGAGGCTGCAGAGTGACTTGGATAGGTTAGGTGAGTGGGCAAATGCATGGCAGATGAAGTATAATGTGGATAAATGTGAGGTTATCCACTTTGGTGGTAAAAACAGAGAGACAGACTATTATCTGAATGGTGACAGATTAGGAAAAGGAGAGGTACAACGAGACCTGGGTGTCATGGTACATCAGTCATTGAAGGTTGGCATGCAGGTACAGCAGGCGGTTAAGAAAGCAAATGGCATGTTGGCCTTCATAGCGAGGGGATTTGAGTACAGGGGCAGGGAGGTGTTACTACAGTTGTACAGGGCCTTGGTGAGGCCACACCTGGAGTATTGTGTGCAGTTTTGGTCTCCTAACTTGAGGAAGGACATTCTTGCTATTGAGGGAGTGCAGCGAAGGTTCACCAGACTGATTCCCGGGATGGCGGGACTGACATATCAAGAAAGACTGGATCAACTGGGCTTGTATTCATTGGAGTTCAGAAGAATGAGAGGGGATCTCATAGAAACGTTTAAAATTCTGATGGGTTTAGACAGGTTAGATGCAGGAAGAATGTTCCCAATGTTGTGGAAGTCCAGAACCAGGGGTCACAGTCTAAGGATAAGGAGTAAGCCATTTAGGACCGAGATGAGGAGAAACTTCTTCACCCAGAGAGTGGTGAACCTGTGGAATTCTCTACCACAGAAAGTTGTTGAGGCCAATTCACTAAATATATTCAAAAAGGAGTTAGATGTAGTCCTTACTACTAGGGGGATCAAGGGCTATGGCGCGAAAGCAGGAATGGGGTACTGAAGTTGCATGTTCAGCCATGAACTCATTGAATGGCGGTGCAGGCTCGAAGGGCCGAATGGCCTACTCCTGCACCTATTTTCTATGTTTCTATGTCTCTTTATCTCCACCAGTCTCTCTTCACTCCTCCCCATCTCTCTCCCTCCCCTCTCTCTCTCCAGTCTCTCCCTCCTCTAGTCAATCTCTCTCCCCCAATCTCTCTCTCTCACCCCCATTCTTACTCTCTTTCTCTCTAGTCTTTCTCTCTCTCCCTCCTTCCCCCAGTCTATCCCCAGTCTCTCTCACTTCCCCAGTCGCTCTCTTTCTCCCCCAGAGTTTATCTCCCTCCCCGCAGTTTCTCTCTCCCCTCCAGTCTTTCTCTCTTTCTATTTTCCCAAGTCTCTCTCTCTCTTCCATTCTTTCTCTCTCTCCCTCCTTCCCCCAGTCTATCCCCAGTCTCCCTGTCTCTCCCCAGTAACCCTCTCTCCCTCCTCTAGTCACACTCTCTCACCAAGTGTCACCCTCTCCCAGCCCCAGTCTCTCTCCACCAAGTCTCTCCCTCTCCCAGTCTCTCCCTCAGGTAGTTCTCGCTCCCTTCCTTCTCCAGTCTCCCTCTCTCCCTCCTCCAGTCTGTCTCCATCAAATCTCTCTCTCCCTTCCCCAGTTTCGCTCTCTCTCTCCCTCCCTTCTCCAGTCTCTATCTCTTCCCCTTTCCCAGTCTCTCCCACAGGTCATTCTCTCCCTCCTTTCTCCAGTCCCTCCCTCTCACTCCTTCCTCCAGTCTCTCACTTTCTCCCCCCTCAGTATCTCTCGCCCAATCTCTATTGCCCTCCCCCAGTCTCTCACTCTCTCCCTAGTTTCTCACACTTTCTCTCCCTCTCCTAGTCTTTTTCACCCCCCCCCGTTTTCATCTGTCTCCCTCCCCTCTCTCTCCCCAGTCTTTCTCACAATCTCTCCCTCCCCCAGTCTTCCTCTCTCTCTCTCTTTCCAAGTCTCCCCCCCCCCTCCCCCAGTCTCTCTCTCTCTCCCTCCCCCAATCTTTCCCTCTCCCCAGGCCACTTTCTCCCTCCCTCTCTCCCTCCCTTCCCAGTCTCTCTCCCTCTCTCCCACCCAGTCTCTCTTTCTCTCCCAAGTCTCTCTCACTTTCTCTCCCTCCCCCAGTCTCTCTCTCTCTCTCTCTCACCCCCAGTCTCTCCCACTTTCTTTTCCTCCCCCAGTCTCTCTCTCTACCCAGTCTCTCCCTTTCTCTCCCCACCCCCCTCAGTCTCCATCTCTCTTGCCCCCAGTCTCTCTTCCCAGTCTTTCTCTCTCTCCCTCCTTCCCCCAGACTATCACCAGTCTCTCTCCCTCTCCCCCCAATCTCCCTCTCTCCCTCCCCCAGTCACTCACTCTCACCCAGTGTCTCCCTCTCCCACTCCCAGTCTCTCTCCACCAAGTATCTCTCTCCCTCCCCCAGTCTCTCCCTCAGGTCGTTCTCTCTCCCTCCCTTCCCCACTCTCTCTCTCTCTCTCCAGTCTCTCTCTCTCCCCAGTCTCCTTCTCTCTCCCAATCTCTCTCTCCCCTAGTCACTCTCTCTCCCCAAGTCTCTCTCGCTCTCTCTCCTCCAGTCTTTCTTTCTCTCCCTCCTTCCCCCAGTCCCTCTCACTCCCCCATCTCTCCCTCTCTCCCAGGTCGCTCTCTCCCTTCTTCTCTAGTCTCTCTCTCTCCCACAGTCTCTCTCTCTCCCCTAGTCTCTCCTTCTCCCCACAGTCTTTCTCTCTCTCTCTCTCCCTCCCCCAGTCTCTTTCTCTCACCCAGTCTCTCTCCACTAAGTCTCCCTCTCACTTCCCTGTCTCGTTCTCTCTCCCTCCCCCAGCCTCTCCCTCCCTCCCTTCTCCAGTCTCCCCCACTGCCCCAGCTCACTCCCTCCCTTCTCTGGTTTCTCTCTCTCTCTCTTTCTCCCCCAAGCAGTCTCCCTCACTTTCTTTCCTTCCCAGTCTCTCTCACTTTCTCTCCCTCCCCCAGTCTCTCTCTCAACCCAGTCTCCTTCTCTCTCCTAGTCTCCCTCTCTCTCACCCACTCTCCCACCCCCCAGTCTCCTTCTCTCCCCAAGTCTCTCTATTCCCACAATCTCTCTCTCTCCCCAGTCTCTCTCTCTCTTTCACAGTCTTTCTTTCTGTCTCTCTCTCTCCCTCTCCCAGTCTCTTTCCAAGTCCCTCTCTCCCTTTCCCAGTCTCACTCTCTTTCTCCTTCCCCCAGACTCTCTCTCTCTCTCCCTTCTCCAGTCTCTCTCTCTTTCTCTACCCCAAGTCGCTCTCTCCCTCCCAGTCTCTCTCTCTCTCTGCCCCCCCGTCTCTCTCTCCCTCTCACTCCCCAGTCTCTCTCACTTTCTTCACTCCCTAGTCTCTCTTACTTTCTCTCCCTCCCCAAGTCTCTCTCTCCATTCCCCAGTCTCGCTCTCCCTCCCTCCCCCAATCGCTCTCTCTCTCTCCCTTCTCCAGTCTCTCTCTCTCTCGCCCTCTCCCATCTCTCTCTCCCTCTCACTCCCCAGTCTCTCTCACTTTCTTCCCTCCCCAGTCTCTCCCTCCCCCAGCCTCTCTCTCCCCCAGTATCCCACTCTCTCCCTCTCTCTCCCCCAAGTCTTTTTCTCTCTCCCAGTCTCCATCTCTCCCTCCCCCAGTCACTCACTCTCACCCAGTGTCACCCTCAGTCTCTCTCCACCAAGTCTCTATCTCTCCCTCCCTCAGGTTGTTCTCTCTCCCTTCCTTCTCCATTCTCCCTCTCTCCCTCCCCCAGTCTTGCTCTCTCTCCCCCTCCCCCTCCCCCAGTCTCTCTCTCTCTCTCTCTCTCCCAGTATCTCTTGCCCAGTCTCCCTCTCTTTCCACGAGTCTTTCTCTCTCTCTCCCTCTTGCCTCCCAGTCTCTCCACCACACCCCCCCCCCACCCCAGTCTCTATCTCCCCAAGTCTCTCTCTTCCCCCAGTCTCTTTCCACAGTCTCTCTCTCTCTCTCCCCTGGTCTCTCCCTCTGCCCCCATCTTTCTCTCTCTCTCTCTTTCTCTCTTTCACAGTCTGTCTTTCTCCCTCCTCCAGTCTCTCTCTCACCCAGTGTCTCCTGCTCCCTCCCCAGTCTCTCTCTTTAATAGTCTCTCCCCTATCTCTCCCTCTCTTGCCCCCCAGTCTCTTTCTCTCTCTCCCCAAGTCTCTCCCTCCCCCAGCCTCTCTTTCCCTCCAGTCTCTCTCTCTCCGTCCCCCAGTCTCTCTTTCTCAGTACCTCCCTCATTCTCACCCAGTCTCTTTCCACGAAGTCTCTCCCTCTCTCCCCAGTCACTCACCCTCACCCAGTGTCACCCTCTCCCAGACCCAGTCCCTCTCCACCAAGTCTCTCCCTCTCACTTTCCCAGTCTCGCTCTCTCTCCCTCCCCAGTCTCTCTCTCTCACTCTCCCTCCCTTCTCCAGTCATTCTCTCTCCCCCAGGTCACTCTCCCTCCCTCCCCCAGTCTCTCTCGCCCAGTCTCTCTCTCTCTCCCCAGTATCTCTCACTTTCTCTCTCTCTCCCCCAGTCTCCCCTACTTTCTCTCCGTCCCCAGTCTCTCTCTCCCCTCACCCCAGTCTCCATCTGTCTCTCTGCCCTCTCCCCCAGTCTCCCTCTGTCTCCCCTAGTCTCTCTCTCTCTCTCTCTCTCTCTCCCCTAGTCTCTGTCTCTTCCCAAGTCTCCTTCCCTTCCCCAGTCTCTCTCCCCCTGGTCGCTCTCTCTCCTACCCCAGAGTCTCTTGCTCTCTCTCTCCAAATCTCTCTCAGCCCACAGTGTCTTTCTCTCTCCCCAGTCTCTCGCATCTCCCCTAGTCACTCTCTCTCCCCTAGTCTCTCCCTCTCTCCACATTCTTTTTCTCTCTCTCTCTTTCACTCTCTCTTTCTGTCTGTCTCTCCCTCCCTCCCCCAGTCCCTCTTGCTCGCTCTCTCCCCCACCCAGTCTCTCTCACTTTCTTCCTTTCCCAGTCTCTCTCATTTTCTCTCCCTCCTCCAGTCTCTCTCTCTCTCCCACTTTCTCTCCCTCCCCCAGTGTCTCTCTCCCGCAGTCTCTCCCCACACACACACACCCACTCCGGTCTCCATCTCTCTCCCCAGTCTCTGTCTCTCCCCCAGTCTCCATCTGTCTCCCAGTCTTTCTCTCTCCCACCCGAAGTCATTCTCTCTCTCTCCCTGTGTCCACCAAGTCTCTCGCTCTCCCTAGTCTCCCTCTCTCCCTCCTTTCCTCAGTCTATCCCCAGTCTCTCTCACTCCCCCAGTCTCTCTCTCTCTCCCTCCCCCAATCTTTCCCTCTCCCCAGGCCACTTTCTCCCTCCCTCTCTCTCTCCCTCCCTTCCCAGTCTCTCTCACTTTCTCTCCCTCCCCCAGTCTCTCTCTCTCTCTCTCTCTCACCCCCAGTCTCTCCCACTTTCTTTTCCTCCCCCAGTCTCTCTCTCTACCAGTCTCTCCCTTTCTCTCCCCACCCCCCTCAGTCTCCATCTCTCTTGCCCCCAGTCTCTCTTCCCAGTCTTTCTCTCTCTCCCTCCTTCCCCCAGACTATCACCAGTCTCTCTCCCTCTCCCCCCAATCTCCCTCTCTCCCTCCCCCAGTCACTCACTCTCACCCAGTGTCTCCCTCTCCCACTCCCAGTCTCTCTCCACCAAGTATCTCTCTCCCTCCCCCAGTCTCTCCCTCAGGTCGTTCTCTCTCCCTCCCTTCCCCACTCTCTCTCTCTCTCCCCAGTCTCTTTCTCTCCACCAGACTCTCTTTCCCCCCCCTCCCCATCTCTCTCTCCCTCCCCCTCTCTCTCCAGTCTCTCTCTCTCCACAGTCTCCTTCTCTCTCCCAATGTCTCTCTCCCCTAGTCACTCTCTCTCCCCAAGTCTCTCTCTCTCTCTCTCTCTCCTCCAGTCTTTCTTTCTCTCCCTCCTTCCCCCAGTCCCTCTCACTCCCCCATCTCTCCCTCTCTCCCAGGTCGCTCTCTCCCTCCCTTCTCTAGTCTCTTTCTCTCCCCCAGTCTCTCTCTCTCTCCCAGTCTCCCCCCGCCAAGTCTCTCCCTTTTCCCAGTCTCTCTCTCTCTATCACCCTCCAGACTTTCTCTCATCCCCCAGAATCTCCGCCCCCCCCGCCCCCCCAGTCTCTCTCTCTGCAAAACAGATACACTGCTTTGGGTACTGTTGAGGGGAATGACTCATCAGGGGAGGGCAGCAGCAGCCAAGTGCATGGCACCGTGGCTGGCTCTGTTGCACAGGAGGGCAGAAAAAAGAGTGGGAGAGCGGTAGTGATAGGGGATTCAATTGTAAAGGGAATAGATAGGCGTTTCTGCGGCCGCAACCGAGACTCCAGGATGGTATGTTGCCTCCCTGATGCAAGGGTCAAGGATGTCTCGGAGCGGGTGCAGGACATTCTAAAAAGGGAGGGAGATCAGCCAGTTGTCGTGGTGCACATTGGTACCAACGACATAGGTAAAAAAAGGGATGAGGTCCTACGAAACGAATTTAAGGAGCTAGGAGCTAAATTAAAAAGTAGGATCTCAAAAGTAGTAATCTCGGGATTGCTACCAGTGCCACGTGATAGTCAGAGTAGGAATCGCAGGATAGCGCAGATGAATACGTGGCTTGAGCAGTGGTGCAGCAGGGAGGGATTCAAATTCCTGGGGCATTGGGACCGGTTCTGGGGGAGGTGGGACCAGTACAAACCGGACGGTCTGCACCTGGGCAGGACCGGAACCAATGTCCTAGGGGGAGTGTTTGCTAGTGCTGTTGGGGAGGATTTAAACTAATATGGCAGGGGGATGGGTACCAATGCAGGGAGACAGAGGGAAACAAAAAGAAGGCAAAAGCAAAAGACAGAAAGGAGATGAGGAAAAGTGGAGGGCAGAGAAACCCAAGGCAAAGAACAAAAAGGGCCACTGTACAGAAAAATTCTAAAAGGACAAAGGGTGTTAAAAAAACAATCCTGAAGGCTTTGTGTCTTAATGCAAGGAGTATTGGCAATAAGGTGGATGAATTAACTGTGCAAATAGATGTTAACAAATATGATGTGATTGGGATTACGGAGACGTGGCTTCAGGATGATCAGGGCTGGGAACTCAACATCCATGGGTATTCAACATTCAGGAAAGATAGAATAAAAGGAAAAGGAGGTGGGGTAGCATTGCTGGTAAAGGAGGAAATTAAGGCAATAGATCGGAAGGACATTAGCTTGGACGATATGGAATCTATATGGGTAGAGCTGCAGAATACTAAAGGGCAAAAAACCTTAGTGGGAGTGGTGTACAGACCTCCAAACAGTAGTAGTGATGTTGGGGAGAGCATCAAACATGAAATTAGGGGTGCGTGCAATAAAGGTGCAGCAGTTATAATGACTTTAATATGCACATAGATTGGGTTAACCAAACTGGAAGCAATACGGTGGAGGAGGATTTCCTGGAGTGCATAAGGGATGGTTTTTTAGACCAATATGTCGAGGAACCAACTAGGGGGGAGGCCATCTTAGACTGGGTGTTGTGTAATGAGAGAGGATTAATTAGCAATCTCGTTGTGCGAGGCCCCTTGGGGAAGAGTGACCATAATATGGTGGAATTCTGCATTAGGATGGAGAATGAAACAGTTAATTCAGAGACCATGGTCCAGAACTTAAAGAAGGGTAACTGAAGGTATGAGGCGTGAATTGGCTAGGATAGATTGGCGAATGATACTGAAGGGGTTGACTGTGGATGGGCAATGGCAGACATTTAGAGACCGCATGGATGAACTACAACAATTGTACATTCCTGTCTGGCGTAAAAATAAAAAAGGGAAGGTGGCTCAACCATGGCTATCAAGGGAAATCAGGGATAGTATTAAAGCCAAGGAAGTGGCATACAAATTGGCCAGAAATAGCAGCGAACCCGGGGACTGGGAGAAATTTAGAACTCAGCAGAGGAGGACAAAGGGTTTGATTAGGGCAGGGAAAATGGAGTAAGAGAAGAAGCTTGCAGGGAACATTAAGACGGATTGCAAAAGTTTCTATAGATATGTAAAGAGAAAAAGGTTAGTAAAGACAAACGTAGGTCCCCTGCAGTCAGAATCAGGGGAAGTCATAACGGGGAACAAAGAAATGGCGGACCAATTGAACAAGTACTTTGGTTCGGTATTCACTGAGGAGGACACAAACAACCTTCCGGATATAAAAGGGGTCGGAGGGTCTAGTAAGGAGGAGGAACTGAGGGAAATCCTTATTAGTCGGGAAATTGTGTTGGGGAAACTGATGGGATTGAAGGCCGATAAATCCCCAGGGCCTGATGGACTGCATCCCAGAGTACTTAAGGAAGTGGCCTTGGAAATAGTGGATGCATTGACAGTCATTTTCCAACATTCCATTGACTCTGGATCAGTTCCTATGGAGGGTAGCCAATGTAACCCCACTTTTTAAAAAAGGAGGGAGAGAGGAAACAGGGAATTATAGACCGGTCAGCCTGACATCGGTAGTGGGTAAAATGATGGAATCAATTATTAAGGATGTCATCGCAGTGCATTTGGAAAGAGGTGATATGATAGGTCCAAGTCAGCATGGATTTGTGAAAGGGAAATCATGCTTGATAAATCTTCTGGAATTTTTTGAGGATGTTTCCAGTAGAGTGGACAAGGGAGAACCAGTTGATGTGGTATATTTGGACTTTCAGAAGGCTTTCGACAAGGTCCCACACAAGAGATTAATGTGCAAAGTTAAAGCACATGGGATTGGGGGTAGTGTGCTGACATGGATTGAGAACTGGTTGTCAGACAGGAAGCAAAGAGTAGGAGTAAATGCGGACTTTTCAGAATGGCAGGCAGTGACTAGTGGGGTACCGCAAGGTTCTGTGCTGGGGCCCCAGCTGTTTACACTGTACATTAATGATTTAGACGAGGGGATTAAATGTAGTATCTCCAAATTTGCGGATGACACTAAGTTGGGTGGCAGTGTGAGCTGCGAGGAGGATGCTATGAGGCTGCAGAGCGACTTGGATAGGTTAGGTGAGTGGGCAAATGCATGGCAGATGAAGTATAATGTGGATAAATGTGAGGTTATCCACTTTGGTCGTAAAAACAGAGAAACAGACTATTATCTGAATGGTGACAGATTAGGAAAAGGGGAGGTGCAAAGAGACCTGGATGTCATGGTACATCAGTCATTGAAGGTTGGCATGCAGGTACAGCAGGCGGTTAAGTAAGCAAATGGCACGTTGGCCTTCATAGTGAGGGGAGTTGAATACAGGGGCAGGGAGGTGTTGCTACAGTTGTACAGGGCCTTGGTGAGGCCACACCTGGAGTATTGTGTACAGTTTTGATCTCCCAACCTGAGGAAGGACATTCTTGCTATTGAGGGAGTGCAGCGAAGGTTCACCAGACTGATTCCCGGGATGGCGGGACTGACCTATCAAGAAAGACTGGATCAACTGGGCTTGTATTCACTGGAGTTTAGAAGAATGAGAGGGGACCTCATAGAAACGTTTAAAATTCTGATGGGGTTAGACAGGTTAGATGCAGGAAGAATGTTCCCAATGTTGGGGAAGTCCAGAACCAGGGGACACAGTCTAAGGATAAGGGGTAAGCCATTTAGGACCGAGATGAGGAGGAATTTCTTCACCCAGCGAGTGGTGAACCTGTGGAATTCTCTACCACAGAAAGTAGTTGAGGCCAGTTCACTGAATATATTCAAAAAGGAGTTAGATGAAGTCCTTACTACTAGGGGAATCAAGTGGTATGGTGAGAAAGCAGGAATGGGGTACTGAAGTTGCATGTTCAGCCATGAACTCATTGAATGGCGGTGCAGGCTAGAAGAGCCGAATGGCCTACTCCTGCACCTATTTTCTATGTTTCTATCCCTCACTCCCCAAGTCTTTCTCCCCCTCTCCCCCAGGTCGCTCTCTTTCTTCAATCAACCCCCCCCCCCCCCCAAACCCACCAAGTCTCTCCATCTCTCTCTCCCCTAGTTTCTCTCTCTCTCTCCTAGTCTCTCTCTTTCCCGCCGCCCCCCCACCTCCGGTGTCTCCCTCTCTCTTTCAGTCTCTCTCCCTGTCTCTCCCTCCCCAAGTCTCTCTCTCTCATCCAGTGTCTCCCTCTTCCTCACCCAGTCTCTCTCTCCCTTCCCCAGCCTCTCTCTCCCTTCCCCAGTCTCTCCCTCCCTCCCTCAGGTCACTCTCCTTCCTTTCTCCAGACTCACTCTCTCTCTCTCGCTCTCTCCCTCCCTCCCCTCCAGTCTCTCTTACTTTCTTCTCTCCCCAGTCTCTCTCTCTCCCAGTCTCTCTCTCTCTTTCTCTTCCCCCCTCCACTCTTTCTCTCTCTCCATCAGTCTCCCGCTCTCTCTTCCCCCCTCCATGTCCCTCTCCCACCCCCAGTCTCTCTGAATCCCACCCCCCAATGTCTCTCACCCAATTGTGTCTCTCCTCCCCTCTCTCTCCCCCGTCTCTCTCTCTCCACCCGTCTCTCTCTCTCCCCCCCCACAATCTCTCTCTCCCTCACAGTCTCTCTCTCTCTCTCTCTCCCAGTCTCTCTTCTTTCGATCTTCTCTTCTCCCACAGCCAGTTCTCCCACGGAGCTGAAGAAAATGTGTCTGTGCTGCAAGGCCGCAACGGTTGGATAATCACAGCGTTCGCATTCAGTACCTCGAGCCTCAGGGTCAGGCCTGTAGCGGGGCCTACCGCCCAAGCGCCGATATGGGTCCAGCATGCAGGCACCGAAACTCAATCCTGCGGGCCGAAAGAACGAGCCTGTGGAATGCGTTTGAAAAGTGCGCCTGCGCACTGGAGACCGTGCCGCCCGCAACGCCTGGTGTGCGGCAGACTCGAGGGAGCTGCGCAGCTAGGGAGCACAGTGGTGAGGACCCCATTTCACCTGGTTGAATAGGCCGCTCACACTTGCTGTCCATCCCCCTCCCTGGCCACTGTCTGAGGTTGAACCAGACTGTTCGCAACCTTGGTGTACTATTTGACCCTAAGCTGAGCTTTGCAGCTCATATTCTCTCCATCACCAAGACTGTCTAATTCCACATCCGTAACCTCATCCGTTTCTGCCACTGCCTCAGATTCCAATGCACTCCTGGCCGGGCTCCAATCTCCCACCCTCTATAAACTTAAACTCATCTCTGCTTTCCTTATCCTAACTCGCACCATGTCCCGTTCAGCCATCACCCCTGTGCTCACTGACCTACATTGTTTTCAAATCCCTCCATGGCAACACCACTCCCCATTTCTGGATCCTCCTCCAGCCCTACAACTCTGAGATCTCTGTGCTTTTCCAATTCTGGCCTCTTGCATATCGCCGGTTTTAACTGTTCCACCATTGACTGCTGTGCCTTTAGCTGCCTAGGCCCCAAACTCTGGAATCCCCTCCCTAACCCTCTCCGACTCTCTACCTCTTTCGCCTCCTTTAAGAAGCTCCTTAACACCTACCTCTGTGACCAAGTTTTTGTATATCTGACCTAATATCTCCTTATATGGCTTGCTGTCAAATTTTGTTTGATTACGCTCCTGTGAAGCACCTTGGGATGTTTTACTATATTAAAGGCGCTATATAATTACAAATTATTGTCATTGACCAAAGTGACACAAGCAGAATGGTTACTTGGATTGGCTGCAAAAGGCCTGCTAGAGACTGTGGAATTGTGCACTGAAAAATGCACCAGCTTTAGGAGGGGAAGGAGAATAGGGGACGAGCAGAAGGAAAATTGATGCAATTAAAAATGTATTGCCTGTAATTTCCACTGGTTTTCTCTGGCGGGAGATTGGTGAAACCTCTAGAGAAACAACGTATCTGATGACATACAGATATTTAAGGCAATTTCACTGGGGTTCCAATGATCTCCTGCCAAGTTATGGCAGTTATGGCCAACATTTATCCTCAAACAAGATCACTAGAAACGGATTATGTGGTCATTGCTCAGATCATTCAGATTAGAGCCTTGTGCAAATGTGTTGCTGTGTTTTCCAACATTACAGCAGTGACCACATTTGAAAATACTTCAGTGGCTGAAAAGTACTTGAAGTCCTGAGGACATGAAAGGTGCTGTATAATTGTAAATTCTTTCTTTTCTAAAGCATAGTTTTAACTTGCCTTCTGGTCATGGAGTACAATGAGGAATCCTCTGGTTAACCACCATGCTAAGGTTGATATAATTTATTGTTCCTTTTAATATATTTGTTTTAAAACAACTATATAATATGAACCAACCATAGCAGTTTCTATTTTCAGCTTGAGAACACGGTGGATTAAGGAGACTCGATGGAGTAACTTGTATCTTGGAAGAATGGGTTTGGACCACATATTTGACAGATTGAGTGCAGACCTTCAGAACCAGCTTAATGGAAATTTACATTGTGTTTCAATGGATAATCGACAATGAATTTTAACTGAAAAAGCAAAATTTCATAAATTGTGCTACGTTGAAGATATATTGTGAACTGTACTTACTCATACTCTGCTGTATAAACATCAACTCCATATAGTTACAGTCTGTAACCCATACTCTGCTGAATAAACAGAAACTCTATATAGTTAAACAGTGAATAATCTTTACCCTGCTGAATAAGCCGCATTTCCATACAGTTATACAGCGAGTAATCGTTACCCGTCGTTACACCGTGTGTAACTTTTATCTTGCTAAATAAACAAGTTACACTCTCCAGCCAGTCACATTATCTTCCCATCTGCACACCCATCCACACTATCAATCCATTCAGCCACCCTGCAGTGATGGCCATGTAATTCAGTCCAACTTTGACAAATGGTTTCATCTGGCTGCAGAAGCCCCTCTGCACATCAGCGACTCATATATTCCAAGATTCACCAGCAACACGGAAGGTTTTTTTTAAAAGTACAATGACCAAACCAGAGAATGCTTTTTGTTATGTCTTTAATACTCTTATGAATGACTCCACGAGGTCTAGTTTTGTACTTGAACTGTTGTGACCTTAATCCCATTTATTGTAATTCCAGGGTGAGGCACAAGCATGGTGGGCAGCCTTTTCTCCTGGGCCCTACACACCTATGCAGATGACCCTCAGGTATCCCACCGCAGTGTCCTCTGGTGGCACACCTTATGTGACTATACAGTTAGTATACATGGTCTACATACATGGCATCACTTCCCCCCAAGTCTTTAATGCAAATTGACTCGTACATTGATGGTGAACTGGGCTTTGCTCTTCCTGGTTGACCATTGGAGGTTCGCTTCTAGCTTGGGTGAGTTGGTAGTGAGATTTGTTGCCAGTGGAGGTCCCAGTGGTTTCTGGTTGTGAGTCCATGACTACTCCATTCTCCCCCCCTCACACAGAGATCATGCTAATGGCCCATTACATGCAAGTTGCATTCAAGTTCATCACATAGGTTTTACATTTACATTTTGGTACATTTGTTGGGTGGATTACAGTTGCGTTTCTTTTTGTGTGGTACATTTACATGATCAGTACAGGTATATCAATACAGGTACACAAGGACAGTCTAGTTCCATCACGGCCGGATGAGATCCGGGTCGTCTGGTGGCGGTGCAGCGCCCCATGCTAGTGGGTCTGTGGGCGAGGTGAGCTCATTTTGCTCGAGTTGCTGGAGCTCAGGGTTCTTGCCGTTATTCCTAGTATCGGGCAGGCCCAAAGACAGCTGATGTGTCTGTGACCTCCCTGTCCTTTTCGTTTGCACAGTGTCGCTGCTGCTCCGTGGGAAGCAGTCTGAGCGAGTGAGCATTTCGTCTAAGCGACGGTGGGGCTGCCTCGTCTTGTCTAGCAGTTCGCAACGGACTGTTGACACGCTTTCCTTGAGGGCACTCTCTAGTTTGGGATCCTGGCTGATCCAGGTCCCATTCGGAGGAGCCATTGCGGGTGATCCTTCGCTCTTGGGCATTGCCGTGGTGGTGAATGGGTTTGTGGGCTGTGCCTTTTCCACCCGGGTGGTGGGTGATGGTAGCCGACTGCGAGCATAGGCACAGTTTACTGTTTCTGGCCCGTGGCAGTTCATGCCATCGGGTGCCTGCAATGTTAAACCAATCTGAGGCAGGGTATCGCTACCGGTGCCTCTGTTCTCCGGGGATCGTTTACTCTGCGGCTTGTCTACTTCTGTCAGCTGTGGGGACACTTTATGATACATCGTTCTGGTCCCGGGACGCAGGCTACAGCATTGGGTAGCCCGCTGAACCTGTATACAACCGTTAGATGTTCGCCTGCTACATTGGCTGATTGTAATTTGCATCCGACATCACTCAACAACATTTTGCGCGTTACAGCTGGACTTTTACATTGGTTACCAATTTCAAGCAGTTCATTCAAAAATGGCGGGTTGCTGGCCTCCTTTAAAATGGCCTTACTACTTTTACCCCAATCGGCTTCCTTGCGTGGAACCACGTGTCGTTGCTCCATTAGCGCTGCACCTCGTGGTATGGACGCCATCTTTTCCCTGTCCATGATGTCAACTGCCGCGATCTTCTTTCCCAGGGATTCTGCCACTGAAGCTGGGAATGCGCCCTCGGATCCAATCATCCTCCCCAGGAGTCCTGCCACTGAAACTGGGAAGGTGCATTCAGGTCGCCTCGGCCGGATCATCGCCACACAGTCGTGATGAGCGGTCTGTGCCTCGGGGGCTGCGCGGATTTGCTCTCTGGTGCCTGGTCCAATCAAAGGTGGGGGCTTGCTCTGACTCTGAGTACGGGGGACGTCGATCACTGGAGGGATGAAGTCTTCCCAGTTCCAATGAATCTTCTCCATCCATCTTCTTCCAAGAAGCGTTGGTCCATCACCTGAAACAATCCACAATGGTAAATTATGCACCGCGCCATCAAGGGATACACATAAATCCGCACTATCAATAACTGATATCAATTCCTTGGTGTAGATGCGCAGCTTTGCCTGAACCGGGACCAGCTTGGTGGCTCATTACTGACTGACTTGCCCCCATGTCCACTTCCATGAAGACTGGAACGCCATTTATCTCAACTTCCATTATCACTGGAGGACAATCTGTGGTGCAGGTATATACACCATACACTTCGTCCTGGGACTGAGTTGCCTCTCTAGCCATCTCCTCGTAAACCGTTACATCCGCACTACCAACAACTGATATCAATTCCTTGGTGTAGATGCGCAGCTTTGCCTGAACCGGGACCAGCTTGGTGGTTTATTACTGACTGACTCACCCCCGTGTACATTTCCATGAAGACTGGAACGCCATTTATCTTGACTTCCATTATCACTGGAGCACAATCTGTGGTGCAGGTATATACTCCATACACTTCGTCCTGGGACTGAGTTGCCTCTCGAGCCATCTCCTCGTAATTCGCGCTGGATTCACAGCCATCTGCTGACTCATCTTCTACGTGATGAGTCACAGCTCTTTTGCACATTCGCTGGAGGTGGCCCTTTGTGCTGCAGCCTTTGCACACATAGTCTCTGAACCGACACTGATCAGCCCTGTGATTACCTCCGCAACGCCAGCATGGTGCTACATGACTTACGTTTGCACCCCTCTGCGGACTCTTGAGTTAAAGGACTCGGGGGCCTGTAGGCTCTGCCATGTTCAACAGTTCTGCCCGTGAAAGGCGCCATTCTATTTACAGTACTTGCCGGGTTTGAGTCTTGAGAGTGAGTCATCATTTGCTTGGAGCTGCAACTTGAGGTCATGAACGCCTGGCTGATGCTGATGGCCTTCTGCAGAGTGACGGTGGTTTCGGCAGACAGTAGCCTATGAAGAAGGGCCTCATGATCGATGGCAATTATGAAGACGTCCTGCAATGCATCGGCGAGAGATGCGCCGAATTCACACGGTCCTGCCAGCCTCCTGAGGTCGGCAGTGTACTTCGCGATTTCCTGGCCCTCAGGGCGGCGGTGTGTATAAAATCGATGCCTGGCCATGAGGATGCTCTCCTTCGATTTGAGTTGGTCCTGAATTAGCACTTTCAGCTCCTTGTATGACTTGGTCGTTGTTTTCTCTGGTGCAAGCAAGTCCCTGACAACTGGTCAACAGGATAGCTCTGCGCTTATCTGCCAGCATGGCCAGATCATCGCCCACCAGGTCATTTGCTGCGAAATATTGGTTGAGCTGCTCCATAAAGGCTTCCAATTTTCACCCTCTGAGAACTTTTCTAATGCACCAACGTTAGTCATTTTTGTGTGAAAGTTCATAATCTCATCACCAGTTGTTATGTCTTTGATACTCTTATGAATGACTCCACGAGGTCTAGTATTGTACTTGAGCTGTTGTGACCTTAGTCCCATTTATTGTAACTCCAGAGTGAGGCACAAACATGGTGGGCAGCCTTTTATACCGGGCCCTGCACACCTATGCAGGTGACCCTCAGGTCTCCCACCGCAGTGCCCTCTGGTGGCACACCTTATGTGACTATACAGTTAGTATACATGGTCTACGTACATGACACTTTTGAAGGACCCAAAGGGAAATCTTCATGTAGAGGCAGAGGACATGGCAAAATTATTAAGTGAGTACCTTGCATCTGTCTTCTAAAAATAAGCGGATGATGTGAAGGTTACACTAAAAGACGAGAGGAAAATTATGGACAGGATAGTAATAGATAGAGAACAGGTACTAAAAAGATTAGCATTACTGGAAGTTGGTAAGTTACCTGGTCCAAATGGAATGTATTCTGAAAGAAGCAAAGGTAGAAACAGCAGATGCATTGGTCACAATCTTTCAGTCCACATTGGATACAGGAGTAGTGCCAGTGGACTGAAGGGTTGCTATTGTTATACAGGTTGAACCTCTCTTATTTGGGACTCCCTTATCTGGCACCACCTCTCACCCAGCCGCATTCCCGGCCGCCGGGTGGTACATGCACAGAACGCGGCCGGTCAAAATCCTTCCTTCCCTGCTGACTCTCGCGATTGTGATCATCTATTTTTCTGTTATCATTTTGTTGCAGATCTATGTTTCTGTTGCAGATCCCCCCCCACCCCCACCCCCTCACGGCCTTCCTCGCTGCCGCAGTGGGGGTGGGGATCTGCAGCCAGCCAGCCCCAGAAACACCGCCAGACTCCCGCAACCGGTTTCAGAACATACATTTTTTAAAATTCGTACAGATCTTTCTCCTCGATGCTGGGGTTATCGGCTGCCTCCTCCTCGTCGCCCTGCTGGAACTCCTGCACCCACAGTCCTCAGGCCGATCACTCCTCCCCACAGTGCTCCCTCCGGGGAGTCGGGCCAGTGGGCCACATCCTCGGGCCGGCCGCTCCTCCGCTCAGTGCTCTCTCCAGGAGACAGGGCGGTGGGCCGCGCCGACTCTTCGGAGTCTGCCGACCCGCCGACACTTCGAGGCCCGCTGGCTCGCCGGCACTTAGGGGCCCACCTCGGGCTGCTGACCTCCTCCCCACCGACCTCGGGTCGATGACCTCCTCTCATCTGGGAAAATGCCTCATTCGGCACAGGTTAAGGAAGGTTCAACCTACCACTACTCAACAAAGGGGAGAGGAATAAACCAAGAAACTACAGGCCATTCTGCCGAACTTCGGTGGTGTGGAAGTGATTGGAAACCATTAGCAGGGAAAAAATAAATTTTTATTTGTTTATGGGTTAATCAAGGAGAGGCAGATGCAGTATAATGTGGATAAATGTGATGTTATCCATTTTAGTGGCAAAAACATGAAGGCAGAATATTATCTGAATGGCAGCAGATTAGGAAAAGGGGAGGTGCAATGAGACCTGGGTGTCATGGTACATCAGTCATTGAAAGTTGGCATGCAGGTACAGCAGGCGGTTAAGAAGGCAAATGGCGTGTTGGCCTTCATAGCGAGGGGATTTGAGTATAGGAGCAGGGAGGTCTTAATGTAGTTGTACAGGGCCTTGGTGAGACCTCACCTGGAATATTGTGTTCAGTTTTGGTCTCCTAATCTGAGGAAGGACGTTCTTGCTATTGAGGGAGTGCAGCGAAGATTCACCAGACTGATTCCTGGGATGGCAGGACTGACATATGAGGAGAGACTGTATCGACTTGGCCTGTGTTCACTGGAGTTTAGAAGAATGAGAGGGGATTTCATAGAGACATATAAAATTCTGACGGGTTTGGACAGGTTAGATACAGGAAGAATGTTCCCGATGTTGGGGTAAGTCCAGAACCAGGGGTCACAGTCTAAGGATAAGGGGTAAGCCATTTAGGACTGTGATGAGGAGAAACTTCTTCACTCAAAGAGTTGTTAACCTGTGGAATTCTCTACCGCAGAGAGTTGTTGATGCCAGTTCGTTAGATATATTCAAGAGGGAGTTAGATATGGCCCTGACTGCTAAAGGGATCAAGGTGTATGGAGAGAAAGCACGAAAGGGGTACTGAGGTGAATGATCAGCCATGATCTTATTGAATGGTGGTGCAGGCTCGAAGGGCCGAATGGCCTACTTCTGCACCTATTTTCTATGTTTCTATTTGTTAAAGGTAATTTGATTGAATTCTTTAATGAGGTAACAAAGAAGGTTGATCAAGGTAGTGTAGCAGCTTTATATATGTACTTTCAGAAAGCATTCGACAAAGTACCACACAGGCGGCTTATTAAGATGGAAGCCCATGGAATTAAGGAAAAAGTGGCGGAATGGATTTAAAATGGCTGAATGATAGGAAGCAAAGGGTGGTGATGGATGAATGTTTTACAGACTGGGAGGTGGTTTTCAGTGGTGTTCCCCAAGGGTCTGTTTTGGGTCCATTTCCCTTTTCAATTTTTATAAATGACCTAGACTCTAGTGTAAGGAGCAGCATTATAAACTTTGCAGATCATACAAAACTTGGCAAAGTAGATCGTGATGAGAATAGTTATAGGCTTCAGGATGACATAGGCAGGATGGTGAAATGGGTAGAAGCATGGCAGATGGCGTTCAATGCAGAGAAGTGAAGTGATGCACTTCGGGAGGAGTAATATGAAAAGACAGTATACAATAAATGACATGATTTTGAAACGTGTAGATGAGCAGAGAGACCATGGTGTCCATATACACAAATCGTTAAAGGTGGCAGGGCAAGTTGATAAGGTAGTTAAAAACATATGGGTTATAAACAGAGGAACAGAATATAAAAGCAAAGAGGCTAGAATTTTATAAATCGGTCCAACTAGTTGCCAACCACAACCAGATCATACTGGTAGTGAATGCCAAATATCCGGGCAGCTTTGACCTGTTTAAGAGTCAGCCACAAAGACAATGCTGGATGCTTGGTGATAACCGATATGGCCTAGCCACCTGGCTGATGACCCCACTGCGTGACACCCACACCGAGGCTGAGAAGCGATACAACCAGAGCCACAGCGACATACGCAATGTGGTCCAGAAAACAATAACTGTGCTTAAGCAGCGCTTCAGATGTCTGGACCACTCAGGAGGGGAGTTACAATACAACCCTGAGCAACTAGCTAAATTGATGGTCGTGTGCTCCATGCTGCACAACCTGGCTATCAGGAGGGGACAAGAATTGCCAGAAGGGACTGATGCTCCACCTCAGGAGAGAGAGGAAGAGGGCGACGAGGGGCTGGACCCTGACCTAGGGCCAGACAATCAGGCTGGCTATGCAACCATGCCCACAACCCCCTCCAGACCACAGGAAGGGGCCCATGGTGGCTATATAGCTGCAAGACTCTTACGTAAGGAGCAGATATCTGAACAATTTGCCTGAAAGAGTGTTGCTGTGAGTGACAATGCTGACACACTGCTGTGTGTGTGCAGCTCAGACATCAATGATGCCCATCACCTTGGTGCCAGTTAAAGTTTAAGCTGATTGAAGTTCAGTTTTATTTAACCCTTTCATGTTAAGGAATCACCAGTGTTAACAGTCCAGTTATCTGAGACAATGCGCAACAAGGTTATGTTCAATACATTATTTTTTATATGACCATTGGTCTGAAATCATAAGTATCATGGGCAAAAACACCCAACCCCCGCCCACACCCCACTTTTTCCACCATTGACATCAATCAAATGTTCAACATATCCAGCACACAGAATACAAATGCAAAGCAGGAGGGTGGTCCCCTCTCCCATACATTACAACAAATTGCATACACCCAGATGGAGATATAACACAGCCATCAACTGGGCACATGCACCTCACTTTCCTTTCCTCCTCTCCTTTTCCCCACCCGTACCCATTCCCCTCCTCGCTCCACGCCGCCTGGCCAAAGAGCTCCTCAGGCAGTGCCTCAGTGGGGGGGGGGGGATGTGGGCAGAGGCGGTGGTTGCACGGGTACGGGAGCGGGGGGTGCCGAGGGGGGAAGATTCTCTGATCCAGAAGCAGGATCTTGGTCCTGCCTCTCATCTGTCATTCACAGTGGTGGTGCGGAACCTAGGGGAGGAGTGCCGCGCTCCGGGACCACTGGGAGGCCTGTGCCAGCAGTGTTCCTGGCTATCGCCTCCAGGGCCTCCGCCATCCGCAGAACGTACTGAGTCATGGTGGTCAGCTGTCGGGCTATGCTCCCCAATGCTTTGATGAGCTGGTCACCAATGTCTACAGTCCTCCTGGACAACTGTACCATCTCTCCGCTCTCATGTCGCACTCGTGGACCAGACCTGCCACATCCACGAAACCTCCGTGGAGTCGGCGCTGTCCTGGGGACAAATGGGGTGCCCTATGGCGAGGTGCTTGGGACAGGTACCTCCAAAGTGGAGGCGGGAATGAACGGAGGAGCACTAGATGGCCTTGGGATAGAATGGCTTCTGGATCATGGAGATGCAGGTTACTCGAAGTCCGCGCTCTCATCCGTAGAGAACAGACCCAGCGATTGACGGGCGAGAATCGGAGCTCCTCAGCAGATATAGGATCATCCGTCGAGTCGGGCCCCACGCCCCCACCTCTGGCCTCTGTGGTCTTGCCTGGGGCCGTGCTGCTGTCTGAGCTGCAAGACACAAATGAGGTTATTAGAGGAGAAGGGGGTGCTAGGATCACAAGGTGATTCCAGCGTTACACACAGCATATGCACGACAAAAGCATCACCGCTATCAAAATCATCACATTTCATGACTATCAACACATGGTGCATTGCAATAATTTTCATTAGGCCAGCATTATTTCTAGGAAAATTTTAGAAATCATCTATCATATATGATTGTTAGCATTTGAGTGGGTGTGGCTTTACATCACGTAATGGTGTACGCTTTACTCACGTCACTTCACTTCAGGGTCTGCAGATGCTTGCGTGGCTGTCCGGGGGTGCTTCCCCACGAGTGTGAGCACCCGCTCCTCCATCTCAGTGATGTCGCTGGCAACTGGTGGCCCCCCCACCCGTTCGCCTCTGCACGGACCTCATTGTCAATAACTTCTTCTGTAAAAGGTGTCAGGACAACATGGCATGAGATCATTGAGTGATATCATTGCTAGGTACTGTCACAGAGACAGATAACACATAACCGACAGAAGTAATCATGATTATTATGATAATTATCATTCTTTACCTAAAGGCGTGCACCGTGACGGTAGGCTTTGACTACAACATTCTCGGTAAAAGTGAAAGACCTCACACCTGCTGATAGTCACTCATGACTGTTACAAATCAAATTATATAAATACATAAGTACATGTAAATAAATGTAATACTTACTCTTGCTGATCCCACAAGGTCATTGCATCGTTTGCAGCACTGGTTGCCCTCACGCATCTCGTTGGTCACTGATGAGACCACCTCTGCTATTCATATCGGGACCAATGACATCGGTAAAATAAGGGATGAGGTCCTACAGGAAGAATTCAGGGAGCTAGGAAGAAAATTAAAGGGTAAGGCCTCAAAGGTAGTAATCTCCAGGTTACTACCGGTGCCACGTGCTAATGAATCTAAGAATAGAAGGATAAAGAGGATGAACACATCCTCTGGCTGGAAAGTTGGTGTAGGAGGGAGGGCTTTAAATTCTTGAGGCATTGGGACCGCTTCTGGGGGAGATGGGACCTGTACAAACCAGACGGGTTGCATCTCAACAGCGCCGGGACCAATATCCTCGCGGAGAGTTTTGCTAGTGCTGTTGGGCAGAGTTTAAACTAGCTTGGCAGGGGGATGGGAACCTGAGAACAAATTCAAAAGGGAAGGAAGTAAAGCTAAAATTGGATAGCAAGAATCTAGAAAGCGAATTTGTAAGACAGAGGAAACAGGGTTTAGTATGTAGTAAGCAAGGAGGTCTTCCTGTCATGAATGGTATATACTTTAATGGAAGGAGTATAGCAAATAAGGCGGATGAGCTAAGAGCATAGGTAGACACTTGGGAGTATGACATTATAGCTATTACAGAAACATGGCTGAAAGAGGGGCAGGTTTGGCAGATCAATATTCCTGGCTACAGGATTTTTAGACAAGGCAGGGAGGGGGTTAAAAAAGACGGGGGTGGTGTTGCAGTACTGATTAAAGAAACTATTACAGCGGTGAGGAGGAATGATATGTTAGAGGGATCAGCAAATTAGGCCATATGGGTCGAATTGAGAAATAAAAAAGGGGCGATCACACTGCTGAGCGTGTTTATAGAGGTGGATAGAGCAAATATGTAGGCAAATTGCTGTGAAGTCCAAAAACCATATGGTAGTAATAGTAGGGGATTTTAACTATCCAAATATTGATTGGGACAAATTTAGTGTGAAGCGTATAGAGGGTGCGGGATTCTTGAAATGCATTCAAGAGAATTTTGTTTAGTCAGTATGTAGCAAGCCCAACACGAGAGGGGGCGGTCTTGGATTTAGTTTTGGGGAATGAAGCTGGGCAGGTTGAAGGGGTATTAGTGGGAGAGCACTTGGGTGCCAGTGACCATAATTCAGTCAGATTCAAGTTGGTTATGGATAAGGACAAGAATAGGCCTGGAATAAAAGTCCCGAATTGGGGAAAAGCTAATTTTGCTAAATTAAGGATTTGGCCATGGTGGACTGGAAACAGCTACTTGTGGGTAAATCAGTGTCAGAACAGTAGTAAGGAGGAGATAGAATCTTTAAAGGAATATAGAAAGATAAGAGGCAAAATTAAAAAGGATATTAGGAATGCTAAGCGAGAACATGAGAAATTCTTGGCCAGTAAAATTAAGGAAAACCCTCAGATGATCTATAATATATTGAGTAAGAAGGTAACTAAAGAAAGGGTAGGGCCTATTAGAGACTATGAGGGTAATTTTGTGTGGAGGCGGAAGATGTTTGGAGGGTTCTTAACGAATACTTTGCATCTGTTTTCACAAAGGAAAGGGGCAATGCAGATACTGCTATCAAGGAGGAGTGTGATATTCTGGATGAAATAAATATAGTGAGAGAGGAAGTATTAAGGGATTTAGCAGCAATGAAAGTAGATAAGTCCCCAGGCCCGGATGAAATGCATTCCAGGTTATTGAGTGAAGTAAAAGAGGAAATAGCAGAGGCCTTCACCATAATTTTCCAGTCCTCTTTGGATCTGGGCATGGTACAGGAGGATTTTGGACTGCTAATGTAGTACCCTTGTTTAAGAAGGGAGAAAGGGATAGGCCGAATAATTACAGGCCTGTCAGCCTAACCTCAGTGGTGGGAAAATTATTGGAAAAGTCCTGAAAGATAGGATAAATCTGCATTTGAAAAGGCAAGGATTAATTAGGGACAGTCAGCATGGATTTGTTAAGGGAAGATTGTGTCTGGCTAACCTGATTCAATGTTTTGAGGAGGTAACCAAGAGGGTCGATGAGGGTAGTTCGTACGATGTAGTATATATGGACTTTAGCAAAGCTTTTGATAAGGCCCCACATGATAGACTGGTCATGAAGGTTAAAGCCCATGGGATCCAGAGCAAAATGGCAAGTTGGATCCAAAATTGGCTTGGAGATAGGAAGCAAAGGGCAATGATTAATGGATGATTTTGTGACTGGAAAGATGTTTTCAGTGGGGTTCCGCAGGGCTCAGTACTGGGTCCCTTGCTTTTTGTGGTATATATCAACGATTTAGATTTGAATATAGGGAGTATGATTAAGAAGTTTGCAGACGACACTAAAATTGGCTGTGTGGTTGATAATGAAGAGGAAAGTCATGGGCTGCAGGAGGACATCAATCTACTGGTCAGGTGGGCAGAGCAGTGGCAAATGGAATTTAATTCAGAGAAGTGTGAGATGATGCACTTTGGGAGGGCTAACAAGGAAAGGGTATACACATTAAGCGGTAGGCCACTTAATAGTGTAGATGAACAAAGGGACCTTGGAATGCTTGTCCACAGATCCCTGAAAGTAGCAGGCCAGGTGGATAAGGTGGTTAAGAAGCCATACGGAATGCTTGCCTTTATTGGCCGAGGCACAGAATATAAGAGCAGGGAGGTTATGCATAAATTGTATAATACTTTGGTTAGGCCACAGCTGTAGTATTGTCTGCAGTTCTGGTCACTGTATTATAGGAATGTAGGATTGCTAAATCTCTCTGGGCTTATATTTGATAGTGAGACGATTCTTTCCAAACAATTAGAAGAGTTTATTAAAAACATACACATGCACATTAGCAGCAGTGATCAGTTATCTTAAAAAGACACACACATGCACATTACCAACAGTTGCCAATTATGTTATAACAGAGCTACAATGAGGTAATAATAACAAGTGATATATGATACTTCTCTTTGGCTGGCTGGTTGTCACACGGCTTGCTGTTTTAGCTGGTCTTCAGAGATGTCTCGTGCCGTGTGTCCAAGAGAGAGAAGAGAGAAAAGTTCCTGGATTGCGTTTTTTATATTCCTCAAGGCCACTGTCCTCAGAAAGCCTCCCGATTGGATCTTGGCTCCTTATCGGCTCTCCTCACATATGTGGCTGTCTGGTCTGGCTCAGCTATCTCTGATTAGTTTAAATGGCTTTCCAATACACAAAATCCATGCGGCAGCTCTGGGAGCTTTCATTTTGTTTCTTACAAAACTTAGCCCATGCTGGCAATCTGTGAGCTTCCATTTTATCTCAACACAAACAGGCCTTTCTGTTAATCTACACTTTTAACATCTATACACACAGAATCAATTAATAAATACTTTTATTCTTACAGGAAGGACGTGATTGCACTAGAGAGGGAGCAGAGGAGATTTACTAGGATGCTGCCTGGAATGGAGAATCTTAGTTATGAGGACAGATTGGATAGGCTGAGTTTGTTCTCATTGGAACAGAGCAGGTTGAGAGGAGACCTCATTGAGGTGTACAAAATATTGAGGGGCCTGGACATAGTGAATAGTAAGGGTCTATTTCCACTGGTGGAGGGGTCTAGTATAAGGGGGCATAGTTTTAAGGTGGTTGGTGGAAGGTTTAGAGGGGATTTGAGGGGTGGGGGTGCTTCTTTATGCAGAGGGTTGTGGGGATCTGGAACTCGTTGCCTGCAGAAAACCGCACCATTTTTAAGAGATGATTGGATGGGCACTTAAAGTGCAGTAACCTACAGGGTTATGGACCAAGAGCTGGTAATTGGGATTAGATTGGATGACCTTTTGTTGGACAGAGCAGATATAATGGTAAGTACTGCAGGGAATAGAATATGGCCAAGATGATCTCCTGGACTAGTTTCGATCGCCTGGATGGGTTGGAGAGGAATTTTCGCAAATTTTTTCTCCCTAAATTGGCCTGGGTTTTTATCTGGTTTTTGCCTCTGCCAGGAAATCACTTGGCTCCGGTTGGGGTGGAGTTTAGAATGTTTTAGTATAAGGGATTTTGCAGTTGTGGTGAGGCGGATTGGTTGGGTTGGGTGCTCATTGCCTTTCCATCATTGTTCATAGGTTTATATATAACCTTTAGGGCGGCTGACCAAGGGCTGTGTGAATCTTTGTCGGCCAGCGCGGACATGATGGGCCGGAATGGCCTCCTTCTGCGCTGTAAATTTCTATGTTTCTATCTCGGCCCATATCTTCTGGTAGGCCTTTGGGGTGGGCTTCACACGCTCTCCCTGTGTCAAGTCACCCCAGCGTAACTCGACCTCCTGCAGGAGGGAGGTATTTGTCTTATCTGAGAACCTCCTCGCTCTTTTGCGCCCTCCAATGTGCTCCTCTCCCAGCTCACTGCTCTCGCCAGCGTTAAGTCTCGCCAACATGCTGTGACGCCTCCTCCTCTCCCTCCATTATAGGCCAAATTCGGACAAATAAATGGCTGGTAACAGCTAATTTTTGTCTCCCTATTTGCTCTAAAGCTCTGAACTCTCCATTCCTCCTCCCAAAGCAGCCACACCACACCCACACACAACTTCAGTCCCTCTCTGTCTGTCTCCTCTTCTGCGCATGTCATGATGACCCTTGACCTCCTGAATCGCGGGAATCGAGCGTTGCCATGCCGTTGCTAAGGATGGCGACACTTTACGGCAGAAGGTCAGAGACATTTAACGCTACCACCCATTTCATATCGCTCGCAGTAACACCCAATTTCAAAAATGGAGACTAGGGGCTTTGAGAATGCGCAAAAAGCCGGTGATCTGAAAACTCATTTTTACCACCCATGCCGGAAATACCGCACCTTTTTGGGCGATCTGCACAAAAATGTAAAATCTAACCCTAGATGTTTATTCACTGTTGTTTAATTGTGGTAGTAGGTATGGCAATCTTGAAGTTGCATGACAGTATATATATGTTTTTTTCAAATTGCAAATATTTTATAGCTCTTAAAGGAGCCATTACTAAACAAATTGGGAACAAAATCTCTTCACCTTTGAAAGGTGCTGTATATTTTTGATTTATTTCTGACTGGAGTTTCAGGGTACTCTTGACCCAACTGCCTCCCTTCAAAGCAGCAGCTTTAGAAGTTGGCCTATTACATCTATCCCTGGACAAGTAATCCAGAAAATGGGAGTTCAAATCCCACTGTGGCAGTTTCAGAATTTGAATTCAGATTTTGGAAATCTGCAAATAAAAAGCTGGCATCATGAAGCTGTCGGATTGTCATACAAACCCAACTGGTTCACAGATGTCCTTTAGGGAAGGAAACCTGCGTCTTTACCTGGTTTGGCTGATATGCGATTCCAGTCCCACACCAACATGGTTGCCCTCTGAATTGGCCCAGCAAGCCACTCAGTTGTATCAAACCACTACAATGCAGTGGTTCAAGAAAACCCACCACCAGCTTCTCAGAGCAACTAGGGATGGGCAAAAATGCAGCTTTGCTAGCAACATCCACTTCCTGAGAACAAGTAATAAAAACTGAAGCATTTGTCTGGGATAAAGGGGTTAGGTTGCAGTGGTGTGGGATCACCTAGCCTCCGTCTGGATAGCCCACCTGCATACAAAACCAGTTATACTAGGTAACAGGTATGCTTGTTTGGAATTACCGAAACAGCAAGTATGACGTGCTGCTTGTTTAAACTAGGGCATAATTGAAACAAATAATTTTCGGAAAGCACTAAATGGGCAATCTCAGTTACCGAGGCGAGGATGGCTGATGTGGAGAATGGAAATTTGTAACAGTAGTACATTAGAGACATCAGTCCATGTTATACCTTGACACTGGGTGCCTGGAGTCGAAAGTGGCTCATTTTCCTTACCTTGAACACGAGGCTAATGCAAAGAAAGTTCCGAAAATGTTTCCGACTTTATTGATACTGTACAATTAAATGATCTTCACAGCCCAAAGAAATATTGCCTTTACTCTGTAAAGGAACAAGTCAAAGAAATGATTCTCAGTGGCTCTCAGCCACATCTGCACTCAGAAGTTGTTCTGTGTTAGTGGCTGCAGGCTGGCCCCAGTGAGTCTATTAAACAACTGGAGGGTATTGGACTCTCTCTCGAACATCTGAGGAAGAGACAAAGTTGGAGAGAATCATAACACAGCACAATCTCTTGATTCACACACAGGTAAGTAATGGGTGATGTTAGAAGAGATTTCAGAGTTTAGCTCTCTGTCAGTTTGGCTCAGTTGGCAGCATTCTTGCCTAATTCAAAAAGTTGTCGATTCAAGGACTTGAACACACAAATCTAGGCTGTCACTTTAATGCAGTTTGGAAGGAGTGCTGCATTACTGGGGGTTCATCTTTCGGTTGATAAACCATGGATGTAAAAGACACATGCACTATTCAAAAACTGTCAATATTGATTCCCCAACCAAAACAGATTATTTATTTCATTGCTGTTTGTGGGACCTTGCTGTGCACAACTGGCTGCTAGTTTTGCCAAACAAAAAAAACAGCGAATACACTTCAAACTAAATCTTTGATTGTGAAGCACTGAGGACGTGAAAGATGCTATGTAAATGCAAGTTTATTCTTCCTTTTCATAAAACACAGGATTAGGCACCATGGTGGCTCAAGCACAATTGCTTTTTTCTCTGTTGGATGTATGCATCCTACATGAAATGAGTTTGGGCAGTCTGAACCAGCTCAGAGAGCACAGGACCACAGATCAAAACTGGCAAATTTTACTCAGAGGCCAACATGGATGGCTACTGTGGAACAGCATTGACACACAGGTGCAACAAGTTGGGGCTAGGGTACGTTGTTATCATTCAAATTCTGGTACACGGATGTGAAATGCACTGATCTGTTGGTTGTATTGCCTTGAGGCTTTGCAGGGTAGCAGTAACCACCACACTTAGGAACAAAAAACCCCGTTGTCATGGATGGCCACAGTCATTTGTAAGATAATTTTCCAGGTTTCTAAACAGATGTGCACAATGATAAGATCCGTGGAGCAAAGACATTCTCACATGACTGATCATTCTTGCTGCGATGTAATGGTGCCAAGACAACAGAATTCCAATTGAGTTTTTGAGTGAGCTGTACCTTACTGATCCATGGTACGTCCCAACACAAGACTTCACTTGCTTAGTGGGAAGTTCCCACCTTGAAATTTCCACTCAACAAGTTCGGAAGCTCAACTGTGTCTTGTTGTAGAGGGGCGGGGAAAGGGGCAGTGAAAGTGCAGTGAGTGCAGGCCAACTGCTTCACCAGATCGAAAAAGGGGTGTAAACGTCATCAGTTCCTCTCTTGCAGATCCCAGTTGCAGAAGGGTATTAAAAGGCCTGGAAGTGGGTCCTTTGCTCATCTTCACATCAGAATATAGGAAATAGATAGAATAGCTCCCCCTAATGACTAAATACATCATGACGTTTTCAGGATCGTTCCCCATCTGCTGATCTTGGCTAAAGGGAATCAAGGGTAGGGGAGAAGAAAAGACTAGAAGTAGCTTCAACTTTTTACAATATCCAAAAGTTATGGAGGGGCAAAATAAAAGTATCATGCATCTTATTTTAAGCATGAAAGTGTCCTGGTTATCGTAGTCTTGCCACATTGTCAAATATTCGCAGCCCTGGCTCCCCCTTGAGCGTGTCACAGGAGAGTGCCAGCAGTTGGCGGAGCAGTACTCCACATCTCACATTCAGCAGAGGGGTAATGAGGTAGGAGGGAGGGGGAAGAAAGTTAGGACAATTTAGGATAAAAAGGTAAGAGATTTACCAGTATGTTACCAGGGATGAGAGAATTTAGTTATGTGGAGAGACTAGAGAAGCTGGGATTGTTCTATTTAGGGTAGAGAAAGTTAAGGGGAGATTTGATAGAAGCGTTCAAAATTATGAGGGGTTCTGGTAGAGTAGATAGGGAGGAACCGTTTCCACTAGCAAGAGGGTCGGTAACTCGAGGACAGATTTAATTACCAAAAAATCCAGGGGGAAAAATGATAATTGTTTATGCAGCGAGTTGTTATGATCTGGAATGCACTACTTGAAAGGATAACAGAAGCAAATAAGATATTAAGGAGCCAAAATTGCCCCTTCCCTTAAAGCCTCTTAATACCGGAAAGCGGCAGCCACACTGCGGAGTGCAATGGCAGCCGACTTTTCGTGTAATGGCCGCCATTATCAAAATTCCGCTCCTGCGGTATCCTGGTGGTGATCTGCTCCCCCCACCCCCACCACTCTGCTGCTGCTGATCCGTGCTAAGTTCGCACCGCTGATGTTCCTCTCCCCGACGGCGAAATTCCACCGGGCGATGCCAAAACTTGCCTTTTCCTGGCGGTGCAGTGAGGCTGTGGCCTTCTGCAATGGCGGTGCTGGCCTGGCCGAAACTCTCCCTGGTGGCCCAGTGGATCAAACTTTAGAAATCGTGCAGGCTCTTCCCTTTAAGGGAAGGGGAGAGCCGTGGTGATGGGATGCCGTGATGACATAATCAGCGATACGCTGATGACTGTCAGCGGCAGTCACTACACTCCTCCCAACTTCCGCCCCTCTGGTGTAGTCACCGCCCCACTTCGGCCCCCAATATGAGCGACTTCCGGTCCGCCTGGAAAAAAAAACAAAGAGCGGAATTTCGCACAAGAGGCCGCCTCAACCACCGCGGCGGTGAAAACACTTGAAACAGGTTGCATGCGCCCTGTTTTGGACGGAGGGCAATTTTGGCCCCTAACTTTCAAAAGGGAATATACTTGAAAAGAAGATATTTGCAGAGCTATGGGGAAAGAACAGAGGAGTGCGACTAATTGGATAGCTCTTTCAAAGAGCTGGTACAGACACGATGGACTGAATAGCCTCCTGTGCTGTATGATTCTATGACAACTGAGGGTAATTGTTTTTTTAGATCCTGACAAGTGCACAATTTTCCAAGATCTGTACAAAAATGACTGGGAATCAATGAATCAATGTTCTAGTGCATTTGCAAATTGCAAACTTTGCAAAGTTTGACGATTTAAGAAATGTACTCCAAAAATATTACACCTACCCCAAGCTTTCATTTTAAAACAAAGCCACTGGAAAAATTTAGTTTGTACACAGCACATTAAAGGAGCATCACAGTGGGCATTATCCCTGTATCCTGGGCTTACTTCTTGTGTTAAGTGCAAGATATAAGATAAGAAATAGGAGCAGGACTACGCCATTTGGCCCCTCGAGCCTGTTCCGCCATTCAATAAGATCATGACTGATCTGATCATGGACTCAGCTCCACTTCCCTGCCTGCTCCCCATAACCCTTTACTCCCTTATCACTCAAAAATCTGTCTATCTCTGTCTTAAATATATTCAATGACCCAGCACCCATAGCTCTCTGGGGCAGAGAATTCCATAGATTTATAACCCTCAGAGAAGAAATTTCTCCTCATCTAAGTTTTAAATGGGCGGCCCCTTATTGTGTGGCCTCACCAATACTTTGTAAAGTTGTAGCAGGACCTCTCTGCTTTCATACTCCACCCCCCTTGCAATAAAGGCCAAGATTCCATTTGCTTTCCTGATTACTTGCTGTATCTGCATACTAACTTTTTGTCTTTCTTGCACAAGGACCCCCAGGTCTCTCTGTACTGCAGCATTTTGCAATTTTTCTCCAGTTAAATTATAATTTGCTTTTCTATTATTTCTGCCAAAGTGGATAACCTCACATTTTCCCACATTATACTCCATCTGCCAAATTTTTGCCCACTCACTTAGCCTGTCTATATCCCTTTGCAGATGTTTTTGTGTCCTCATGATGATACCTTATGATGATAGATTGAGTAGACTGGGTCTTTACTCGTTGGAGTTCAGGAGGATGAGGGGTGATCTTTTCGAAACATTTAAAATAATGAAAGGGATAGACAAGATAGAGGCAGAGAGGTTGTTTCCACTGGTCGGGGAGACTAGAACTAGGGGGCACAGCCTCAAAATACAGGGGAGCCAATTTAAAACCGAGTTGAGAAGGAATTTCTTCTCCCAGAGGGTTGTGAATCTGTGGAATTCTCTACCCAAGGAAGCAGTTGAGGCCAGCTCATTGAACGTATTCAAGTCACAGATAGATAGATTTTTAACCAATAAGGAAATTAAGGGTTACGGGGAGCGGGCGGGTAAGTGGAGCTGAGTCCACGGCCAGATCGGCCATGATCTTGTTAAATGGCGGAGCAGGCTCGAGGGGCTAGATGGCCTACTCCTGTTCCTAATTCTTATGTTCTCCTCACAATTTGCTTTCCCACCCATCTTTGTATCATCAGAAAACTTGGCTACATTACACTCGGTCCCTTCATCCAAGTCATTAATACAGATTGTAAATAGTTGAGGACCCAACACCGATCCCTGTGGCACCCCACTAGTCACTGTTTGCCAACCGGAAAATGACCCGTTTATTCTGACTCTCTGTTTTCTGTTAGTTAGCCAATCCTCTATCCATGTTAATATATTACCCCCAACCCCGTGAGCTTTTACCTTGTGCAGTAACCTCTTATGTGGCACCTTATCGAACTGTAGTAATATTTTATTTTTCCAATGGCACTATGAGAGACAGAAGCTCTTGCATTTTTGACTATTCTCTGATCCTGTCTATAAATTCAACACTGCTTCAGGATGTGTGAGAAGCTTAAGATCATCCAGCACAAAGCAGTTTGTGCTTGATTGGTGCCCCTGCCAGTGGACTCAGTATTCAGTTCCTCCACCACTGGCGCACTGTGGCTACAGTGCATACTATCCACAGGATGCACTACATCAACTTCTCCAAGCTTACTTTCCAATCATCTCCCAGCTCTGCAATCTCCAGTAAAAAGGACAAGAGCAGCAATGTCATAGGAACACCACCTCAAATCCACACACCCCCCTGACTTGGACATATATTGCTGTTCCTTCACTGTTGCTGGATCTAAAGCCTGTAATTTCCTACCTAACACCATTGTGGACCGCAACAGTACGAACAGAAAGCCAAGCACTACTTTCTCATGAAAACTAGGGATGGGCAATTAATGTGCCAGCGTTGCTCACATTCCAAGAACAAATTTTAAAAAGGTAAAATGCAATGATTCGTTGGTTGGGGAATCTACCCATTTTAAATCAATAATGTGCAGTCTGCTATTTGGCTTTTTTTCTTTTTCCAATTTTCTCCCCATCTCTCTTGAAGGCGCTGATATACTGGGGTGCAGTTACTTGCATCTCGCCCACTAGACATGTCACATTCTTGAGTTTTTACACTCAATATTATCCTTGAGTTCACTTTCACCTGCCACAGCTACTAGGTGTTAGCCTTGGCTCAATGGTAGCACTCTGTCCACCTCTTGGGCAGTACCCCATCTGAACTTTCCTCCATTATTCCTGCTAACATGCAAACATCCCATCCTACCCACACTTGTTCCAACATGCATCTGCATCATCCTGAAATCAAGGCTCTTCACAACATCATCTACTCCAATTTAGGTCAAATCTTATCTGGTGAAACGAGAAGGGTGCAGCAAATACAGAGCATTGAAAACAAATATCTCCCGTTCATCGGAGAATATCTCCCTCATTGAAATTGAGCAGAAGGTGGTAGCCTCATTCTCCAGTCGGTAGTTTTGGTGGCCATGTTCTGCTTCCCATTTTGATCAGTATTAGGACAAAGGCCATCCAGCTGGTGTCAGCTAAAAATGTCTGAGAGCAAAGTTGGGCAATGAAGTGGTTCATAACATAGCATAACAACTTGTATTTACATAGCACTTTTAATGTAGTGAAACATCCCAAGGCGCTTCACAGGCGTATTATGCTTAAAAATTTGACACCGAGCCGCATAAATAGAATTTAGCACAGGTGACCAAGGTCAAAGAGTTATGTTTTAAGGAGCATCTTCAAGGAGGAAAGAGAGGTAGAGAGACGGAGAGGTTTAGGCAGGGAGTTCCAGAGCTTGGGGCCTAGGCAAGAGAAGGCACAATTTGCCCAATGATACTAGCCAGTGAAAAAGGCACCAATAAGACAAACCAGACCACGCCAATTTACCATCATTGACTGACTTCCGAAAGAACCAATGTTCAATTGCTTTGCTCTTATCACTCATCCCAAGGCATTTCCATTCTGATCAGTGTTGAGGAACACTGCCAGGATTGGGAAGCATCAAGAACACAAGAGCTTCTGACTTTCAAGGTATAATGAACAAAGCTCACAAAAAACAGAGAGAAGCTTTCTAAGTTGTGCGTAATGATAGACATAGGTAACAGAGTAGACCATTCAGCCCTTCGAGTCTGTTCCACCATTTAGTTAGATCAAGGATGATCTGCATCTCAGCTCTATTTACCTGCCTTTGCTCCATATTCCCCGATACCTTTACCAATCTCGGTCCTGAACATTTTAATTGACCCAGCATCGACAGCCTTTTCAGACAGAGTTCCAGATTCCCACTACCCTTTGAGTGAAAAAGTGCTTCCTGATTTCACTCCTAAATGGTCTAGCTCTAATTGTAAGATTGTGTCATCTTGTTCTGGAATTTCCAACTAAAGCAGAAATGTTGAGATTTCATTCGCCAATTTAAAGCAAACACACCCGATATTAGTATTGAATGTTCCTTAGACCCACAGAAAAGGATTCATTGTAAAAGATGTATAATACAATGGAACCTACATTATCCGCCACAATGAATGGAATATGACCCTATCCAATAGCTAATGAAAATGAACAGTGGATTGTTCCTATATGTATGGCACAATATTACTCCAAGGACAGGTCTAAAGAGTACAAGTAACATTCAATGTAACCTTCCCTCAGGCTGTGAAGTTGATTTTGGTGAAATGATAGCAGATTGATGTTAGCCAGTTGTGCAGTGAGGTGATGTCTCGCATAGGGCTTTTGTTCCATGCGAATTCCAGCAGATGATCAGAATGGCACTAAATTGGAGTATGGATGATTAAGTGAGGTCTCATTGCACAGAGAGTACGATCGTACCTGCTTCCACTCAGTTTCTGTGCTGTGCCGATAGCCCAACAGATGGCAGATTCCATGTAATGTGGTAACCTGCACAAAAGTAACAGACAATCAAAGCAGGGTAGTTACTTATTAGAATCATCTTTTCGCAGAGAACACTCATCAAACAGTTGGATTCAAATCTATAACTTAGGACTTTTTCTTCTTAAGATTTCAATAATGTTAAAAAAGTTTTCTACCCGTCCAGACTCAGTTGCTAAAGAGGGTTGCTCTGGCTCTTTGCGTCTCAGAACTTTAAAGACAGCACCTCAGGTTGATAAGGCTGTAAAAAGGCGAACAGAACTCTAGGTTTTAACACAAGAGATACAGAATATAGAAGCCAAGAGGTAATGATGGGCCTACATAAAACCTTATTAAGATCTATTATAGTCCATGTGTAGTACTGGGCTCCATGCTATAGGAAGGATATTGATAGCGTACAACAGATTCACTAGGATGCTTGTTAAGGGGAAATACACATACAAAAAAAGACTTAAAGGATTGTTTTTTTTCATTAGAAAGCAGATGATGGATAATAAAGTAGATGTGTATAAAATGTGAAAGGATACAACAGGGTAGAAAGAAAAACGGAGTGACTATTTGTATGAACACTTCCTTCTCTTCCTTCTGCGTCTGCGTCCTCCCGCCCAAAACCGGAAGTGGGGCCCTGAACCAGATATGGGGCCCCGCAATTGATCACGTTGTCCGAGCCAGCCGCTGAGCCTCCAACCGAGCCAGGGAGAGAAACGGCGGGGAGAGAGGGGCGGGGGATACACACATGGGATGGGGGGGCGGAGGGGCGGAGAGAAGAGAGACACACCGGGGGAAGAGAGACACATGGGGGGGAGGAGGAGGAGAGACCCGGGGTCAGTGGGTGGGGGAGGAAAGACCTGAGCGGGGGATGGGGGGAGGACGAGGAGGAGAGACCTGGGCGGGCGGGCAGGGGGGGGGGGAAGGAGGAGAGACCCGGGCGGGGGGAGAGGAGAGACCCGGGTGGGGGGAGGGGAGGAGAGACCCATGCAGGGTAGGGAGAGATGGGGAAGGAGAGAGACCCCGGGGAGGAGACACCGGGGGAAGGAGCGACACAGGGTGGGGGGAAGGGGAGAGAGAGAGGTATGTGGGGGGGGTGGGGGGGAGGAGGAAGAAAGACACACCGGGGGAAGGGGGAAGAGAGACACACATACGGGTGGTGGAAGAAGAGAGACCCGGGGGGGGGGGGGGGTGAGGGGCGAGAGGGGGCCAGCGGGGAGAGAGGGACAGCGGGGAGAGAGAGAGACTCAGGAGGAAGAGACACACATGGAGGGGGAGGAGAGACCTAGGCGGTGGGGGGGGCGGGGGGAAGAGACACACAGGGGGAGAGAGAGAGAGAGAGAGAGACACGGGGAGAGGGGGAAAGAGAGACATGTGAGGGGGAAGAGAAACACACCGGGGGGGGGGGGGGTGGAGGGGGCAGGAGAAGAGAGACACGGGGGGGCGGGGAGTTAGGGAACTCGGGGAAGACGGATCACATTTCTTGAAAAGCTCGTTGCGTCAGGGACATCGTTGGAGTGGATGAAATCCAGAAGTCACGACAATGTCACTATTCATTTCATACCCAATAAACCTGTCAACAATCTGTGACCCACACAATGCCCCATCTATGGCGGGTGAGGTAAGGTCATGCACTCGCGCTAGGGTAAGGGACTTCGACTGGGGGAGGCAGCACTTGCCAGGGGTAAGGGAATTCAGCTGGAAATGGTGGCTTTTGCTGGGTTGTTCGAGATCTATCCTCTCTGGCTTCTGAAGTCAGAATGGATCGAATTGCAATTTGCAAAGTCAGTCAGAACTTGGGCTGGGCAGTTCCAGTTACACATTCCAGAGAAACGTCAGGGTGTGACTTATCCTCCAAGGGTACCAATCAGCAATAGGTCATGTGATAAGAGAGACAATAAGATACACGGCGGCCATTTTATTAGTACAAATAAACACGTCAATAGAACAAGGCTGTTTCTAGTAGAAACAAGATTAAATAGAAGACATTTTAAATAGAGGGCAGGAGAAATTTCTTCAGAGTTGCGAGCTGTGGAATTCACTTCCAAGGTTGTTTTCTTTCTTTCTCTCTCTCTTTATTTCTCTCTTTCTCTTTCTTTCTCTCGCTCTCTTTTTCCTTTTCTCTCTGTCTATCTCTCTCTTTCTCTCTCCCTCTCTATCTATCTCTCTCTTTCTCTCTCCCTCTCTCTATCTCTCTCCCTCTCTATCTCTCTCTCCCTCTCCCTCTCTATCTATCTCTCTCTCTCCCTCTCTATCTCTCTCCCTCTCTATCTATCTCTCTCTTTCTTTCTCTCTCCCACTTTCTTTATCTGTCTCTCTCTCTCTCTCTCTCTTTTTCTTTCGGTGTGGCCCTTACGGCTAAAGGGATCAAGGGGTATGGAGAGAAAGCAGGAATGGGGTACTGAAGTTGCATGATCAGCCATGATCATTTTGAATGGTGGTGCAGGCTCGAAGGGCCGAATGGCCTACTCCTGCACCTATTTTCTATATTTGTATGTTTCTATGTTTTGCAGGGATTGCCAACATACAAGATTATTATTATTTTTTAAATTCATTCACTGGATGTGGGTGTCGCTGGCAAGGCCAGCATTTATTGCCCATCCCGAGCTGCCGCAGTCTGTGTGGTGAAGGTACTCGCACAGTGCTGTTAGGGAGGGAGTTCCAGGATTTTGACCCAGCGACGATGAAAGAACGGCGATACATTTCCAAGTCAGGATGCTGCAGCCTTGCAGGAGAACGTGGAAATGGTGGTGTTCCCATGCACCTAAGAACATAAGAAATAGGAGCAGGAGTAGGCCATACGGCCCCTCGAGCCTGCTCCGCCATTTAATACGATCATGGCTGATCCGATCATGGACTCAGGTCCACTTCCCTGACCTCTCCCCATAACCCCTTATCGGTTACGAAACTGTCTATCTCTGTCTTAAATTTATTCAATGACCCAGCTTCCATAGCTGTCTGAGGCAGCAAATTCCACAGATTTACAATCCTCTGAGAGAAGAAATTCTTCTCATCTCAGTTTTAAATAGGCAGCCCCTTATTCTAAGATTATGCCACCTAGTTCTAGTCTCTCCTATCAGTGGAAACATCCTCTCTGCATCCACCTTGTCAAGCTCCCTCAGACTCATACGTTTCGATAAGATCACCTCATTCTTCTGAATTCCAATGCGTAGAGGCCCAACCTACTCAATTTTTCCTCATAAGTCAACCCCCTCATCTCCGGAATCAACCTATTGAACCTTCTCTGAATTGCCTCCAAAGCAAGTATATCCTTTCTTAAATATGGAAACCAAAACTGCACGCAGTATTCCAGGTGTGGCCTCACCAATACCCTGTATATCTGTAGCAAGATTTCCCTGCTTTTATACTCCATCCCCTTTGCAATAAAGGCCTTCCATTTGCCTTCCTGATCACTTGCTGTACCTGCACACTATCCTTTTGTGTTTCATGCACAAGTACCCCAGGTCCCGCTCTACGGCAGCACTGCAATTTTTCTCCATTTAAATATTAACTTGCTCTTCGATTTTTTTTTCTGCCAAAAAAAAAAATCACACTTTCCAACATTATACTCCATCTGCCAAATTTTTGCCCACTCACTTAGTCTTTCTATGTCCTTTTGCAGATTTTTTGTGTGCTCCTCACACATTGCTTTTCCTCCCATCTTTGTATCGTTAGCAAACTTAGCTACATTACACTCAGTCCCTTCATCCAAGTCGTTAATATAGATTGTAAATAGTTGGGGTCTCAGCACTGATCCTTGCGGCACCCCACTAGTTACGAGAATGAGCCATTTATCCCGACTTTGTTTTCTGTTAGTTAGCCAACCCTCTATCCATGCTAATATATTACCCCCAATCCCGTGAACTTTTATCTTGTGCAGTAACCTTTTATGTGGCACCTTGTCAAATGCGTTCTGGAAGTCCAAATATACCACATCCACTGGTTCCTCTTTATCCACCCTGTTCGTTACATCCTCAAAGAATTCCAGCAAATTTATCAAACATGACTTCCCCTTCATAAATCCATGCTGACTCTGCCTGACTGAATTATGCTTTTCCAAATGTCCTGCTACTGCTTCTTTAATAATGGACTCCAACATTTTCCCAACCACAGATGTTAGGCTAACTGGTCTATAGTTCCTGCTTTTTGTCTGCCTCCTTTTTTAAATAGGGGTGTTACCTTTGCAGTTTTCCAATCTGCTGGGAGCTCCCCAGAATCCAGGGAATTTTGGTAAATTACAACCAATGCATCCACTATTCTCTCAGGACCCTAGGATGCAAGCCATCAGGTCCAGAGGATTTATCCGCCTTTAGTGCCATTATCTTACTGAGTACCACCTCCTTAGTGATTGTGATAAGTTCCTCCCCCACTATAATCCCTTGACTATCCACTAGTGTCCTGTACTATAAAGACTGATACAAAATATTTGTTCACAGTTTCTGCCATCTCCATGTTCCCCATCAGTAATTCCACGGTCTCGTCCTCTGAGGGACCAACATTTACTTTAGCCACACCTGTAGAAACTCTTGCTTTTATATTTTGTGCTAGTTTACTTTCATAGTCTATCTTCCCTTTCTTAATCATTGTTTTAGTCATTCTTTGCTGGCTTTTAAAAGCTTCCCAATCTTCTGTCCTCCCACTAGTTTTGGCCACTTTGTATGCCCTTGTTTTTAAATTGGATACCATCCTTTATTTCTTTAGTTAGCTACGGATGGCTAATTTTTCTTTTACACCCTTTCCTCCTCACTGGAATATATTTTTCTTGAGAGTTGTGAAATATCTCCTTAAATGTAAGCCACTGTTCATCAACCGTCCTACACTTTAATCTATTTTCCCAGTCCACTTTAGCCAACTCTGCCCTCATACCTTCATAGTCTCCTTTATTTAAGCTTAGTTCGCTGGTTTGAGATCCAACTTTCTCGCCCTCCATCTGAATTTGAAATTCAACCATGTTATGGTCACTCATTCCAAGGGGATCCTTTACTAGGAGATTGTTTATTAATCCTGTCTCATTCCAAAGGACCAGATCTAAGATAGCCTGCCCCCTGGTTGGTTCCGTTAAATACTGCTCAAAGAACCTGTCCCTTATGCACTCTATCAACTCTTCCTCAAGGCTACACTGACTAATTTGATTTGTCCAATCAATATGGAGGTTAAAATCACCCATGATTATTGCCGTTTCCTTTTTACAAGCTCCCACTAGTTCCTGGTTTATACTCTAACAGAGTTGCTACCATTAGGGAGCCTACAGACTACGCCCACCAGTGACTTTTTCCACTTATTATTCCTTATCTCCACCCAAACTGTTTCAACATCCTGATCATTCGAGCCAATATTGTTTCTCACTATTGTTTCTCAGTGATTCCATCTTTTATCAACAGAGCTACCCTACCTCCTTTTCCTTTCTGTCTATCCTTCTGAATTGTCAAGTACCCCTGAATGTTTAGTTCCCAGTCTTGGTCACCTTGCAACCACGTCTCTGTTATGACTACCAGATCGTACTCATTTGTAATTATTTGTGCTGACCGCTCATCTAATTTGTTACGAATGCTGCGTGCATTCAGATAAAGAGCTTTTAAATGTGTTGCCCTTGTTCTTCTAGGTGGTAGAGGTTGCAGGTTTGGGAGATGCTGCCGAAGAAGCCTCGGCGAGTTGCTGCTGTGCATCTTGTAGATTGTACACACTGCAGACACATTGTGTCAGTGGTGGAGGGAGTGAATGTTTAAGGTGGTGGATGGGGTGCCAATCAAATGAGCTGCTATGTCCTGGATGGTGTTGAGCTTCTTGAGTGTTTTTGCAGCTGCACTCATCCAGGCAAGTGGAGAGTATTTCATCACACTCCTAACTTGTGCTTTGTAGAAAGGCTTTGGGGAGTCAGGAGGAGAGTCACTCGCCGCAGAATACCTAGCCTCTGACCGGTTCTTGTAGCCACAGTATTTATGTGGCTGGTCCAGTGAAGTTTCTGGTCAATGATGATGCCCAGGATGTTAAAGGTGCGGGATTGGGCGATGGTAATGCCATTGAATATCAAGGAGAGGTGGTTAGACTCTCTTTTGTTGAAGGTGGTCATTGCCTGGCACTTGTATGGTACGAATGTCACTTGTCACTTATCAGCCCAAGCCTGAATGTTGTCCAGGTTTTGCTGCATGTGGGCACGGACTGCTTCATTACCTGGAGGAGTTGTGAATGGAACTGAATACTGCAATCATCAGCGAACATCCCCACTTCTGACCTTATGATAGAGGGTAGGTCATTGATGAAGCAGCTGAAGATGGTTGGGCGTTGGACACTGCCCTGAGGAATTCCTGCAGTGATGTCCTGGGGCTGAGATGTATGTCCTGCATCAACCACAACCATCTTCCTTTGTGCTAGGTATGAATCCAGTCAGTGGAGATGTTTATCCCTGATTCCCAAATCCTTCACTAAATGGATAACTTGGACATCCCTTTATATCTCTATCTCTATCTCTCTCTCTCTCTCTCTCTCTCCAAGAAAGCTTTACTCTGCATTTGATTTTGCTGAGCACATGATGTTGTGACTTGGTGTCTGAAATGAAAAGCATAAAATTCACACATAAAAGTAAAATAAATTCACAATATAACACAATAGTTAAACCTTGCTAACAGTGATGTATCTTGTTAACTCACAAGGGCTACTTCTGCAGTAGGCCTCACACTTAAAAGCTGCAGATTTGCTGAGGTCTGGTTACACTCTGATGTGGGAAGTACGGGGTTAACGTGAATTTTGTTTTAATACTGTAGCTATGTTACAAGGCATGATGGGAAGCTTTGCCAAAACAGACAGAAGCATAGTGTCAGCAGTTAATAACAGTTGATATAAAGACATTTCATGATACCTTGTTACAAAAGCAATGGGCAAACATGAGACAGTTGAGATAACAGAATACATCTGCTGAGAGCTTACGTGATTAACAATTGACAGTCACTCGGTTGTTGATCACGTAAGCTCTTAGCTTGTCAACTGTCGAGTTTCGCTTCCGCTTGATTATGCATAAATAGACTGTCACAACTATTATAAAGTTGAGAGACTTTGGGACTTGACTTTTGGACACCGAATGCTCTCCCCTGCATGCTTGTATTAAAGAATTCTCGTATCGTGGACTATAAGTGATTTCAAATGGTGTTTTTCCTACAACACAGTCCAACAGAGCATGAACATATTGGGGCGAAATTTGTCTTCAGTGAAAGTGCACAAGGGCCGAGAGCGAATCGGTGCCCATTTTTCACCACGCCCGATTTTCTTTTCCAGTGGTGCGGTGTAAAATGGATTGCCAATTCGCTATCGACCATTTTACGCTTTCACTGAAGACCAATTTCACTCCCATCCAGTTTCACATAACCGCTAATGTTTTAAAATCCCTCCCATTTCAGAGGACAGATACATTTCCCTGTGGAATTCCCAAAGGTTGAGGACAGCTGGAAATCCCTTGCTAATACATACTGTCAATACACTGTAGAAGTCTTGCCCATGTGCTTGGCTTTGTCTGTAGATATATTCCACTCCGAGGAAGATGTCTCCAAGGTTATACTCATCCTGGTATAGGGGTTTGGGAACATCTCCTGCTCTCAGATCCTGAAAGAAAGATAGAATGGCTTATCCAACTGTTGATAAGATCAACTGTCTTCAGCTGCTTCATCAATGACCTTCCCTCCATCATAACATGAAGATTGCACAGCTAATGAAACAGATAATGAAACAGTCCATGCCTGCATGCAGAAAGATCTGGATCATATTCAGGCTTGGGCAGATAAGTGGTAAGTGACATTCGCGCCATACAAATGTCAGGCAGTATCTATAGAAACATAGAAATTTACAGCGCAGAAGGAGGCCATTTCGGCCCGTGTCCACGCCGGCCGACAAAAGAGCCACATGCCCCTTGGTCAGTAGCCCTAAAGGTTACATATAAACCTATGAACAATGACGGAAAAGCAAAGAGCACCCAGCACAACCAGTCCACCTCACACAACTGCGACACCCCTTATACTGAAACATTCTACACTCCACCCCAACCGGAGCCATGTGATCTCCTGGGAGAGGCAAAAACCAGATAAAAACCCAGGTCAATTTAGGAAGAAAAAATCTGGGAAAATTCCTCTCTGTCCCATCCAGGCAATCGAAACTAGTCCAGGAGATCACCCTGGCTGTATTCGTTTCCCTGCAGTACTTACCATTATATCTGTGCCGTCCAACAAAAGGTCATCCAGTCTAATCCCAATTACCAGCTCTAGGTCCTTAACCCTGCAGGTTACGGCACTTTAAGTGCCCATCCAACCATTTCTTAAAAGTGATGAGAGTTTCTGCATCCACCACTCTTCCAGGCAGCGAGTTCCAGATCCCCACAACCCTCTGCGTAAAGAAGCCCCTGCCCCCCTCAAATCTCCTCTAAACCTTCCACCAACCACCTTAAAACTATGCCCCTCGTAATAGACCACTCCACCAATGGAAATAGGCCCTTACTATCCACTATGTCCAAGCCCCTCAATATTTTGTACACCTTAATGAGGTCTCCTCTCAACCTCCTCTGTTCCAATGAGAACAAACCCAGCCTATCCAATCTGTCCTCATAACTGAGATTTTCCATTCCAGGCAGCATCCTAGTAAATCTCCTCTGCACCTTCTCTAGTGCAATCACATCCTTCCTATAATACGGCGACCAGAATTGCACGCAGTACTCCAGCTGTGGCCTAACCAAAGTATTATACAATTTATGCATAACCTCCCTGATCCTATATTCTATGCCTCGGCCAATAAAGGTAAGTATTCTGTATGCTTTCTTAACAACCTTATCCACCTGGCCTGCTACTTTCAGGGATCTGTGGACAAGCACTCCAAGGTCCCTTTGTTCATCTACACTATTAAGTGGCCTACCGCTTAATGTGTATACCCTTTCCTTGTTAGCCCTTCCAAAGTGCATCACCTCACACTTCTCTGAATTAAATTCCATTTGCCACTGCTCAGTAGATTGATAGCCTCCTGCAGCCCATGACTTTCCTCTTCATTATCAACCACACAGCCAATTTTAGTGTTGTCTGCAAATTCTTAATCATACTCCCTATATTCAAATCTAAATCGTTGATATAAAGCACAAAAAGCAAGGGACCCAGTACTGAGCCCTGCAGAACCCCACTGGAAACATCTTTCCAGTCACAGAAACATCCATCAATCATTACCCTTTGCTTCCTACCTTCAAGCCAATTTTGGATCCAACTTGCCACTTTGCCCTGGATTCCATGGGCTTTAACCTTCATGACCAGTCTACCATGTGGGACCTTATCAAAAGCTTTGCTAAAGTCCATGTATACTACATTGTACGGACTACCCTCACCGACCCTCTTGGTTACCTCCTCAAAAAATTCAATCAGGTTAGTCAAACACGATCTTCCCTTAACAAATCCATGCTGACTGTCCCTAATTAATCCTTGCCTTTCCAAATGTAGATTTATCCTGTCTTTCAGGATTTTTTCCAATAATTTTCCCACCACTGAGGTTAGGCTGATAGGCCTGAAATTACTCAGCCTATACCTTTCTCCCTTCTTAAACAAGGGTACGACATTAGCAGTCCTCCAATCCTCCGGCACCATGCCCAGATCCAAAGAGGACTGGAAAATTATGGTGAAGGCCTCTGCTATTTCCTCTTTTACTTCGCTCAACAGCCTGGGATGCATTTCATCCGGGCCTGGGGACTTATCTACTTTCAAAGCCCTTAATACTTCCTCTCTCACTATATTTATTTCATCCAGAATATCACACTCCTCCTCAATACCAGTATCTGCATTGCCCCTTTCCTTTCTGAAAACAGATGCAAAGTATTCGTTAAGAACCTTAACAACATCTTCCGCCTCCACACAAAGATACCCTCATGATCTCTAATAGGCCCTACCCTTTCTTTAATTACCCTCTTACTCTTAATATATTTATAGAACATCTTAGGGTTTTCCTTAATTTTACCGGCCAAGAATTTCTCGTGCGCTCTCTTAGTATTCCTAATATCCTTTTTAATTTTGCCTCTTAACTTTCTATATTCCTCTAAAGATTCTGTAATATTTAGCCGTTGGTATATGACATAAGCTTCCTTTTTTCTTTACCTTCCCTGTAAGTCCCTGGACATCCAGGAGGCTCGAGAATTATTATTCCAACCTTTTTCTTTAAGGGCACATGTTTGGCCTGAACCTTCTGGATCTCCTCCTTGAATACCTCCCACTGTTCCGACACTGATTTACCCACAAATAGCTGTTTCCATGGCCAAATCATTCTTTAACTTAGCAAAATTAGTTTTTCCGCAATTCGGGACTTTTATTCCAGGCCTATTCTTGTCCTTATCCATAAACCAACTTGAATCTGACTGAATTATGGCCACTGGCACCCATGTTCTCTCCCACTAATACCCCTTCAACCTGCCCAGCTTCATTCCCCAAATCTAAATCCAAGACCGCCCCCTCTCGAGTTGGGCTTGCGACATACTGACTAAAAAAGTTCTCTTGAATGCATTTCAAGAATTCCGCACCCTCTATATCCTTCACACTAAATTTGTCCCGATCAATATTTGGATAGTTAAAATCCCCTACTATTACTACCCTATGGTTTTTGGACTTCACAGCAATTTGCCTATATATTTGCTCCTCTATCTCCCTCCCACTGTTTGGAGGTCTATAATACACGCCCCTTTTTTATTTTTCAATTCGACCCATATGGCCTAATTTGCTGATCCCTCCAACATATCATCCCTCCTCACCACTGTAATAGTTTCTTTAATCAGTACCGCAACACCCCCCACCCTTCCGCCTTTTACCCCACTTTCTATCTTGTCTAAAAATCCTATAACCAGGAATATTGATCGACCAAACCTGCCCCTCTTTCAGCTATGTTTCTTTAATGGCTATAATGTCATACTCCCAAGTGTCTACCTGTGCTCTTAGCTCATCCACCTTATTTGCTATACTCCTTGCGTTAAAGTATATACCATTTAGCACAGGAAGACCTCCTTGCTAACTACTTACTAAGCCCTGTTTCCTGTCTAACAGATTCATTTTCTAGATTCTTGCTATCCAATTTCTGCTTTACTTCCTTACCTCTTGAATTTGTTCTCAGGTTCCCATCTCCCTGCCAAGCTAGTTTAAACTCTCCCCAACAGCACTAGCAAAACTCCCCGCGAGGATATTGGTCCCGGCGCTGTTGAGGTGCAACCTGTCCAATTTGTACAGGTCCCATCTCCCCCAGAAGTGGTCCCAATGCCTCAAGAATTTAAAGCCCTCCCTCGTGCACCAATTTTCCAGCCACGTGTTCATCCTCTTTGTCCTTCTATTCTTATACTGATTAGCACGTGACACCAGTAGTAACCCGGAGATTACTACCTTTGAGGTCCGACCCTTTTTCTTCCTAGCTCCCTGAATTCTGCCTTTCCGACCTCATCCCCCTTTTTACCTACGTCATTGGTCCCGATATGGACCACGACCTCTAGCTGTTTACCCTCGCCCCCCCCACCAGAAATCCCTGCGTCCGCTCTGTGACATCCTTGACCCTGGCACCAGCGAGGCACAAAACCATTCGGGAGTCACGTCTACGGCCGCAGAACACCTATGTGTTCCCCTAACTATAGAATCCCCTATCACTAGAGCTCTTTTGCTCTTCATCCCTCCACCCTGTGCAGTTGAGCCACCCGTGGTGCCTTGGAATTGGCTCTGGCTGCACTCCCCAGAGGCACCATCGTCCTTACCGATACTCAAACGTGAATATCGATTTGAAAGCGAGATGGACTCATGGGGGGACTCCTGCACTACCTGCCGAGCATTCTTACTACGTTTGGTGGTCACCCACTTCCCCTCTACCTGCACGCCTTTAAGCTGCGGGGTGACCACCTCCTGAAACGTGCTCTCCACGTAGCTCAAAGTCTCGCGGATGCACCGTATTGACTCTACCCGCTGCTCCAGCTCTGAAACGCGGAGCTCAAGTAGTTGAAGCTGGAGACACCTCCTGCACACATGGTTGTCTAGGCTGCGCGAAACATCCAGGACTTCCCACATGCCGCAGGATATGCACTCCACAGGACTGAGCTGCCCTGCCATCCCTCTAGTTAGACTTATCTAGTTTAAAATCTCATTAAAAAGAAATAAAGAGAGGTACTTATCAACTCACCTCACCGACCTCTGTGGCCTCCCGAACTCACCGACCTTTGTGGCATCCCGAACTCACCGACCTTTGTGGCCTCCTGAACTCTAGGATTCCTGACCTCCCAAACTCACCGACCTCTCGAACTCTGCGACCTCCCGAACTCACCGACCTCTGCAGCTTCTCGAACTCACCGACCTCCCGCTCCCGGACTCCACACGGACTCACCCGAACTCCAACAAGAGAGAGCCTAACCACTGCCCCTTGACATTCAAACGCATTACCTTCACCAAATCCCCCAGCATCAATATCCTGGGGGAACCATTGACCAGAAAGTTAACTGGGCTAGACACATAAATATTGTGGCTACAAGAGCAAGTCAGAGACTGGGTATTCTGCAGTGAGTGACTCACCTCCTGACTCCCCAAAATCTCTCCACCATCTAAAAGGCACAAGTAAGGAGTGTGATGGAATACTCTCAATTTGCCTGGATGGGTGCAGCTCCGACTAAACTGATCCAGGTCAAAATAGTCTACTTGATTGGGACTTCATCCACTGACTTAAACATTCACGCCCTCCACCATCCACGTTTCGTGGCTGCAGTGTGTACTATTTCCAGGATGTACTTAAGTAATCGCCAAGGTTTCTTAAGCAGAACCTCCCGAACCTTCCTAGAGGGAAAGGGCAGCGGGTGCATGGGAACACTATTACCTTCAAAATTCCCCCCCAAGTGCATTATTAAGGAAGAATAGCGGGACATTTGGAAAAGCATAATTCAATCAAGCAGAGTCAGCATGATTTTATGAAAGGGAAATCATGTTTGACAAATTTGCTGGAGTTCTTTGAGGATTTAACGAGCAGGGTGGATAAGGGGGAATCAGTGGATGTGGTGTATTTGGATTTCCAGAAGGCATTTGATAAGGCGCCACATAAAAAGGTTACTGCACAAGATAAAAGTTCACGGGGTTGGGGGTAATATATTAGCATGGATAGAGGATTGGCTAACTAACAGAAAACAGAGTCGGGATAAATGAGTCATTTTCCGGTTGGCAAACAGTAACTAGTGGCGTGCCACAGGGATCGGTGCTGGGGCCTCAACTATTTACAATCTATATTAATGACTTGGATGAAGGGACCAAGTGTAATGTAGCCAAGTTTGCTGATGATACAAAGATGGGTGGGAAAGCAAATTGTGAGGACACAAAAAATCTGCAAAGGGATATAGACAGGTAAGTGAGTGGGCAAACATTTGGCAGATAGAGTATAATGTGGGAAAATGTGAGGTTATCTACTTTGGCAGAAAAAATAGAAAAGAAAATTATAATTTAAATGGAGAAAAATTGCAAAGTGCTGCAGTACAGAGGGACCTGGGGTTCCTTGTGCATGAAACACAAAAAGTTAGTCTGCAGATACAGGAAGTAATCAGGAAGACAAATGGAATGTTGGCCTTTATTGCAAGGAGGATAGAGTATAAAAGCAGAGAGGTCCTGCTACAACTGTACAGGGTATCGGTGAGGCCACACTTAGGAGTGCTGCATACAGTTTTGGTCTCCATATTTAAGGATATACTTGCATTGGAGGCTGTTCAGAGAAGGTTCATTAGGTTGATTCCGGAGATGAGGGGGTTGACTTATGAAGATAGGTTGAGTAGGTTGGGCCTATACACATTGGAGTTCAGAAGAATGAGACGTGATCTTATCGAAACATACAAGATACTGAGGGGGCTCGACGAGGTGGATGCAGTGAGGATATTTCCACTCATATAGGAATCTAAAACTAGTGGACATAGTTTCAGAATAAGGGGCCGCCCATTTAAAACTGAGATGAGGAAGAATTTCTTCTCTCAGAGGGTTGTAAATCTATAGAATTTTCTGTCCCAAAGAGGTGTGAAGGCTGGGTCACTGAATATATTTAAGGCAGAGATAGACAGATTTTTGAGCGATAAGGGAATAAAGGGTTATGGGGAGCGGGCAGGGAAGTGGAACCGAGTTCATGATCAGATCAGCCATGATCCTATTAAATGGCGGAGCAGGCTTGAGGGGCCAGGTGGCCTACTCCTGCTCCTATTTCTTATGTTCTTATGTCATACACCATCCTGACTTGGAAATATATTGCTGTTCCTTCATTGTCGCTGGGTCATAATCCTGGAACACCCTCTTTAACAGGACTGTGGGAGCACCTTCACCGCATGGACTGCAGCGGTTACAGAAAGTGGCTCAGCACCACCTTCTCAAGGGTAATTAGGAATGGGTGGTAAATGCTGGCCTTGCCAGCGACACCCATGAAGAAATAATTATAAAAATGAGAACACTCAATCTATAACTGGCTAACAAAATGGTTGAAATCAGCTGCCCACCTCAAGTTCTTGGTGCAGTAGTCGACTTGTCAATTCACATTATCTGTTGAATCAGATTAAAATTGTGCCAAAAATACTTCTTGTGCTGTTTTATTGATATTGCCCATCACAGAATCATAGTGTTATGTATGAATAAGGAGTCTGACTGGATACTGTGCGCACAAAGAAAAGTGTGACCGTAGTCTTTTATTGCAGATCTCCAGAGTGCCTCTCCAGCCTGTGACGCCACCTTAAGTACCTGTGCTCCCAAGTGATTGTGGGATCCCTTGGGACTCCAGGGTATGAGCCCTCTGATGGCTGTGCAAGGTATATACAAGTTTACATATATAACACCCCTCCCCCCACCCCCAAAGTCAACAGTGTAACTATTTACAAGGCGAGTCTATCTGGGGCCTTTCTTTCCCTGGTTGATCGTCTCGGTGCAAATGCTGGTTTTGGTGAATCGTTTGTTGGGCCTTCGCTGGACTGCTGTGCAGCTGGCCTTGCTGGGCTGCCTGGTGTAGTGAGTCCTGCTGGGCTACTGCGGGTGATGGGTTCTGCTTCGTAGCCAACCGCGGTGTCGGTTGCCACTGGTGTGTATGTTGGGGGGTCAAAGAAGGTAGGGTCCAAAGTGGGTTGCTCAGGATAATCCGTGAATCTGAGTTTGATTTGGTCCAAGTGTTTCCGGTGAATGAGTTCATTTGAAAGTTTGACCCTAAACACCCTGCTCCCCTCTTTGGCCACAATGGTGCCGGGAAGCCACTTGGGACCTTGTCCATAATTCAATACAAATACAGGATCATTGATTTCAATTTCGCGTGACACATTTGCACTATCATGATATGCACTTTGTTGAAGCCGCCTGCTCTCTACATTTTCATGTAGATCAGGGTGGACTAATGAGAGCCTTGTCTTAAGTGCCCTTTTCATGAGCAGTTCAGCAGGTGGAATCCCAGTGAGCGAGTGGGGTCTCGTGCGGTAGCTAAGCAGGACTCGGGATAGGCGAGTCTGTAGTGAGCCTTCAGTTAGCCTCTTCAAACCCTGCTTGATGCTTTGCACTGTTCTCTCTGCCTGACCATTGGATGCTGGTTTGAACGGGGCAGATGTAACATGTTTAATACCGTTGCTGGTCATGAACTCTTTGAACTCGGCACTGGTAAAACATGGCCCGTTGTCGCTCACAAGGACATCAGGTAGTCCGTGCGTGGCAAACATGGCCCGCAGGCTTTCAGTGGTGGCAGTGGACATGCTTGCCGACATTATCTCACATTCAATCCATTTGGAGTACGCATCTACAACCACAAGGAACATTTTACCCAAAAACAGGCCTGCATAGTCGACATGGACCGTGGACCACGGTTTGGAGGGCCAGGACCATAAACTTAGTGGCGCCTCCCTGGGTGCAATGCTTAACTGCGAGCATGTGTTACTTCTGTGCATGCAGGACTCTAAGTCCGCATCGATACCGGGCCATCACACGTGGGATCTGGCTATCGCTTTCATCATTACGATGCCTGCCTGCCTGGGTACTGTGGAGGTCACTGATGAAAGTGTCTCTGCCCTTCTTGGGGACCACTACTCGATTGCCCCACAGAAGGCAGTCCGCCTGTATAGACATTTCATCTTTGCGCCACTGGTATGGCTTTATCTCTTCCTGCATTTCCACTGGGACACTGGACCAGCTCCCGTGAAGCACACAATTATTTTTACTAGGGACAGTAAGGGGCCCTGGCTCATCCAGGTTCTAATCTGTCAGGCTGTGACGTGTGATTGCTCACTCTCGAATGCTTGCATAACCATGACTAAATCTGCGGGCTGTGCCATTTCCACCCCCGTGGTGGGCAACGGCAGCCTACTGAGAGCATCGGCACAGTTTTCTGTGCCTGGCCTGTGGCGGTTGGCGTAGTTATATGCGGACGTGAGCGCCCATTTCTGGATGCGGGCCGATGCATTCGTATTTATCCCCTTACTCTCAGAAAACAGGGATATTAGTGGCTTATGGTCAGTTTCCAATTCAAATTTTAGCCCAAACAGATATTCATGCATTTTCTTTACCCCATAGACACACACTAACGCTTCTTTTTCAATCATGCTGTAGGCTCTCTCAGCCTTTGACAGACTTTTGGATGCATAAGCAACCGGTTGCAGTTTCCCAGAATCATTAGCTTGTTGCAATACACACCCGACACCGTATGACGACGCATCACATGCTAGTACCAAACACTTACATGGATCATACAACACAAGCAATTTGTTTGAGCATAACAATTTTCTAGCTTTTACAAAGGCATTTTCTTGGCTTTTGCCCCATACCCATTCGTCTTCTTTTACTCAGTAAGGCGTGCAGTGGTTCTAACAGTGTGCTGAGACCCGGTAAGAAGTTAACAAAGTAGTTCAGGAGTCCTAGAAACGACTGCAGCTCCGTCACATTCTGTGGCCTCGATGCGTTCTCGATTGCCTCCGTCTTCGAATCGGTGGGCCTGATGCCGTCCGCCGCGATTCTTCTCCCCAGGAACTCCACTTCAGGCGCCAGAAAAACGCACTTCGAGCATTTTAACCTGAGCCCCATGTGGTTGAGTCGACTAAGAGTCTCCTCCAGGTTCTGCAAATGCTTGACTGTGGCCCAACCTGTAACCAAGATGTCGTCCTGGAAGACCACCGTGCGCGGGACTGACTTCAGTAAGCTTTGCATGTTTCTCGGGAATATCGCCGCGGCAGATCGAATTCCAAACGGGCATCTGTTATAAATGAAGAGATCTTTGTGCGTGTTGATGCAGATGAGGCCTTTCGATGATTCCTCCAGCCCCTGCGTCATGTCGGCCGAGGTCAAGTCCAGCTTCGTGAATGTCTTTCCTCCCGCACCGTAGCAAAAAGGTCGTCAGCCTTTGGTAGTGGGTATTGATCCTACAGGAAGAAATGATTGATAATTACTTTGTAACCACCACAGATTCTGACGGTGCCGTCTCCCTTGAGGACCGGAACAATCGGACTGGCCCACTCGTTGATTCGATCGCCGAAATGATGCCCTCTCTTTGCAGCTGGTCGATCTCTACCCTTTCTCTCATCATGTATGGTACTGCTCTCGCCTTGTGATGGATGGGTCGCGCCCCCGGAGTTAGGTGGATCTGTACTTTTGCTCCTTGGAACTTCCCGACGCCTGGTTCGAATAGCGAAGGGAACTTGTTTAAGACCTGGGCACACGAAGTGTCATCAGCAGACGAGAGCGCTCGGACGTCGTCCCAGTTCCAGCGTATCTTTCCCAGCCAGCTCCTACCGAGCAGCATGGGACCATCGCCCGGTACCACCCAGAGTGATAGCTTGTGCACCGCTCCATCGTAGGAGACTTTTACAGTAACACTGCCGATTACGGGAATCAGTTCCTTTGTATAAATTCTCAGTTTCGTGCGAATGGGAGTCAAGTCTGGCCTTGAGGCCTTGCTGCACCACAATTTTTCGAAAGTCTTTTTGCTCATAATGGACTGGCTCGCGCCCATGTCCAGCTCCATTGACACCGGGAGTCCATTTAGTTCAACCTTCAGCATTATCGAGGTACACTTTGTGGTAAATGTGTGCACCCCATATACCTCTGCCTCCTCGGTCTGAGGCTCTGGTTCGTCATGATCTGCCGTGGATCTGTCCTCCTCTGCAACATGGTGGTTTGCAGGATTAACAGAGTTTGCAGCTCGCCTACACATACGTTGGAGGTGTCCCATTGTTCCACAGCCCTTACAAATGCACCCTTTGAAGTGGCATGAGTGGCAACGATGATCACCCCCGCAGCGGCAACAAAGTGTTAATGGCCTTGCATTCATCATCCTTGACGATGGGCTCTGGGACATCTGCGGACGTGCAGCTGCAGGCATGTGTGACCTGCCCTATACGTTGCGAGTTGAAAACAACATCACTTTGTTCACAGTACTTGTAGCAGCACTCGTGTGCTGAGATTTGCTTAGTATTGCCACTGGTGGCAATGAACGCCTGGGCTATCACTGTGGCCTTACTCAAGGTTGGGGTCTCTGCAGTCAAAAGTTTGCAAAGTATCATATCATGGCCAATGCCAAGTACGAAAAAGTCTGTGAGCATGTGCTCCAAATCCGCAATGTCCTGCAAGGCATCTTAGATCGCGACATAACTCGCCACTTCCTGGCCTTCAGACCTTTTGTCAGTGTAGAACCGGTAGCTCGCTATCAGAACGCTTTCCTTCGGGTTCAGATGCTGCCGGACCAGTGTGCACAAATCATCGTATGATTTCTCTGTGGGTTTCGCTGGAGCAAGCAGATTTTTCATGAGGCCATACGTTGGTGCCCCGCAGATGATGAGGAGAATCGCCCTTCGTTTGGCAGCATTCGCTTCTCCTTCCAGCTCCTTGGCCACAAAGTATTGGTCCAGTTGCTCCACGAAGGTTTCCCAATCATCTCCCTCTGAGAATTTCTCCAGGATGCCCACTGTTCTCTGCATCATTGGGTTTGTTATCTGTATCTCGTTGCCAGTTGTTATGTATGAATAAAGAGTCTGACTGGATACTGTGAGCTCAAAGTAAAGTGTGACCATAGTCTTTTATTGCAGGTCTCCAGAGTCCTTCTCCAGCCTGTGAGACCACCTTAAGTACCTGGGTTCCCAAGGGATTGTGAGATCCCTTGGAACTCCAGGGGATGAGCCCGCTGATGGCTGTACAAGGTATATACAAGTTTACATATATAACACATAGAATGGTTACAGCACAGAAGGCCATCAGCCCATCAAACCTGTGCTGGCTCTCTGCAAAAGTACTTCATTTAGTCCCATTCCCACTCCCTTTCCCTTTCCCAGTAGCTCTGCAAATTTGTTTCCTTCAGGTACTTATCCAATTCCCCTTTGAAAGCCACAATTGAATCTGCCTCCATCGCCCTTTCAGGAAGTGTATTCCCAGATCATAACCACTCACTGCGTAAAATAGTTTTTTCTCATGTTGCCTTTGGTTCTACTGCCAATCACCTTAAATCTGTGTCCTCTGGTTCTCTATCTCGACCCCTCATGAATTTGAACACCTCTATCAAATCTTCTCTCAACCTTACAACAACAACTTGAATTTATATAGCGTCTTTTACGTAGTGAACGTCCCAAGGCGCTTCACAGGAGTATTATGAGATAAAGAATTTGACACCGAGCCACATAAGGAAAAATGAGGGCAGGTGACCAAAGGCTTGGTTAAAGAGCTAGGTTTTAAGGAGCGGCTTGAAGGAGGAAAGAGAGGTAGAGAGGCGGAGAGATTTAGGCAGAGAATTCCAGAGCTTAGGGCCTAGGCAACAGAAGCCACGGCCATGAATGGTTGAGCAATTATAATCAGGGATGCTCAAGAGGGCAGAATTAGAGGAGCGCAAATATCTCGGGGGTTGTGGGGCTGAAGGAGATTACAGAGATAGGGAGGGGAGAGGCCATGGAGGGATTTGAAAATAAGGATGAGAATTTTGAAATTGAGGCGTTGCTGAATCGGAAGCCAATGTAGGTGAGCGAGCACAGGGGTGATGGGTGAGTGGGACTTGATGTGAGTTAGGTCACAGGCAGCCGAGTTTTGGATCACCTCCAGTTTATGTAGGGTAGAATGTGGGAGGCCAGCCAGGAGCGCATTGAAATAGTCAAGTCTCGAGGTAACAAAGGCATGGATAAGGGTTTCAGCTGTGGCTGAGCTGAGGCAAGGGCGGAGACGGATGATGTTACGGAGGTGGAAATAGGTGATCTTAGTTATGCTGCAGATATGTGGTTGAAAGCTCAATTCAGGGTCAAATATGACACCAAGGTTGTGAACAGTGTGGTTCAGCCTCAGACAGATGTTGGGGAGAGGGATGGTGTCAGTGGTGGGGAATGGTGTTTGTGGCGGGGACCAAAAACAATGGCTTCAATTGAGAAAAATTTCTGCTCATCCAGAACTGAATGTCGGACAAGCAGTCTGAAAATTTAGAGACCATGGAGGGGTCTCGAGAAGTGGTAGTGAAGTAGAGCTGGGTGTCATCAGCGTAAATGTGGAAACTGGCGCCACATTTTCGGATTGATATCGCCAAGGGCAACATGTAGATGAGAAATAGGAGGCGGTGGCCAAGGATAGATCCTTGGGGGACACCAGAGATAACGATGCGGGGATGGGAAGAGAACCCGTTGCAGGTGATTCTCTAGCTACGATTAGATAGTTAAGAATGGAACCAGGCGAGTGCAGTCCCACGCAGCTGGATGACGTTGGAGAGGAGAGGTGTTACAGAATGATACGAGTGGTCAACTGTGTCAAAGGCTGCAGACAAGTCAAGAAGGATGAGGAGGGACAGTTTGCCTTTGTCACAGTCACAAAGAATGTCATTTGTGACTTTGATAAGAGCCATTTCGGTACTATGGTAGGCGCGGAAACCCGAATGGAGGGATTCAAGCATGGTGTTGCGGGAAACGTGGGCACGGATGTGGGAGGCCTTCTTTGCTCTAAGGAGAACAACCCCAGCTTCTCCAGTCTATCAATGTAACTGAAGTGCCTCATCCCTGGAACCATTCTTGTAAATCTTTTCTGCACCTCTCTGAGGCCTTCACATTCTTCCTAAAGTGCGATATACAGAATTGGACATAATACTCCAGTTGCGGCCGAACCAGTATATTATAAAGGTTCATCACAACTTCCTTGCTTTTGTACTATATGGGGGGAGAAATTTGGTTGGATAGCTCCCCTCATGAGGGACACTAAAAGGTTTGCAGCCATGAGTGTCAACATTCGCGACGTTCAGCAAATTCAGTGTGCCAGTACTGGCGTCGCTGAGAGCGTTGCACTGGTGTGCAATGCTCCCGATATCGACACAGAAGCAAAATTTGGTTTGCATGGCACGTGTAGCGCTCCGTAGTGACCCCGCCAGAGAAAGTTGCCGTGCAGAGCTGTCCCGGGGCGCTAAAGGACTGACTGCATGAGGTAAGTGTGATTGATCTTTTTTTGCGATTTAACTTTATTTGGGGTGAGCAATGTATAGGGAATGTTTTTTGTTCTAATTTTTTTTTTGCAAGGAAGCCTCTCTTAGATCACTACAAAACCAGCTTTTTTAGCACGGGATATTCAATTGTGCACCTGGCCTAGCGCCCTAAGAGAAGTGTGGAATATTTCCCTCAGCACTCCACTCTTGCAAAAATTGAATGTTGCTGTTCCCGGCGCAAAATTTAGTGACCACCCAACATTAGCGCCTTCGGAACCCTCCAACCAAATTTCAAGCCCTATGCCTCTATTTATAAAGCCCAGGAACACGTATGCTTTTTAAAATGCTTTCTCAACCTGCCCTGCCACCTTCAATGATTCTTAAACATATACACCCAGGTCTCTCTATTCCTACATCCCTTTAGAATTGTACGCTTTAATTTATATTGCTTCTACTTGTTCTTCCTACCAAAATGTATCACTTAGCACTTTTCTGCGTTAATTTAATCTGCCACATGTCTGCCCATTGTTATCTTAAAGTCTATCACTATCCTCCTCACTGTTCACTATACTTCCAAGTTTTATGTCGACAAATTTTGAAATTGTGCCCTGTACACACAAGTCCAAGTCATTAATATGCATCAAGAAAAGCAGTAGCCCTCATACCCACCCCTAGGGAATACCACTGTATACCTTCATCCAGTCCGAAAACAACCGTTCACCACTACTCTGTTTCCTGTCACTTAGCCAATTTCGTATCCATGCTGCCATTGACCCTTTTATGCCATGTGCTTCAACTTTGCTGGTAAGCCTATTGTGTGGCACTTTATCAAACGTCTTTTGAACTACTGGATAATTTGCTTTAGTCATTATAAATGAATCTGATTGTAGACTGTACTATACTACACTGGCCAAAAGGTAGTACAACTAGTGAATCGCTCACAGCCTTGTTCAGCTAGTCAGGAAAATGGCAGGGGAGATTTTAACTTGGGGATCCAGCCAGCCAATCTGTCTGGTGGTCCAGCCCATTTTGAGGGCCTGGTCTCATGAAAATACAGCCAGTGAGCTGCACGCCCCAAATGGGTGTCTCACTGCAGCTCGCCAGCTCTGAACCGGCACATCATCGGTTAAACTGCAGGTCATCCTAGCCTGTAGAAAGGTAGATCAAGGGCTGCCCAGCGTGAAAACAGCCCACATTACACTTATGGGTCATGGGGGAACCACTCTTGCTCATCCTCGCCCAGTAAAGATAATTTACCTTGTTCCTCTTGCCCGCCAGATTTTACTGAGGAGTACATAGGCCTCCCAGTGAGTCGTTATAATTGCAATGGATATTTGCATGGATTTATGAAGTTCCTGCCCAATTCTGGCAGGCAGTTAATTAAAAAACAAGGCAACCCCCGCTCTCTGCCTGGAGGACTGTCACAGGAGTTCACACGATAATGTATTGTTCCCCAAGTATTCTGCCAGTACTTGTAGTTTCTTTCTGTAACGATGTATTATCTTGCTTACAAATAAATAGTCGTTTTTGCCAGACTAACATGAAGGAAATCGCTCACAGCCAGGAGAGCGTGGCGGGGCATCCCACGGGATCTTTGTGCATTATATAAAATGTGTTGTTAGATTTTAATAAAATAAATATTATTAAAATCTAACAATAACAAATAAAACTTAAAGTATTTTTAAATATAATAACTCCATAAAGCTGTATTAATCAAAAGTAAGTTGAAAAATAGTTCTCTGTAATACATGATACAAAGAGGTCAGCGCAAGGGCGATCCTGAAAATGAAGGTACGGGCTTCAGTTTATCGGGGAGCTCCGAGTGCCGGGAGAGGAGAGGAGAGGAGCCCCGGTACCTGGTGGAAAGGGAAGGACAGCACGTCGGTGTCTGCCTGCTGCCGCCTGTAGCGCCTGTTCAAGGCCCGCATTCGCTGGTCGTCTACGCAGATCAGGCCCAGATCGAAGCGTGCGAGGCCCAGGATTTGGCGCAGGGCCTGGCAGTCCCGCCGCAGCCGGGCCCTGCTGAACGGTACCGCTCGCTGCAAGTTCCTGATCAGCAGCGCCATGGCGGCCCCCGGCCCACGTTGTCAATGGCAACCCCCCGCGCTGCGGGGCCGGGCGGAGACAAGCGGAAGTAGGTGCGCCGGTCTTTGTGTTCCGTGCTGAGCGGAAGGGAAGAATGATGCGGGCGGTGTTTATGTTCGGAGGTGGAGGGAGTGAGGTACTGTTAAAGAGTTAATATTAGACTAGAGGAGTTCAGACTTTCGGGTGCAGATTAGAAATTCTAAGCTGGTAGATTTGAAGGGATGCTGGAGGGATCCAGAAGGCCCGGGTGGCGGAGCTGATCGTCGTGAACGGTTACTGAGCGCAGCGCGACACCGGCGACAGGCCGAGGCCTCGGGCCTCCTTGTGCAGATTGATGGATCACCCGGGCAGGCTGCCGCCCCCTCCGCTCTTTCAGACCGGAGACAGCCCCTTCCCGCTTTTCCAGGCTCCGCAGACTGCTCCTCCCTTCGGGCAAGCGAGCCAAGTCGGAGAGTTGCTTGCCGTGTTTAGGCAGCCGGCTGGTTCGGCGGGTGCCGCCACTCATGGCACCGGCCCCAGCCAGCCCTTTAGTTTTAAGCCTCTTGGCGCGTTCTCCAGTCCTGTGAACTTTGGTGCAACCGCGGTTGGCGGTTTTGGGCACCATGAGCCAAACTTCAAAGTGCCCGGGAATGCGGACCTCCAGAGATCCTATGCTGCCGGTTTGGACACCAACAAATCCTCAACTAAACTACCATCATTTAACTTCTCCCAACCGCTGAGCAGTGGAGGAGAGGTGGGCATTTTCACGGCTTCACACAGCAAGGCTGCCACTATGAGTGGCCCATCTTTCAGCTTCTCCCAACCAACAAGCAGCGGCGCTTCCTCCAGCCTCTTCAGGTTATCTCGGCCAACGGCTACAGCGAGTTTGCCGGACAGTTTTAGCTTCTCTCAGCCGACGGCTATGAGCAGTTCTGCCGGAGGTTTCCGTTTTGTCCAGCCGAACCCCAGCAACACTTCAGCCCCATTCACCTTTTCTCAACCAAGTTTAGCCGGCTTATTAGCCTCCCCTGCATCGAACAAAAAAGTCGCTGGCGAAGAAAAAACAGGTCAGAAGCCAGTCTTTGGAGTGACTGATGCCAGCCCTGCGTTGGCATATGATGGGAGACGCGATGCACTGGGAGCCACTGGGATACCAGCAAAGAGTGGACATGAAGTGGAGGAGGAACAGTTGACGCCCAGGAAGGGGATGAAAAGAAAAGACAAGCGAGACAGGTCACCGCACCAATTTGAATACAGTGCTGCTCAAGAACAAGCAACAGGGTCTAAGAGCAACCAGTCTTTCGGGAAGCGACCATTGAAAGCGAATCCATCATTGGTTTTTCATCGCACTCTTCGAGATGTGTTTATGGGCAATAGGAGGGAGTCTAAAAGAGCTAGCACACCTTCAGAAGATGCAACGATTGAAAAATTGAAGCTGTTGTCCCAGACTAGCATTCCAGTGGAGTGGTCTGCTGGAGTGAGAAAAGAAACAACAAAGAAGAAAGTGAGAGATGGTAAGTAGAATTGTATATCTCGACCATACGAACATAAGAAATAAGAGCATGAGTTGGCCAGTTGGCCCCTTGAGCCTGCTCTGCCATTTAATAAGATCATGGCTGATCGGATCATGAATTCAGCTCCACTTCCCTGCCCGCTCCCCATAACCCTTTATTCCCTATTCGCTCAAAAATCTGTCTATCTCGGCTTTAAATATATTCAATGATCCAGCCTCCACAGCTCTCTGGGGCAGAGAATTCCACAGATTTACAACCCTCAGAGAAGAAATTCCTCCTCACTCGGTTTTAAATAGGCGACCCCTTATTCTGAGACTATGTGCCCTAGTTTTAGCTTCCCCTATGAGTGGAAATATCCTCTCTGCATCCACCTTGTCGAGCCCCCTCATTATCTTGTATATTTCGATAAGATCACCTCTCATTCTTTTGAACTCCAATGAGTATAGGCTCAACCTATCTTCATAAGTCAACCCCCTCATCTCTGGAATCAACTTAATGAACCTTTTCTGAACAGCTTCCAATGCAAGTATATCCGTCCTTAAATCCAGAGATCAAAACTGTACACACAGTTGTAGCAGGACTTCTCTGCTTTTATACTCTACCCCCTTGCAATAAAGGTCAACATTTCATTTGCCTTCCTGATTACTTGCTGCACCTGTATACTGACTGTTTGTGTTTGTGTCACCCAGGTCGGGTGGCACGGTTTAATGTTTTATGTTTTGCAGGTAGACTCTAAAAGAGTTTCATGCACAAGGACCTCCAGGTCCCTCTGTACTGCAGCACTTTGCAATTTTTCTCCAGTTAAATTATAATATTTTTTCTGCCAAAGTGGATAACCTCACATTTTCCCACATTATACTCTTATCTGCCAAATTTTCTGCCCACTCTCTTAGCCTGTCTAGCTCTTTGCAGATCTTTTGTGTCCTCCTCACAATTTGTTTTCTCACCCATCTTTGTATCATCAGTAAAATTGGCTACATTACACTCGGTCCCCTTCATCCAAGTCATTAATATAGATTGTAAATAGTTGAGGCCCCAGCACCGATCCCTGTGGAACCCCACTAGTTACTGTTTGCCAACTGGAAAATGACCCATTTATCCCGACTCTGTTTTCTGTTAGTTGGCCAATCCTCTATCCATTCTAATATATTACCCCCAACCCTGTGATCTTTTATCTTGTGCAGTAACCTTTTATATGGCATCTTATCGAATGCCTTCTGGAAATCCAAATACACCACCTCCACTGGTTCCCCCTATCCACCCTACATCCTCAAAGAACTCCAGTAAATTTGTCAAACATGATTTCCCTTTCATAAAACCATGCTGACTCTGCTTGATTGAATTATGCTTTTCCAAATGTCTTGTTACCGCTTCCTTAATGGTGGACTCCAGCATTTTCCCAACGATAGATGTTAGGTTAACTGGTCTTTAGTTTCCTGCTTTCTGTCTGCCTCCTTTTTTTTAAATAAGGAGGCAGACATTTGCGGTTTTTCAATCCGCTGGGACCTCCCCAGAATCCAGGGAATTTTGGTGATTACAACCAATGCATCCACTATCTCTGCAGTCACTTCTTTTAAGACCCGAGGATGCAAGCCATCAGGTCCAGGGGACTTGTCCGCCTTTAGTCCCATTATTTTACAGAGTACTACTACTTTAATGATAGTGGTTGTCTTAAGTTCCTCCCTCCCTCTAGCCCCTTGATTATCCACTATTGGGATGTTTGTGTCTTCTACCGTGAAGACTGATACAAAATATCTGCCATTCCCCTGTTCCCCATTATTAATTCCCCAGTCTCATCCTCTAAGGGACCAACATTTACTTTAGCCACTCTTTTCCTTTTTATGTACCTGTAGAAACTCTTACTATCTGTTTTTATGTTTCTTACTAGTTTACTTTAATAATCTATCTTCCCTCTCTTTTTATTATTTTTGTTAGTTCTTTGCTGGCTTTTAAAAGTTTCCCGATCCTCTGGCCTCCCTTAGTCTTGGCCACTTTGTATATCCCCGTGTTTTCAATTTGATACCATCCCTTATTTCCTTAGTTAGCCAGAAGGTTATCCCTTCTCTTAGTCTTTCCTTCTCATTGAAATATATTTTTGTTGCGAGTTATGAAATATCTCCTTAAATGTCTGCCACTTTAATCTACTTTCTCAGTCCACTTTAGCCAACTCTGCCCTCATACCTTTGTAGTTTCCTTTTATTTAAGCTTAGGACACTAGTTTGAGATCCAACTTTCTCACCCTCCAACTGAATTTGAAATTCAACCATGTTATGGTCACTCATTCCTAGAGGGTCCTTTACTACGAAATAGTTTATTAATCCTGTCTCATTATGCAGTACCTGATCTAAGATAGCCTGCTCCCGAGTTGGTTCCGCAACATACTGTTCAAGGAAACTATCCCGAATACAATCTATGAACTCTTCCTCAAGGCTACCCTGGCCAATTTGCTTTGTCCAATCAATATGAAGTTTAAAATCGCCCATGATTATTGTCGTTCCTTTTTTACAAGCCTCCATTATTTCTTAATTTTATATTCCGTCCAACAATGTAGCTACTGTTAGGGGACCTACAGACTACGCCAACCAGCGACTATTCCCCCTTATTTTTCCTTATCTCAATCCAAACTGTTTCAACATCTTGATCTTCTGAGCCAATATCGTTTCTCACTGACGCACTGATCTCATCCTTGATAGAGCTACCTCACCTCTTTTTCCTTTCTGTCTGTTCGGAATTGTCAAATACCCATGAATATTTAGTTTCCAGCCTTGGTCACCTTGCAACCACGTCTCTGTAATGGCTATCAGATCATACCCATTTGTATCTATTTGCACCGTCAACTCATCTATTTTGTTACGAATGCTGCATGCAATCAGATAAAGAGCTTTTAAATTTGTTTTGCTTAATCATTTTTTCCTGCTTTGACTTTCTGATTCACTTTTATGTTTATACATTCTATCCCTTCCTGTCACGCTCTGGTTTTCATTTCATTTATCCCAGTGCTACCCTACTCTATTGCTTTCTCCTTTATTCTTTGACTTTTGAAATTTCCGCTCACCTGTACCCTGCCCAATTAGTTTAAAGCCGTGCCTACAACTATTTTAAAGTTGAAACAATAATCAAGTGCCCCCTTATTAAAAGGGCACTAAAACTGACACATTAAACAAATTAAACTTTGGACGTAAAACAAATCAAATTAAAATTTGGTTGCCGGGGGTGATGATGCACTCCAGTCTCTCTGGTGCCCACCTCTTGCGGAAGGCCGCGAGCGTACCGGTGGACACCGTGTGTTCCATCTCCAGGGACATCCTGGCTCAGATGTAACCGCGGAAGAGAGGCAGGCAGTTAGGCTGAATGACCCCCTCGACCGCCTGCTGCCTGGACCGATTGATGGCCACCTTGGCCATGCCCAGGAGCAGTCCTACAAGGAGGCCTTCCGACTTGCCCACTCTCCTCTGCACGGGATGAAGCCCTGTCTACAGCCGCAGTTATTCGATTCGTCAGGACCCTAATCCCAACATGATCTAAGTGGAGCCCGTCCCCACGGAACAGCTCCCTCTTACCCCAGTATTGATGCCAGTGTCCCATGAACCAAAACCCATTTCTCCCACACCAGCCTTTAACTCTCTGATCTTATTTACCCTGTGCAAATTTGCTCGTGGCTCAGGTAGTAATCCAGAGATTATTACCTTTGTGGTTTTGCTTTTTAATTTGGCCCCTAGCTGCTCATAATCCTTCAGCAGAACCTCTTTGTTTGTCCTACCTATGTCGTTGGTACTCACATGGACCACGACAACTGGCTCTTGTCCCTCCCACTTCAAGTTCCTCTCCAGCCCAAATGAGATGTCCTTAACCCTGGCACCGGGCAGACAACACAGCCTTCGGGATTCACGCTCTCGGCTACAGAGAACAGAATCTATCTCCCTAATGATACTGTCCCCTGCCACTACAGCGTTTCTTTTTACTCCCCCCACTTGAATGGCCCTCTGTACCATGGTGCTGTGGTCAGTTTGCTCCTCATCCCTGCAGTCCCTGCTCTCGTCCACACAGGGAGTAAAAGCTTCGAACCTGTTGGACAAGAGCAAGGGCTGAGGCTCCTCCATCACTCCATCCTGAGTCCCCATACCTTCCTCACTCGCAGAAGTTGCTACCCTGGCTTTTGCATGTTCACATTTAACCCTTTATCAATGTCTGATTGTATGTCCAGTGTGACCTATTGTTACACTTCAGCTGCCCATCCCGTCCCACCTCCATTATAAACAGAAGTGAGTGGGTTGGAGATGGGTTTAAGTCAGAATTGAGATTTTTAACAATTTTAATACAATGACTCTGCAAATTGCTTTTTCTTTGAACATGGAGCCCTTAGTCAGAAGGCCATTTACACTAGATTACCCCATTAAGGCTATGCTGTGTCAGGCTTTAAAATGTCAATGCAGTTATTTGCACTGTGAAAATGATCTGATTGGCTTTCCATTGTCACATGACCTGATTGCTGATTGGTCCCCTTACCCTTAAGCCATACCCAGAAGTTTCTCTGGAATGTGTAATTGGAACTGCCCAGTCCAAATTCTGAGTGAGTTTGCAAAGTGTAATTTGAGCCATTCTGACTTCAGAACCCAGGGAGGATGGAGCTCCACCAACCCAGCAAAAGCCTCCCAAGTTCCTAACACCATCCCATCCCATTCCAGCCCAAGTTCATGCCTCCCCCAGCCAAAGTTCCTGGTCGCATTCCAGCCCAAGTTCATTACCCCCCCCCCCTCCCCCCACCGCTTCTCATCCCCCTGCCCCCCTCATCTCTCTTTGCTACCAGTCCACCCCCCCCCCCCTCCAAAGTTAAAGCAGCATAAAAGGAAATGATATTCCATGGTTAAAATTGTAAAGTTTTCTGCTCCTTTTCTCCATTTTTACAGTCACTGGAATTGACTTGTGTCTTTTTTTTAGTTTTACTCTGGTCCTCTTTTGAAGATGCCACCTCATTGTGGCACTGGTCGCTCTCTGGGACCTCACCCATGCCCCATGTCACTATTCTTGCCGTGAGCCTAGATCGTGAAAGTCAGCAGCAGGCTATTCTACTATTGGGTCATTACAGTTGAACCTGCACCTGTCTTCACATGACAGCTCCACACATGCACTTCTCAAGTCTGCTTGCTGGCCAACAATCGGGAGCAGGAACCCCAAGAACATAACGTCAGAATTAGGAGTAGGAACAGGCCGTATGGTCCCTCAAGCCTGCTCCACCATTCAATATGATCATGGCTGATCTACTCAACTCCATTTTATCACCCGATCCACTTATCCCTCGATTAAGTCCAAAAATCTATCGATCTCCGCCTTGAATATACTCAACGATTTAGCATCCACAGCCCTTTGAGGTCGAGAATTCCAAAGATTCACAACCCTCTGAGTAAAAAAAAATTCTCCTCATCTTTGTCCAAAATGGCTGACCACTTATCCTGAAACTATGCCCCCTAGTTCTAAACTCTTCAACCACAGGAAGCAACCTCTCAGCATCTACCCTGTGAGTCCCTTTTCCAATCCACAGAAGTGCTGAGGCTGGTTTTCAATGTCCCAGCCGAATTATTGTTTCCTGCTGCTCAGTATGACTGTCTTCTGATACAGTCTATATGCTTGGTAATCCTGGCTGTACTATGGAGACATGATTGGTAAATACAGCACGTGTATTGCGACTCCTTCAAGGTCACATTTTCAGTTTTGCTGTGTGGCAGTGGATTCATTTCCAATTCTCTTGCTTTCCTTTATCCTCCCAGATTTCGCCAGCAAGTCTTCCTCTCGGCGGCTACGTCGGGGTGACAGCACAGACAGTCTGTCCAACGTTCCTTTGTCAGAACTCACTGCCATTCAGTGCAAAAACATTCCGGCGGACCTTAACAAGAAGGAGATCGTCAAGAAGCACTTCTCGCAGTTTGGCAAGGTACAGCGGGTGTATTGCCAGACCAATAAGAGCCTGGCAGTGGTTCACTTCTACGATCACGTGAGTACCTGAGGACTGTTGCTGCGCTCTCAAATTTCCAACACCAAACATTAATCGGCATTAGTATTTTATTAGCTAACAGATGAGAGATAACGACAGAGTAGAAATCTTATCAGCACAGTAGCCTTTTTTTAAAAAGAGCAACTGCTTGCGACAGGCAAATATAGCGATTGGTTTTCTGGGTTTGTTTTATTTGATTGTTGTCAGTTTTGCTGTTCCCTCACTTGTTGCACTGCAACCCGCAAAGACAGATACAGAACTGTAAGCAACAGTAACTTTTATTTATGTAACATAGCAAAATGTCCCAAGGCGCTTCACAGTAGTGATCTAAGACAAAACAGATAAATTTGACACCAAGCCACAGAAGAAGAAATTACAGCAGATGACCAAAAGCTTGGTTAAAGAGGTAGGATTTAAGGAGCATCTTTAAAGGGGGAAAGAGAGGCACAGAGGTTTAGGGAGGGAGTTCCAGAGCTTAGGGCTCAAGCAGCACGGCCACCGATGGAGCTGTTATAATCAGGGATATTCAAGAGGGCAGGATTTGCGGAGCGCAGACATCTCGTAGGGTTCGGAGGCTGAAAGAGATTACAGAGATGTGGAGGGGCGAGGCCATGGAGGGATTTTAAACAAGGATGAGAATTTTGAAATCGAGGCGTTGCTTAACCGGGAGCCAATGTAGGTCAACGAGCACAGGTGATGGGTGCGGGTTAGGACACGGGCTGCCGAGTTTTGGATGACCTCAAGGTTACGTAGTGTAGAATGTGGGAGCCCAACCAGGAGTGCGTTGGAGTAATCAAGGCGAGAGGTAACAAAGGCATGGATGAGGGTTTCAGCAGCAGAAGAGCTGAGGCGGGGGCGGGCAATGTTATGGAGTGGAAATAGACGGTTTTAGTTATGCCGTGGATATGTGGCCGGAAACTAATTTCAGGGTCAAGTATGACGCCTAGGTTGCAACAGTCTGGTTCAGCCTCAGACAGAAGTTGGGGAGAGGGATGGTGTCAGTGGTTAGGGAACACAGTTTGTGGCGGGGACCAAAGACAATGGCTTCGGTCTTCCCAGTATTTAATTGGAGAAAATTTCTGCTCATCCAGAATTGGATGTCATATAAGCAGTCTGACAATTTAGAGACGATGGAGGGATCGAGAGAAATAGTGGAGAGGTAGAGCTGGGTGTAGTCAGCGTACATGTGGAAATGGACTCTGTTTTTTCAGATGATATCGCCAAGGAGCAGCATATAGATGAGAAATAGGAGGAGGCCAAGGACAGATCCTTGGGAGACACCAGAGGTAACGATGCGGGAGTGGGAAGAGAAGTCATTGCAGGAGATTTTCTGGCTACGATTAGATAGATAAGAATGGAACTTGGCGAGTGCAGTCCCACCTAGCTGGATGTTGGTGGAGAGGCATTGGAGGAGGACGGAGTGTTCAACTGTGTCGAAGGCTGCAGACATGTCCAGGAGAACGAGGAGGGATACTTTACCTTTGCAACAGTCACAAAGTATGTCATTCGTGACATTTTTATGAGCGTCATTTCGATACTGTGGCAGTGGCGAAACCCAGATTGAAGGGATTCAAACATTGAGTTCTGGGAAAGATGGTCACGGATTTGGGAGGCAACACATTCAAGGACTTTGGAGAGGAAAGGGAGGTTGGAGATGGGGCGGTAGCTAGCAAGCACAGTGAGGTCAGTGGTTGGTTGTTTTTTTGAGGCGGGGTGATGACCGCAGATTTGAAGGAGAGGGGAACAGTACCTGAGGAGAGAGAAAGGTTAACAATGTCGGCTAACATCGGAGTCAGAAAAGGAAGTTGGGTGGTCAGCAGTTTAGTGGGAATAGGGTCAAGGGAGCAGGAAGTGGATCTCATGGACAAGATGAACTCGGAGAGGTCAAAAGGGGAGATCAAAGAGAAACTAGAGACAGATGCGAGTTTAGGGCTAGGGCAGGTGGAAGCCTCAGATGACGTTTGACCCTGTGGGCTTGGGGAAGGAAGGGAACTCGCAAAGTGAGCTGATCAGATGGTCTCAATCTTTGAATCAAAGAAGTCCCTGAGCTCCTTACACTTGTTGTTGGAGGTGAGTGTGGCGGAGACGTGAGAAAGGGGTTTAAGAAAACGGATAGCAGTAGAAAATAGAAGCTGGGTGTTATCTTTGCATTCGAGAATGATCCTGGAATAGTGAACAATTTTTGCAGACAAGAGTAGGACCCCATGCTGCTTTTATGTAGTCGAGCCAGATCTGGCGGTGAATGTCAAACCCAGTTGTCCGCCACATCCGTTCAAGTCTGCGCCCCTTGGTCTTGAGGGAGCGAAGTTGAGGGCTGTACCAGGGGGTACGGCCAGGGTGAGAGAGAGAGTGATGGTATTAATAGGGACGAGGGCATCAAAGCTGGTGGTGAGGGTGTGGTTGAGCAGATCGGTGGCTGCAGAAACATCATGATGAAAAGAGGGCCAAAGGTTGGACAATTTGAAGTTGATAAGTGCAGTTGTGAGAGTTTGGAGAGAGTTTTTTCCAGGGGTGGATGCAGAAGGAAGTAGGTTTGGATTGGGGAAGGGGGTGTTGGTAGAGAGCAATACAAGGAAATGATCAGAGGTGGCCTTATCTGTAATTGACACGATAGGAATAGTGAGGCAACGAGAGATGGCAAGGTCAAGGGGTTGGCCATGAATGTGGGTTGAGGAATTCACATGGAGGGAGAGATTAAGGGAGGGCAGTGAACTCAGGAGAGAGAGCATGATGAATTGAGATGAAGGTTGAAATCACCGAGGATGAGAAGTCACTCGGTGGAAAGAAAAGCAGTGAGGATATATCCGTGATAAAATTTTTCTCATACTTGGGTGGGCGGGAGAGAACAAGAATTTTAAGCGAGAATGAGAGAGGAGTGGAATACGGTGAGATGTTCAAAGGAAGAGAAAGTGCCGGAGGAATAGGGGGACAGACCAAGGTATGATTTGGTGATGCAAGCCACACCGTCACCACAGCAGGGCAAGTGGTGGAAGGTATAGCCAGGCTTTGCTTAAAAGTAAGGTGTCATCATCCATCAGCCAAGTTTCCGTCAGGGCCATGATGTTGATGCAATCACCCACGATAAGGTCATAGATGGCAAGGGCCTTGTTCGCAAGTGAACGGACATTCTGCAAGGAGATCCGGAGAGAATCCGTGATGGCTGATCCACTGGCAGCATGCACAGGGTCGTCGCTTGGAGGGATGAGTTGCACGGGGAGGAGATTGGCAAGGTTGGTGAAAGAGTAGGATTGGACAGTTGGGGTTGCTGCTCGTGAGGAGACAGTGCCGAGTGCCACGGTGGGCCCTTCGGAGGATGCCAAGAGAGGCACAGAGGGAAGCTGCAGGCTTGTCTAAAAGGGAGTCGAGACTGGAACGGCGGCAGGAGAGTAGGAAGGTCGAAGAGTAATGAAGAATTGGGGTAGGGATTTGAGAGGACAGAGTATCAGAGGAGAAATGAAAGGCGGCATGACGACAGGAGAGACTGGTCAGGGAGGGATAGAGAGAAAAGAAAAAGCAGGAGAAGGAAGTTGAAATAGAAGTGAATGACTCACGTCTGAAATGGCAGCCAAAATGCGTGCACAAATAGATACGGGTAAAAAAAAAACTCAATCTACATAGTAAATACTACAATAGGTATTCTACAATAGTGGAATCAGTTTTATCAAGAGCAATTTTCTTAAAACAAAAAATGATTAATATTTCAAATAATTATAAGTACATTTAAAATCAGAACTTCAGTAATTGAAAAGTTAAATCAGTCTCTAGATGTCTCATTATATCATTAAATCAATTCTCCGATAGATAATTCCAAACACTGTTGATCCAACTTCTGTCCTGCGATTATTAGAATTGGTGCTCTAAGTCCTGTGACTGATTGAACAAAAAGCAGAATAACACAACTTATCTGATAATACTTCCATGCCCATCTTTGCTTTAAATTTAAGAGGATAGGTTTAGCTGTATTTCTTCTTCTATATGAAAGGCTTTGACAGACTAAATAAGGAAGAACTGTTTCAAGTGGCAGGAGAGATGTTAACCATAGGACACAGATTTATTATCATTGGCAAAAGAACTAGAGGGGAGATGAGGACATTTTTTTTATGTTATGATCTGGAATAAACTTCCTGAAAGAGTGATGGAAACAGATTCAATAGTAACTTTTAAGTGAATTGTAAGTTTTACAGGGCTATGGGAAAAGAGCACAGGAGAATGAGACTAATTGGATAGTTCTTTCAAAGAGCGGCATAGACACAATGAGCTGAATGGCCGCCTCCTGTGCTGTATAATCTTTTGTTTCATGACTTCCAGAGGGGTACATAAGACAATGTGACGCTTGGTTAGTTTGTCTTTTTCCAATTTTTTTTAAGCCTCCCCACCCTTACGCTAGAAGGTGCTGACTCTTTGTACAGGTCCTGATTGTCCTCTGCTACCTCATCCAGGTGGCCAAGTGTGTGAGTACAAACAGTGAGTATTACCTGGCTATTTATGTCTTGCAGGAAGAATTGCAGTCGAACCAGGTCCTGCCCTCATTTGACAACCGACACATTTTTTGGGAGGGAAAGGAAATGTTTTTCGCAAACCTGATAGCAACAGGATAGACTAACACTGTAACCCAAAACCCAAAAAAGTTTCAGCATTTGCAAGTATGTTTGTAGATTAGGAGAATGTTACAATGAACATTTTTCTTTTAAAGGCATCTGCATCCAGTGCAAAGAAAAAAGGGAAGTCGCTACGCAAGCATCAGATTGAAATATTTTGGCAACGGAAGAAAAGCAGTGAGTTACAGGAAGAGTTTATGTTCTATTCTCCCTATCCTCAGCCCTTGCAGTTTGCACCCTTCCCAGTCTGAAGCTACTCTGCTAGTCAGAGTAGGAATCGCAGGATAGCTCAGATGAATACGTGGCTTGAGCAATGGTGCAGCAGGGAGGGATTCAAATTCCTGGGGCATTGGAACCGGTTCTGGGGGAGGTGGGACCAGTACAATCCGGACGGTCTGCACCTGGGCAGAATCGGAACCAATGTCCTCGGGGGAGTGTTTGCTAGTGCTGTTGGGGAGGAGTTAAACTAATATGGCAGGGGGATGGGAACCAATGCAGGGAGATAGAGGGAAACAAAAAGGAGGCAAAAACAAAAGACAGAAAGGAGATGAGGAAAAGTGGAGGGCAGAGAAACCCAAGGCAAAGAACAAAAAGGGCCATTGTACAGCAAAATTCTAAAAGGACAGAGGGTGTTAAAAAAACAAGCCTAAAGGCTTTGTGTCTTAATGCAAGGAGTATCCGCAATAAGGTGGATGAATTAACTGTGCAAATAGATGTTAACAAATATGATGTGATTGGGATTACGGAGACGTGGCTCCAGGATGAGCAGGGCTGGGAACTCAACATCCAGGGGTATTCAACATTCAGGAAGGATAGAATAAAAGAAAAAGGAGGTGGGGTAGCATTGCTGGTTAAGGAGGAGATTAAGGCAATAGTTAGGAAGGACATTAGCTTGGATGATGTGGAATCTATATGGGTAGAGCTGCAGAACACCAAAGGGCAAAAAACGTTAGTGGGAGTTGTGTACAGACCTCCAAACAGTAGTAGTGATGTTGGGGAGGGCATCAAACAGGAAATTAGGGGTGCGTGCAATAAAGGTGCAGCAGTTATAATGGGTGACTTTAATATGCACATAGATTGGGCTAACCAAACTGGAAGCAATACGGTGGAGGAGGATTTTCTGGAGTGCATAAGGGATGGTTTTTTAGACCAATATGTCGAGGAACCAACTAGGGGGGAGGCCATCTTAGACTGGGTGTTATGTAATGAGAAAGGATTAATTAGCAATCTCGTTGTGCGAGGCCCCTTGGGGAAGAGTGACCATAATATGGTGGAATTCTGCATTAGGATGGAGAATGAAACAGTTAATTCAGAGACCATGGTCCAGAACTTAAAGAAGGCTAACTTTGAAGGTATGAGGCGTGAATTGGCTGAGATGGATTGGCGAATGATACTTAAGGGGTTGACTGTGGATGGGCAATGGCAGACATTTAGAGACCGCATGGATGAACTACAACAATTGTACATTCCTGTCTGGCATAGAAATAAAAAAGGGAAGGTGGCTCAACCGTGGCTATCAAGGGAAATCAGGGATAGTATTAAAGCCAAGGAAGTGGCATACAAATTGGCCAGAAATAGCAGCGAACCTGGGGACTGGGAGAAATTTAGAACTCAGCAGAGGAGGACAAAGGGTTTGATTAGGGCAGGGAAAATGGAGTATGAGAAGAAGCTTGCAGGGAACATTAAGACGGATTGCAAAAGTTTCTATAGATATGTAAAGAGAAAAAGGTTAGTAAAGACAAACGTAGGTCCCCTGCAGTCAGAATCAGGGGAAGTCATAACGGGGAACAAAGAAATGGCGGACCAATTGAACAAGTACTTTGGTTCGGTATTCACGAAGGAGGACACTAACAACCTTCCGGTTATAAAAGGGGTCGGGGGGTCTAGTAAGGAGGAGGAACTGAGGGAAATCCTTATTAGCCGGGAAATTGTGTTGGGGAAATTGATGGGATTGAAGGCCGATAAATCCCCAGGGCCTGATGGACTGCATCCCAGAGTACTTAAGGAGGTGGCCTTGGAAATAGTGGATGCGTTGACAGTCATTTTCCAACATTCCATTGACTCTGGATCAGTTCCTATGGAGTGGAGGGTAGCCAATGTAACCCCACTTTTTAAAAAAGGAGGGAGAGAGATAACAGGGAATTATAGACCGGTCAGCCTGACATCGGTAGTGGGTAAAATGATGGAATCAATTATTAAGGATGTCATAGCAGTGCATTTGGAAAGAGGGGACTGGGAGAAATTTAGACTTTCAGAAGGCGTTCGACAAGGTCCCACACAAGAGATTGATGTGCAAAGTTAGAGCACATGGGATTGGGGGTAGTGTACTGACATGGATTGAGAACTGGTTGTCAGACAGGAAGCAAAGAGTAGGAGTAAATGGGTACTTTTCAGAATGGCAGGCAGTGACTAGTGGGGTACCGCAAGGTTCTGTGCTGGGGCCCCAGCTGTTTACACTGTACATTAATGATTTAGATGAGGGGATTAAATGTAGTATCTCCAAATTTGCGGATGACACTAAGTTGGGTGGCAGTGTGAGCTGCGAGGAGGATGCTGTGAGGCTGCAGAGCGACTTGGATAGGTTAGGTGAGTGGGCAAATGCATGGCAGATGAAGTATAATGTGGATAAATGTGAGGTTATCCACTTTGGTGGTAAAAACAGAGAGACAGACTATTATCTGAATGGTGACAGATTAGGAAAAGGGGAGGTGCAAAGAGACCTGGGTGTCATGGTACATCAGTCATTGAAGGTTGGCATGCAGGTGCAGCAGGCGGTTAAGAAAGCAAATGGCATGTTGGCCTTCATAGCAAGGGGATTTGAGTACAGGGGCAGGGAGGTGTTGCTACAGTTGTACAGGGCATTGGTGAGGCCACATCTGGAGTATTGTGTACAGTTTTGGTCTGCTAACCTGAGGAAGGACATTCTTGCTATTGAGGGAGTGCAGCGAAGGTTCACCAGACTGATTCCCGGGATGGCGGGACTGACCTATCAAGAAAGACTGGATCAACTGGGCTTGTATTCACTGGAGTTCAGAAGAATGAGAGGGGACCTCATAGAAACATATAAAATTCTGACGGGGTTAGACAGGTTAGATGCAGGAAGAATGTTCCCAATGTTGGGGAAGTCCAGAACCAGGGGTCACAGTCTAAGGATAAGGGGTAAGCCATTTAGGACCGAGATGCGGAGGAACTTCTTCACCCAGAGAGTGGTGAACCTGTGGAATTCTCTACCACAGAAAGTTGTTGAGGCCAATTCACTAAATATATTCAAAAAGGAGTTAGATGAGGTCCTTACTGCTAGGGGGATCAAGGGGTATGGCGAGAAAGCAGGAATGGGGTACTGAAGTTGAATGTTCAGCCATGAACTCATTGAATGGCGGTGCAGGCTAGAAGGGCCGAATGGCCTACTCCTGCACCTATTTTCTATGTTTCTATGTTTCTATGAAGATACTGGGCTGTGTTTATGCCACATACAGGTATTGTATAGCTCACGGTAACACCAAAGTAAATTTGCCAGATCTTCCCAGCTGCTGGCCTTGGTACATACAACTTACTCCTCACGGGACATCATTAACCCATGCAATATCATTTCTGCTCCATTTTGTATAAACAAAACAATGTCAGTTCTAAATTTGAATGTTTAATATGAATCAGAATGACACATTTTTGTGGTATTTTTCATGCAAAAGTGACTCTATTTTGGTGAAGTGCAGGTTGTGTGAGACCCATGTGTCCGGATCTGGCATTGGTATTTGGCAGTGTAATATCAGCCTGAGAGATGGTAATGAAGAGCTTTGGTGGTGTTAGTTGATTGATAAATATTAGTCAGGACACTGAGGATTTGTTGTTCTTGTAGTGGCATTGAATCTTTCATGTCTGAATAAGTGGACTGGGTCTTGGTTTAGCATCTCATCTGAAACACAGCACCGCTGACAATGCTGCACTCCCTCAGTACTGCACTATATAATTGAGGTGTATAAAATAATGAGTGGATAGGAAGGACCTTATTGCCTCTAGCAGAGAGTTCAATAAACAGGGGGCATAGATTTAAACTAATTGGTAGCAGGATTAAAGGAGAATTGAGGTGAACTTTTTTCACTAAGAGGGTGGTTGGGATCTGAAACTCACTGCCTGAAAGGGTGGTAGAGGTAGAAACTCTAATTACATTTAACAAGTATTTGGATATGCACTTGAAGTGCCGTAACCTACAGGGCTGCGGATCAAGAGCTGGAAAGTGGGATTAGGCTGGATAGCTCCATCAGCCAGGACAGGCACGATGGGTAGAATGGCCTCCTGTGCCATAAATTTCTATGTGTCTATATGCATTAATTCTGGAATGGGGCCTGAATTTTCCCCCTGGCTGAGCCAAGCGTGCTACCACTAAGCCAAGCTGAAACTTGCACGTAGCGATTAGGTAATGCTAAGTTTGGCTTTTAAAACGCTGCAAATTGTAGGAAGAAGGCAGGTGCAATGTATTTTTAATTCCGGACTGGAGCTTACTGTTACTTCACATATGTTAAATATTATTTTGCAAGCACTGCATTTTGCAAAAATACACACACTTTTTTGTTTTTCTTTTTCCTCCCCTCAGCACCATTCTCTGACGAAAAGATGGTCTGGTCTAGGGTCTCTTCCGTTACTGGTAGTGATTGATTTCCCTCCTTGGTGGCCTGGCCAGCACTGGGAGCTCAGAGTGTCATTCTACCCCAGTGTGGAATGTAGGAACTCTAGCTGCTACTGGATTGTCTGTTTTAATGAACTCCATAGGGGTTCCCTGGGACAAGCTCTCTGCTGCAGTCAGGGTGGTTATTGTTTAACTGCAAGAATGTGGCAGGACTGCAGTTTTTCCGATGCTTGGGTCCTGCTAGCCTGTAGGATGCGATTATTAATAATAACTTTTATTATTTATATAGCACCTATACGTAGTAAAACATTCCACGGTGCTTCACAAGTGTTATAAGACAAAACAGATAAATTTGACACCGAGCCACAAAAGAGGAAATTGAGGGAGATGACCAAAAGCTTGTTTCGAGGTAGGTTTTAAGGATCGTCTTAAAGGAGGAAAGAGAGGTTTGGGGGGGGGGGGAGTTTGAGTTTCGGGCCCAAATAGCTGACGGCACGGCCACCGATGGTTGAGCAGTTATAATGAGGGATGTTCAAGAGGCCAGAATTTGAGGAGCGCAGACATCTTGTGGGGTTGTGAGGCTGAAAAGGATTACAGAGATAGGGAAGGGTAAGGCCATGGAGTGATTTGTAAATGAGAATGAGAATTTTGAAATTGAGGTATTGTTTAACTAGGAGCCAATTTAGATCAGAAAGCACAGAGGTGATGGGTGATCGTGACTTGATGCGAGTTAGTACACGGGCTGCTGAGCTTTGGATGATAAGTTTACGTAGTGTAGAATGTGGGAGGCCGGTCAGGAGTGAATTGGAGTAGTCAAATCTACTGGTAACAAAGGCATGAAATGAGGGTTTCAGCAGCAGAAAAGCTGAGGCAGAGGCGGGCAACGTTACGGAGGTGGAAAAAGGCGGATTTAGTTATGCCGCGGATATGTGGCTGGAAACTCATTTCAGGGTCAAATATGACACCTTGGTTGCGAACAGTCTTGTTCACCTCTAATTGATGCTAGGGAGAGGGATGGAGTCAGTCGTTAGGGAACGCTAACCCTAAATGCATTGGGACCAAAGATAATGGGGGGCCAAAGATAATATTTAATTGGGGAAAATTTCTACTCATCCAATACTGGATGTCGGACAAGCAATCTGACAATTTAGATACTAAGCAGGGGTCGAGAAAAGTGGTGGAGAGGTAGAGCTGGGTGTAGTCAGCATACATGTGGAAACTGACCGTGTTTTCAGATGATATCTCTAAGGGGCAGCATATAGATGAGAAATAAGAGGGGGCCAAGGGCAGGGTTTGGGGGACACCAGAGGTAACGATGCGGGAGTGGGAAGAGAAGCCATTGCAGGAGATTTTTCTGGCTGCGATTAGAAAGATAAGAATGGAACCAAGCAAGTGCACTCCCACCTAGCGAGGCATTGGAGGAGGATGGAGTAGTCAACTGAGTCAAAGGCTGCAGAAAGTTCAGAAGGATGAGGAGGGATAGTTTACCTTTGTCACATTCTCAAAGGATGTCATTTGTGATTTTGATGAGAGCCGTTTCGGTACTGTGGCAGTGGTTAAAAACCAGATTGAAGGGATTCAAATGTTGAATTCATGGAAAGATGGTCATGGATTTGGGAGGCGACAACACGTTCAAGTATTTTGGACAGGAAAGGGAGATTGGAGGTGGGGTGATAGGTAGCAAGAAAAGCAAGTTTGGTTTTGAGGAGAGGGGTGATGACAGCAGATTTGAAGGAGAGGGGGAACAGTACCCGAGGAGAGAGAACCGTTAACAATATTGGCTAACATGGGAGCCAAAAAAGGAAGTTGGGTGGTCAGCAGTTTAGTGGGAATAGAGTCAAGGGAGCGGGAAGTGGGTCTCATGGACAAGATGAGTTTGGAGAGATCAAGGAGAAACTAGAGAAAGATATGAGTTTAGGGCTAGGGCAGGTGGGAGTCTCAGATGAAGTTTGGCCCTGTGGGCTAGGTGAAGGAAGGGAACTCGCAGAGGCAGCTGATTGGATGGTCTCGAATGCTGGAGTTCTTTGAAGATGTAATGAACAGGGTGGATAAAGGGGAACCAGTGGATGTGGTGTATTTGGACTTCCAGAAGGCATTTGCCAAGATGCCACATAAAAGGTTACGGGGTTGGGGGTAATATATTAGCATGGATAGAGGATTGGCTAACTAACAGAAAACAGAGAGTTGGGATAAATGGTTCATTCTCTGGTTGGCAACCAGTAACTAGTGGGGTGCTGCAGGGATCAGTGCTGGGACCCCAACTATTTACAATCTATATAAACGACTTGGAAGAAGGGACTGAGTGTAACGTAGCCAAGTTTGCTGACGATACAAAGATGGGAGGAAAAGCAATGTGTGAGGAGGACACACAAAATTTGCAAAAGGACATAGACAGGCTAAGTGAGTGGGCAAAAGTTTGACAGATGGAGTATAATGTTGCAAAGTGTGAGGTCATGCACTTTGGCAGAAAAAAAATCAAAGAGCAAGTTATTATTTAAATGGAGAAAAATTGCAAAGTGCCGAAGTACAGCCGGACCTGGGTGTACTTGTGCATGAAACACAAAATGATAGTATGCAGGTACAGCAAGTGATCAGGAAGGCCAATGGTATCTTGGCCTTTATTGCAAAGGGAATGGAGTGTAAATGCAATGGAGTCTGGCTACAGCAATATAAGGTATTGGTGAGGCCACACCTGGAATACTGCGTGCAGTTTTGGTTTCCATATTTATGAAAGGATATACTTGCTTTAGAGGCAGTTCAGAGAAAGTTCACTAGGTTGATTCTGGGGATGAGAGGGTTGACTTATGAGGAAAGGTTGAGTAGGTTGAGCCTCTACTCATTGGAATTTAGAAGAATGAGAGGTGATCTTATCGAAATGTATAAGATTATGAGGGGGCTTGACCAGGTGGATGCAGAGAGGATGTTTCCACTAATGGGGGAGACTAGAACTAGAGGCCATGATCTTAGAATAAGGGGCCGCCCATTTAAAACATAGATGAGGGAGAAATTTCTTCTCTGAGGGTTGTTAATCTGTGGAATTTGCTGCCTCAGAGAGCTGTGGAAGCTGGGGCATTGAATAAATTTAAGATAAGGGGTTATGGGGAGCGGGCAGGGAAGTGGAGCTGAGTCCATGATCAGATCAGCCATGATCTTATTAAATGGTGGAGCAGGCTTGAGGGGCCATATGGCCTACTCCTGCTATTTGTTATGTTAAATCTTTGAGACAAAGAAGTCCATGAACTCCTCACACTTGTTGGTGAATGTGATGGAGACAGGAGAGGGGTTTAAGGAGATAGTTAGCAGTAGAGAATAGGAGCGGGAGGTTATTTTTGCAATCCAGAATGATCCTGGAATAGTGAGCAGTTTTTGTAGGCAAGAGTAGGAACAGATAATGTTATGTGTTTGAGCCAGATCTGGCGATAATGGCTAAACCAGTTGTCCGCCACATCCGTTCAAGTCTGCGCCCTTTTGACTTGAGGGAATGAAGATGGGGGTTGTACCAGGGGGAACGGCCAGCATGGGAGAGAGTAATCATTTTAATGGGTACTAGGGCATCAAACGTGGTGGATTAACAAAATGAAGCCTGGATAAAGACTATACTGATATCTCATAGTTATGAAGTAATAACTTCAGTTTTTCCCTCCTCCTGTCCCCGCACCTCTAGGTCCTGGAAAGAAGTCTTGTCGGGAAGAAATGGACATACCAAAAGGAGACGAAGGGAAGTGCAGCATGGACAAAGCTAATTTTGAGCACTCGCCTCTGCGCAATCCAACCACAAGATCTTGTGCTGCAGGAAGTACTGTGAACAGGTGACGCCATTTTACACATGTTGTGGATCTCCCATGGCATTGCCCAGAGAAGCTCAGGAGAAAGGGAATTTCCCTCAGTGCATTAGTGTTGTGGAGCTATAGCTATGGAGATTTGGAGCTAGGGCAGACATGTAGCTGCAGGCCTGTCTGTATGACAGATCAGTGTATAATGGAGAAAATCTTATTGAGATACCATTTAGAGGTCTGACAATGGTGATCCAAAATAAAGTGTGCAGGAGGAAATTTTAACATGTAGGTCGCTTTTTAATTCTTCCTCCTTTTGTCACCAGTTTTTATCTCCCAACCTTTCTATCATGAATCTGTTCGAGGTTATGGTTCCATGGATGCCAGTCATTCCAGCAACTAGCTGCCATATCTATTCTTCATGTGTCAGCCTTGATGATGATGATGATCAGTGCATTAGTGAGAAATGATATTGGCTCAGAAGATCAAGATGTTGAATCAGTTTGGGTGGAGATAAGAAATAATAAAGGGAAGAAGTCACTGGTGGGCGTAGTCTATAGGCCCCCTAACAGTAGCTACACGTTGGACAGAGTATAAATCAAGAAATAATGGAGGCTTGTAAGAAAGATATGGCAATAATCGTGGGTGATTTTAATCTTCATATTGATTGGACAAGTCAAATTGGCCAAGGTAGCCTTGAGGAAGAGTTGATAAGAGTGTATCCTTGGGATGGTTTCCTTGAAAATACGTTGCGGAATCAACCAGGGAGCAGACTATCTTGGATCTGGTACTGTGTAATGAGACAGGATTAATAAATGACCTCATAGTAAAGGATCCTCTACGAAAGAGTGATCATAACATGGTTGAATTTCAAATTCAGTTGGAGGATGAGAAAGTTGGATCTCAAACCAATGTCCTGATCTTAAATAAAGACGGTTACAAAGATATGAAGGCAGAGTTGGTGAAAGTGGACTGGGAAAATAGATTAAAGTGTAAAACGGTTGATAAACAGTGGCAAACATTTAAGGAGATATTTAATAACTCTCAACAAAAAAATATATTCCAGTGAGAAGGAAAGATTTTAGGAGAAGGGAGAACCATCCGTGGCTAACTAAGGAAGAAAAGGATGGTATCAAATTGAAAACAATGGCATACAAAATTGCCAAGATTAGTGGGAGGCCGGAGGTTTGGGAAATTTGTAAAAACCAGCAAAGGACGACTAAAAAAAAATGATAGAGGGAAGATAGATTATGAGAGTAAACTAGCAAAAAATATAAAAACAGGTAGTCTCGAGCTTCTACAGGTATATAAAAAGGAAGAGAGTAGCTAAAGTAAACATTGGTCCCTTAGAGGATGGGCCTGGAGAATTAATAATGGGAACAGGGAATTGGCAGAGACTTTGAACAAATATTTTGTATGGGTCTTAATGGTAGAAGACACTAAGTACATCCCAATAAAAAGAGGCTATAGGAAGGGAGGAACTTAAAATAATCACTATCAGTAAAGAAAAAGTAATCGGTAAAATAATGGGACTAAAGGTGGACAAGTCCCCTGGACTTGATGGCCTGCATCCTTGGGCCTTAAAAGAAGTGGATGCAGAGATAGTGGATGCATTGGTTGTATTCTACCAAAATTCCGTGGATTCTGGAGCGGTCCCAGCAGATTGGAAAACTGCAAATGGAACACCCCTATTTAAAAAAGGAGGCAGACGGAAAGCAGGAAACTATAGATCAGTTAGCCTAACATCTGTCGTTGGGAAAATGCTGGAGTCCAGTATTAAGGGAGCAGTCGCAGGACATTTGGAAAAGCGTAATACAATCAAGCAGAGTCAGCATGGTTTTATGAAAGGGGAATCATGTTTGATAAATTTGCTGGAGTTATTTGTGGCTGTAACGAGCAGGGTGGATAAGGGGGAACCAGTGGATGTGTATTTTGATTTCCAGATGGTATTCAATAAGGTGCCACATAAAAGGTTACTACACAAGATAGGAGCTCACTTGGTTGGGGGTAATATATTAGCATGGATAGCGGATTGGCTAACGAACAGAGAATCGTAATAAATGGGTCATTTTCCGGTTGGCAAACAGTAACGAGTGGAGTGCCACCGGGATCGGTGCTGGGCCTCAACTATTTACCGAGTGTAATGTAGCCAAGTTTGCTGACGATACAAAGATGGGTGGGAAAGCAAATTGTGAGGAGGACACAAAAAATCTGCAAAGGGATATAGACAGGCTAAGTGAATGGACAAACAATTAGCAGATGGAGTATCATGTGGGAAAGTGTGAGGTTATCCACTTTGGCAGAAAAAATAAAAGACAAATTATTATTTAAATGGAGAGAGATTACACAATGATGCAGTACAGAGGGACCTGGGGGTCCTTGTGCATGAAACACAAAATGTTAGTATGGTACAACAAGTAATGAGGAAGGCAAATGGAATGTTGGCCTTTATTGCAAGGAGGATGGAGTATAAAAGCAGAGAGGTCCTGCTACAATTTTACAGGGTATTGGTGAGGCCACACCTAGAGTACTGCCTACAGTTTTGTTCTCATTTAAGAAGGGATATACTTGCATCGAAGGCAGTTCAGAGAAGATTCACTAGGTTGATTCCGGAGATGAAGGGGTTGACTTATGGAGAAAGGTTGAGCAGGTTGGACCTATACTGATTGGAGTTTAGAATGTTGAGGTGATCTTATTTAAACATGTAAGATACTGAGGGGGCTCGAGAAGATAGATGCAGAGAGGATGTTTCCCCTCGTGGGCTATTCTAGAACTGGGGTTATACTTTCAGAATAAGGGGTCGCCCATTTAAAACTGAGGTGAGGAGGCATTTCCTCTGAAGGTCGTAAATCTGTGGAATTCTCTGCCCCAGGGAGCTGTGGAGGCTGGGTTATTGAATATATTTAAGGTGGAGATAGATAGATTTTTGAGCGATAAGGTAGTGAAGGGTTATGGGAAGCAGGCAGGGAAGTGGAGCTGAGCCCAAGATCAGATCAGCCATGATCTTATTAAATGCGGAGCAGGCTCGAGGGTTCAAATGGCCTACTCCTGCTCCTCTTTCTTGTGTTCTTATGAGTATTGGCAGGGCATTCGACTGAGGAGACATCACAGCTGAGTCTGATCTGGCCCTCACACATGTCCATACGCACAGTTTCAGCTGGGTAGAGATTTGGGGTAGAAGGTCTAGTTGATCTTTCTCCTCTCTGGTACAGGTGTACTGAAGCCAATTGTTGGTCTCCAACACCCACTCTGGTTGAGGTCATCGAACCTGGCATAGATTAGGGATAACATCTGACTACTGGTGTATTAGTTCCATTCAGATTAATATTACAAGGTTCCAAAAGGCAACAGAAAGCCAGCTTCCAGTAGTCAATTATTTTGTTTAACGATTGGTATTTATATCGTTCCTTTTAATGTAGAAAAACATCCTAAGGTACTTCACAGAGGCATATTCAGAAAAAAAGGTCAGAATTGGGGGAACCAAATGTTTAGGGGAAGTGAGCGTTTTAGGTCTGGAAAAGGTTTCAGTGATGGAGAGGAGTGAGGCCATGAGGAAATTTAAGTAAGAGGATGCACCATTTTAAAATTGAAATGTTGGAGGACTGGGAGCCAATGTAGGTCAGCGAACTATGGGTGTTGGGTGAGTGGTGTGGGATTGGATACAGGCAGCAAAATTTTGGACGAGCTGAGATTTATGGAGGATGTGAAGCCGGCCAGGAGAGAATTGGAATAGTTGAGTCTAGAGGTGACCGGCATAGATAAGGGTTTCAGCAGCAGATGGGCTGAAACAGATGATACGGATGTTTGGAATCAGTGGCAAGAGTGCGGAGTTTATGGCAGGGGCTGAAAATTATGGCTTCAGTCTTCCCAGTTGAAACTGGATGATTCTGCAGCTCATCCAAGATTTGATGTCGGATAAGCAGGTTGACCACACACTGGCTGAGGGAGATGATGGAGAGGTAGAGTTGGGTGTCCTCATCGTACAAGTGGAAATTGCTGTTATCAAGGGGCAGCATATAGATTGTTGGGGGACTCCAGAGGCAATGGGATGAGAGAAAAGCCATTGCTGGAGATGCTCTGGTTTTGTATAGAAAAGTATGGAACCAAGGCAGTCAGACTTAGCTAGACAACCAAGGAGGAGGATGAGAGAGGATGCAGTGGGATAGTTAATCAGTCACGTAGGATGTCATTTGTGACTTTGGTTAAGGTCATTTGGTGCTGTGGGACGGCAGAAACCTGATGGAGAAGTTCAAACATGGAGTTGTGGGAAAGACTAGCACAGATTTGTGAGTCGACAAAATGTAAAAAGACTTGGGTCCTGGAGGTGAAAGAAGTGCTTTGGCCAATCTCCATCAGAACATTAAGACAACCTTCTGTACTGATTTGTGGAATGAAATTGTGTGTATTAACCTCCGCTTTGAAGGCCATGGCCAATTGCTTTTCAATACTGTTGGGTACAAGAAACGAAATGCAACTGTCCTAACTGTTCGTTGTCCGCCTGCCTTATTGTTATCATCTCTTGTGCTAGTGAAGTTCTCATTTCAATTCACACAATACATTACCTCTGTTATTAAGATGACCTTCAATGGGGTGGCCTCTGTCACCGGGTGAGTTTGTCAGTCTAGGGCAGGGGTGAGTCCTGGCTAACACTGGATGGGTTTATCCAGGGGAGGGTCCTGGGCTAATGCTGGGTGATTTTACTCAGGGGTGGGTCCTGGCTAACACTGGGTGGGTTTACCCAGGGGAGGGTCCTGGCTAACACTGGGTTGGTTTATCCAGGGGAGGGTCCCAGTGTAACCCTTGGTGGATTTACTGTAAGTGGTTTCTCTTGGGTGTTTTCGATGCACCCCTACGTTACAATAGTTCTAGACCTGGGAGTGATTACTGTACTGAACAGATGAATGAGTTACAGACAAATACCTTGGTCTCAATCGGCAATGCTTTATTAAAGCTACCTCAACACAGCAAAACTACAAGTAAACACAGTGACGATGTAGTACAATACAATACCCTGGCGTGTCTAAACCGCCCCTATCCCGAAGTACCCAACATCTAAACCCTCTGCTCAGATTCACAGTGTACCCCCGAATCTGTACCGACCGGCTGGGCGTACCCCTATGGTCCTTGCAGCAAAACCTCTCCACTAAAACCTTTCTAAGGCTTGGTTGGGAGAACCCAGTACACCTCCTCACACTGGGTGTGATCTTAAAGATATGTGGGCAGGGATGATGCTCACCGATTTGTTGGCTTACTCACTGCTTCTCCTGGTGAAAATGTGCCTCTTCTGGTTTCTTCTCTCCGTTCCACACAAATTGCTCGGCTCTTGTAGAAGCGAAGTGAGAGAGCGAGCTGTGACCATACAGCCCCCTTTATATCCCCAGTTCGTTTGCCTTTTCTGGCCGAATAAAGTTTTTCCTTGTTTCGAGGCTTCCTATTTGTGTGGCTTCTTCTGGCCCAATAAAGTTTTTCCTTGTTTCGAGGCTTCGTGTTTTGAGTCCAGTGTTGGCATTTCATTTCCAACCGGTCTGGTGCTTAATGGCATTCTATTCTGGTTTCCTGCCTCTCGGGGTTCTCTCATCCAGGTAATGACTTGATCACCGATCAGTTCATATCTGATCTAACTCTGACGAGTTCACATTGCTTAACAATGGACCTTCTTTGCCCATTACCTGTGATGAGTTCCTTATCCTGGCCATTGGAACTTCTCAGACCACCCCCACCCATCAGACATGGATTTCAAGTACAACATGGAAAAGTACCTGGGCCCCTCCCATAAAAGGCTTCCAGCTTTTTTTTCTGCAGTGAGAAATATTAAAACTCAATGTCCAGATAATGTCCAACAATCCTTGTGGAGCCAATGCCTACATTACCCAGGGCTAACACTGGCTGAGTTTGTCAATCTAGGGCAGTGGTGGATTCTGTAAAGCTGTAGGTGGGTTCATCAATGTGCTGTATGAAGATGTTCACATGCATGATCCAGCATCCTCTTTTAAGGGCAAAATGAATGTGAGGGGCTAACTGAGGGAAGAAATATGGGAAGAATTGGGGTTTAAAAAATCGGATGTTAATTGGATTTGTTCGCAGGTCGCCAGTTAAGAAAGCATCTTCTTCAAAGAGCCTGCAGCCTGAGAATGAATCCCAGGAATCACTGGGGATGGAAGATCAGGCATCCGTATCTGAGCGTGCAGCAACTCTACCTTCTTCCCTCGCTCATCTGATTGGCACAGTTGCCGTTAATCCTGAGGAGAAATACAGGGTACTTGACCAGCGGGACAAGTTATTGAGACAAGGTAATGATGCATCACTTCTTGTTGGTGAAACTCACTATTATTCAGATACTAATTGATCTCAAACAGCATAAGAACTAGGAGTAGGAGCAATGTTCCCTCGAATTATTTTTTTGTGTGCAGGCCCTTTAACTGGCTGCACGGTACATTAAAATTATCACGTATGCGCGGTTTCTTCCATTTCAAAGCCAGTGAACGAGCTGCCCGGGACCTCCAAACTGCTGCGTGACTACGAGACTCAGTGGGAATGTTAAGCAGGAGTAGGCCATTTGGCCCTTCGAGCCTGTTCCGCCATTCAATAAGATCATCACTGACCTTCTACCTCAACTCCACCTTCCTGCACTGTCCTCGTATCCCTTGATTCCCTTAATATCAAAAAATCTATCGATCTCTGTCTCGAATATATGATTTGTCCAAGAGCTAGATTTTCCATCCATTGACAGTGAACCATCTGGTTGTCCTGCTTTTTTACCATTCTTTAATTCCTTCTCTTTGTAACAAATGCCATTGAGTGAAAATGTCATTTGGGTCTGGACTTTTATTTGATTCATTGCTATTCAATTCTAGTTTATGGGAAAATAAGTGAAGAATGTTCCAAATAATTATCCATGTCTCTACCAGACTGGAGCAAGGTTTTCAGGAGCTGTTTTTCTGGCACCTTTTCCAAATAGAATAAAGTAACACCATGATGGGGAGGTCATGTATTACTTGGAAAATAAGAATTTAAATGGAACAGAGGCGCAAAGGGATCTCGGAGTACAAATTCACAAATCACAAAGTATTGACACAGGTCAACAGGGCCATAAAAAAGCAAACCAAGCACCAGGGTTTATTTCTAGAGGGATAGAATTGAAAAGTAGGGAAGTTATACTAAACCTGTATCGAACCTTGGTTGGGACATATAGAGCACTGAGTACAGTTCTGGTCGCAATATTATAAAAAGGATATAGGGAAAGGTGCAGAGAAGATTTACAAGGATGATACCAGAAATGCGAGGAATACATATCAGGAAAGGCTGAACAGGCTTTCTTTTGGAAAAAAGGCTCAGAAGTGACCTAATGGAGGTCTTTAAAATTATGAAACGTTTTGATAGAGTAGATAGAGTGTTTTCACTTGAGGGAGAGCATAACGAGAGGCCGTCAATATAAGATAGTCACCGAGAAATCAAATAGGGAATTCAGAAGAAACTTCTTAACCCAAAGAGTGGTGAGAATGTGGAACTTGCTGCCACAAGGGAGTGGTTGAAGCAAGAAGTATGGATACATTTAAGGGGCGGTTAGATAAGCATATGAGAGAGAAGGGAATAGAGGGTTATGCTGATAGATTTAGATGAGGAAAGACAAGGGGAGGATCAAGTGGCGCCTAAGCACTGGCATGGACTGGTTGGGCCGAATGGCCTGTTTCTGTGCTGTATATCCTATGTAATACAACAACAACTTGTATCTATAGAGCACCTTTAGCATAATGAAAAGTCCTAAGGCGCATCACAGGAGTGTTATGAGATGAAAAAATTTGACACCGAGCCGCACAAGTAGAAATTAACGCAGGCTTGGTCAAAGAGGTATGTTTTAAGGAGCGTCTTAAAGGAGGAAAGTGAGGTAGAGATGCAGGCAGGTTTAGGCAGGGAGTTCCAGAGCTTGGGGCTTAGGCAACAGAAGGCACAGCCACCAATGCGATTATAATCAGGGATGCACAGGAGGGCAGAATTAGAGGAGCGCAGACGTCTCTGGATGGGGGGTTGTGGGGCTGGAGGAGATTACAGAGATAAGGAGGGGCGAGGCCATGCAAGGATTTGAAAATAAGGATCAGAATTTTGAAATCAAGGCATTGCTTAATCGAAAGCCAATGTAGGTCAGTGAGCACAGGAGAGATGGGTGAGTGCGAGCTAGAACATCTCTAGTTTATGTAGGGTAGAACGTGGGAGGCCAGCCAGGAGTGCGTTGGAATAGTCAAGTCTAGAGGTAACAAAGGCAGGAATGAAGGCTTCAACAGTGGATGAGCTGAGGCAAGGACGGAGACGGGTGATATAAAAGAGGTGGAAATAGGTGGTCTTAGTTAGGCTGCGGATATGTGGTCGAAAGCAAATTTTAGGGTCAAATACGACACAAAGGTTGCAAACAGTCTGGATTCAGCCTCCGATAGAAGTTGGGGAGAGGGATGGAGTCAGTGGCTAGGGAACGGAGTTTGTGGCGGGGATTGAAAACAATGACTTTGGCCTTCCCAATATTTAATTGGAGATAACTTCTCATCCAGAACTAGATGTCAGAGTAGCAGTCTGATAATTTAGAGACCGTGGGGGTGGTCAAGAGAAGTAGTAGTGAAGTAGAGCTGGGTGTCATCAGCGTACATGTGGAAACTGATGCTGTTTCTGGATGATGTCACCAAGGAGCAACATGTAGATGAGAAATAGGAGGGGGCCATGATGGGGGACACCAGAGGTAATGATGTGGGGCTGGGTAGAGAAGCCATTGCAGGTGATTCTCTGGCTACGATTAGATAGAAAAGAATGGAACCAGGCAAGTGCAGTCTCACTTAGCTGATACAGGCTGCAGACATAAGACACATGAAATAGGAGCTGGAGTAGGCCATTTGGCACCTCGAGCCTACTCCGCCATTTAATAAGATCATGGCTGATCTGATCATGGACTCAGCTCCACTTCCCTGTCGCTCCCCGTGACCATTTATTCTCTTAGCGCTCAAAAATCTGTCTATCTCCGACTTAAATATATTCAATGACCCAGCCTCCACAGCTCTCTGGGGCAGAGAATTCCATAGACTTACAACCCTCTGAGAAGAAATTCCTCCTCCTCATCTCAGTTTTAAATAGGTGGCCCCTTATTCTGAGACTATGTCCCCTAGTTTTACTTTCTCCTATGAGTGGAAATATCCTCTCTGCAACCACCTTGTCGCGCACCCTCATTATCTTATATGTTTCGATAAGATACCTCTCATTCTTCTGAACTCCAACGAGTGTAGGCTCAACCTAACTACATAAGTCAACCCCCTCATCTCTGGAATCAACCTAGTGAACCTTCTCTGCACAGCCTTCCTTGCAAGTATATCCTTCCTTAAATACAGAGACCAAAACTGTCAGCAGTACTCTAGGTGTAGCCTCACTAATATCCTGTACAGTTGTAGCAAGACTTCTCTGCTTTTCTATCCCCCTTGCAATAAAGGCCAACATTCCATTTGCCTTCCTGATCACTTGCTGTACCTGCAAACTACCTTTTTGTGTTTCATGCACAAGGACTCCCAGGTCCTTCTGTTCTGCAGCACTTTGCAATTTTTTTCCATTTTAGATTATAATTTGCTTTTCTATCTGTTCTGCCAAAGTGGATAACCTCACATTTTCCCACATTATACACCATCTGCCAAATTTTTGCCCACTCGCCTAGCCTGTCTATATCCCTTTGCAGATTTTTTGTGTCCTCCTCACAATTTGCCTTCCCACCCATCTTTGTACATCAATAAACTTGGCTACATTACACTCGGTCCCTTCATCCAAGTCATTAATATAGATTGTAACTAGTTGAGGCCCCAACACCGATCCCTGTGGCACCCCACTAGTTACTGTTTGCCAACCGGAAAATAATCCATTTATCCCAACAAGTCAGAAAGGTCAGGAGGGGAGATTGAAGAAAAACTGGAGGAAGATGTGAGGTGAGGTGAGGTCAGGGCTGAGGCAGAGGCTTCCTTGGAGGAAGTTTGGCTCAGTGGGCTAGATGAAGGAAGGGTAGAGGCGGTCGAACGGATGGTCTCAATCTTAGAGACTAAGAAGTCCATGAGCTTCTCACACTTATTGTCGGAGGTGAGGGTGGAGACTGGGGATGTGGGTTTTAAAGACGTTTAACAGTGGAGAATAGAAGCCGGGGTTTATCTTTACATTCCAGAATGATTCTGGAATGTAATCAATTTTGGCAGATGAGAGCAGGATCCGATAGTGATTTTGTGGTCCAGCCAGATGTAGCTAAACCACTTGTCCGCCATATTCGTTGAAGTCTGTGTCCCTTGGACTTAAGGGAGCAAAGATCAGGACTGTAGCAGGGGAATGGCCGGGGTGAGAGGGCATCACGGGTGGTGGTGAGGGTGTGATTGAGCAGATCAGCAGCTGCAGAAATGTCATGGTGAATGGATGGCCAAAGGCTGGATAGTTTAGAGTTCAGTTGTAAGAGAGTCAGGTGAGAGATTTTTCCAGGGGCGGACACAGAAGGAGATAGTGTTGGGGGATGTCGGTAGAGAGCGATACGAGGAAGTGGTCATAGATTGGCTTATTTGCGATTGACACAATGGGAGTAGCGAGGCCACGAGAGATGGCAAGGTCAAGAAGCTGGCTATGTATATGGGTTGGGAGTTTACATGGAGGGAGAGATTAAGGGAGGACAGGAGGCAAGTGAACTCGGAGGAGAGAAAGCACGGTGAATTGAGATGGATGTTGAAATCACCAAGGATGAGAAGTCGTTCGGTGCAGAGGCAGACGGAGGAAAGTAGTGACGAAATATCGGTAATAATATTTTTATGGTACTATGGTAGAGAACAAGAATTTTAAATGAGAAGGGTGGAATAGGGTGAGATGCTCAAAGGACGAGAAAGTGCCAGAGGAGTAGGAGGACAGTCCAAAGTGTGATTTGCTGATGAGCCACACTGCCACCACAGTGGTCTGAATGGGACACAAGAACATATAAGAAATAGGAGCAGGAGTAGGCCATTTGGCCCCTCAAACCTGCTCTGCCATTCAATAAGATCATGGCCGATCTAATTTTGGCCTCAACTCCATTTTTCTGCCTGTCCCCACAACCTTCAGCTCCCCTATCGTTCCAAAATCTGTCTATCTCCACCTTAAATATATTCAATAACACCGCCTCAACAGCTCTCTGGGGTAGAGAATTGCAAAGACTCATGACCCTCTGAGAGAAGAAATTCCCACTCATATTCATTTTAAATGTGCGACCCCTTATTCTGAAACAATGTCCCCTAGTTCTCGATGCCCCCACGAGGGGAATCATCCTCTCGGCATCTACTCTGTCAAGCCCCCTCAGAATCTTATACATTTCAATAAGATCACATCTCATTCTTCTAAACTCTAGTGAGTATAGGTCCAACCTGCTCAACCTTTATTCATAAGACAACGCCTTCATCTCCGGACTCAACCTAGTGAACCGTCTCTGAATTGCCTCCAGTGCAAGTATATCCCTCCTTAAATAAGGAGACCAAAACTGTACGCAGTACTCCAGGTGTGGTCTCACAAACTCCCTGTACAGTTGTAGCAAGACTTCCCTACTTTTATTCTCCATTCCTCTTGCAATAAATTCCTACATTCCATTTGCCTTCCTAATTACTTGCTGTACTGCATGCTAACAAGAACCCCCAGATCTCCCTCTACCGCAGCCTTTTGTAGCCTCTCTCCATTTAAAAAATAATTTGCTTTTTTATTCTTCCTACCAAAGTGGATAACCTCACATTTTCTCTCAGTATACTCCATCTGCCAAATCTTTTCCCACTCACTTAACCTATCTATATCCCATTGCAGATTCTTTGTGTCCTCTTCACAACTTGCTTTCCCACCTTTGTATCATCAGCAGATGTGGCTACATTACACTCTGTTCCCTCATCCAAGTCATGAATATAGATTGTTAATAGTTGGGGTCCCAGCATTAATCCCTGTGGCAACCTGCCAGTTAGTTTGCCAACCTGAAAATTGCCCATTTATCCCGACTTTTTTTTTCTGTTTGCCAATCCTCTATCTATGCTAATATATTACCCCAAACCCCATGAGCTCTTATCTTGTCTTCTACCGTGAAGACTGATACAAAATATTTGTTCACTGTCTCTGCCATTTCCGTTTCCCATTATTAATTCCCCAGCCTCATCCTCAAAGGGAACAATGTTTACTTTAGCTACTCTCTTCCTTTTTATATACTTGTAGAAGCTCTTATTGTCTGTTTTTATATTTTACTGTCATAATCTATCTTCACCCACTTTATTTTTTTTTAGTCGTCCTTTTCTGGTTTCTAAAAATCTCCCAATCCTCTGGCCTACCATTAATCTTCGCAACATTAATTTCAATTTGAAACCATCCTTAACTTCCTTAGTTAGTCACTAAGGAAGGATGGTTCATCCTTCCTCTTAGTATCTTTCTTTCTTATTAGAATATATCTTTGCTGAGAGTTATGAAATATCTCCTTAAAATGTCTGCCACTGCTTATCTACCCTGTTGCCCTTTAATCTATTTTCCCAGTCTGCTTTAGCCAACTCTGCCTTCATGCCTTTGTAATTGCCTTTATTTAAGTTCAGGACACTCGTTTGAGACCCAGGTTTCTCACCCTCCAACTGAATTTGAGATTCTAACATGCTATGATCACTCTTCCATAGAGGATCCTTTACTATGAAATCATTAATTAATCCTATCTCATTACACATTAGTAAATCTAAATTGGCCTGCTCCCTGGTTGGTTCCATAATGTATTGTTCTAAGAAACCATCCCGAATACACTCTATGAACTCGTCCTCCCCTCCTTTGCCAATTTGATTTGTCTAATTTATATGAAGATTAAAATCGTCCATGATTATTGCCGTACCTTTCTTAACAAAACTCCATTATTTCTTGATTTATACTCTCCTACAGTGTAGCTACAGTTAGGAGGCCTGTAGACTACTCCCACCAGTGACTTCTTTCCCATATTATTTCTTATCTCCACCTAAACTGATTCTACATCTTGAAAATCTGAGCCAATATCATTTTTCATGACTGCACTGATCTCGTCCTTTATTAACAAAGCTATCCCACCACCTTTTCCTTTCTGTGTCTATCCTTCCAAAATGACAAATAACCCTGAATATTCATTTCCCAGCCTTGGTCACCTTGCAACCACGTCTCTGTAATGGCTACCCATTTATTTCTATTTGTGCCGTCAGCTCATCTATTTTGTTATGAATGCTGCGTACATTCAGATAACATAGAAATTTATGACTCAGAAGGAGGCCATTTCGGCCCATCGTGTCACGGACCTCGGTCAGCAGGCCTGAAGGTTACATTTAAACCTATGAACAATGGCGGAAAGGTAAAGAGAACCCAGCCCAACCAGTCCGCCCCACACAACTGCGACACCCCTTACACTAAAACATTCTACATTCCACCCCAACTGGAGCCATGTGATAGCCTGGGAGAGGCAAAAACCAGATAAAGAGCTTTTAATTTTGTCGTCTTGCCATTTTTCCCTACTCTGGACAATACTTTCTGGTGCACTCTTAGGTTTATATGCTCTGTCCCTTCCTGTCAGTTTGATTATCATTATCCCTATCGCTACCCTGCACTATTGCTTTCTCCTTTTTCTGACTTTTTAAATTTCCCCTCACCTCAATTCTCCCCCCATCCCCCGCACTATTTAGTTTAAAGCCCTATCTACAACCCTAGTTATTTGATGTGCCAGGACACTGGTCCCAGCTTGGTTCAAGTGGAAGCCCATCCCAACAGAACAGCTCCCTCTTTCCCCAGTACTGGCGCCAGTGCCCCATGAATCGAAACCCATTTCTCCCACACCAATCTTTGAGTCACACATTCATCTCTCTGATCTTATTTACCCTATGCCAATTTGCTCGTGGCTCAGGTAGTAATCCAGAGATTATTACCTTTGTGGTTCTGCTTTTTAATTTGGTCCCAAGCTGCTCATACACCCTCAGCAGAACTTCTTTCTTTGTACTCCCTATGTCGTTGGTACCTACTTGGACCATGACAACTGGATCTTTCCCCTCCCACTCCAGTTCCTCTCCAGCCCAGAGGAGATGTCCTTAACCCTGGCACCGCAGGCAGCACAGCATTCATGACTCACACTCTTGGCTGCAGAGAACAGTATCTATGCCCCTAAGTATACTGTCTCCTTCCACTACTACAGTTATTTTTACTCCCCCCAACTTGAATGGCTCCCTGTACCATGGTGCTGTGGTCAGTTTGTTCGTCCTCCCTGCAGTCCCTGCTCTTGCCCACACAGGGAGCAAGTACCTCGTACCTGTTGGACAAATGCAAAGGCTGAGGCTCCTCCAATGCTACCTTCTGGATCTCTATTCCTGTCTACTCGTAAGTGATGAAAGGTACAGCCAGACGGGGAGGCTTCATTTAAGGGTAAGGTGTCATCGTCCCAATTAAAAGTTGCATCAGATGGGAATGAAAAGACTTATCAGAGAAGTGAATGAAAGAGTTGAAATGTGGTAATTGAATTTAATTTTATAACCAACCTGATCGAGTGATGAACATTTAAGGACAGAGGTGGAGTGATTTCCAGTGTTGGAGTTGGGCATGATACGGTATTGGGTGATTGTTGAGATTTTCATACTTGCAAAACAAAAATATTGCACATATCGGATTCTCCTTATGTGTTCACAGCCAGAGTGAAAAGAACGGAGCTGGAGAAGGCTACAGCTGTGGTGGGGACCTGTCTGGACATGTGCCCAGAGAAGGAGCGTTACATGAGAGAGACAAGATACCAGCTCAGCTCTTTTGAGATCGTACCTGGCACTGACAAGGTCAGTTTCCAATTCCCCAATTACTTATTCCACGAAGATCATTCTGAAGTTTGTTTATGATACAAACTATTCATTCGGGCAACTTTGGTTTCCATTTTTACAAGTCTGATCCCAACTGGCCACCATTTTTGTCTAACTTTATTTGCAGTCTAATTATTTGGTTTAATGATGTGTTCTGGGGTAAACTGTCTGAAAATGAGTGTGACTCCATCTCGCCCTTCCCCTTCACTGGGGTTCAGAGTGACAGAAGCCTTGATTATTTTACAGTTATTTCTTTTCCTTTTGTAAGGAAAAGGTTAATCAGACTGTCTTAAAGTCTGCTAATATACTGCTATTGATTTTGCTTGTATTGTAGTATCGTAATAGTAATCATTGTATTGTAGCAATAGTAACCATTAACCTTTGCTTGTTAAGTGGGGTTAGATGCAGTGCGCACTAAACTGTTGAACTAAGACCGACCTTAAAGCAATGGTCAGTTTAAGTCACTTCAGTAAACCTAATTTAAAGACCTGCAAGTGCAGGAGAAACCAGTTAATTCTGCAGAGGAAAACATCTGGGTATACATCTTCCTTTTAAATTGTGTTTTCTGTAGAAGCAGAAGATTAACTGGTATGAAATTATACTGAATTAAAGGCAGACTTGTAATTAAACATTTCACTAGGTAGAATAGCAATTATATGTAACGAGTGAAAGTATCAATAAGATAACAAAGTAGGAGAGTTGTAATGGTGCACGGAAAAATAACTGGTCAAGTAAGGAAAATAAAATTATTGATGAGGGATAAGCTTATTAAAATTCATATGCGGTTGTAGTTTAACTTTTGTATAATCGTATGCAGCAACATGTGGATTATCACGTAGCGGGAGTAAGAAAAAAGTATTAAAAAGTGGGAGATTGTACAGATACCTAGGATTCAATAGGATCTGATCAACTTGTATACTGAGTTTGGAATTGTGAAGCGTTTTGAGTGCCTCGACTAAACCAGCAAGGTTCAGTTTCAAGTACCGTCTTTTAAGTGAATGTTAAAGTACTATTGCATGTGCTGCATGGTTAGTAAATCTGCGCTGCGTGATAGTCAATGTTTAGGAACCTTACTAATTTGAGGAGTAAATTATAAATAAGAACACATTATCTAGCGTTCCCTTTCGTTCTTCCCTTCCCCTATACACTGTAACTAAGCCATGTATGGGGTGGGTTTGTGCAACCGTTTTGTGCCAGTGTTGTTGCACAACCCTCTGTTGGGAGGTGCGTGATGCCAGTTAGACTCCCTTTCATGGAGGAAGCATCTTGCTTCTGCTCACAGCCAGGCTGAAACCAGCCTGCTGGGGTAATTGTGAATCCCAACCCTTCCTGCTGGACTCACTGTGTGAATCCCAACCCTTCCTGCTGGACTCACTGTGTGAATCCCAACCCTTCCTGCTGGACTCACTGTGTGAATCCCGACCCTTCCTGCTGGACTCACTGTGTGAATCCCGACCCTTCCTGCTGGACTCACTGTGTGAATCCCGACCCTTCCTGCTGGACTCACTGTGTGAATCCCGACCCTTCCTGCTGGACTCACTGTGTGAATCCCGACCCTTCCTGCTGGACTCACTGTGTGAATCCCGACCCTTCCTGCTGGACTCACTGTGTGAATCCCGACCCTTCCTGCTGGACTCACTGTGTGAATCCCGACCCTTCCTGCTGGACTCACTGTGTGAATCCCGACCCTTCCTGCTGGACTCACTGTGTGAATCCCGACCCTTCCTGCTGGACTCACTGTGTGAATCCCGACCCTTCCTCCTGGGGTCATCGTTTGGACCCCTTTTTGTCATTCTCTACTGTTTACCCTTCTGGTTCATTGTCAGTTGGAACAGTCAGGTTTTATTTTGAACACTACTTACAAGACCTGCTGTTCCCCAGCTCTTTCAACCAGTGGTGCTAAATACAGATTTGTACATGGTTCTGAGTAATTACTTGGCCTGTGTCCCAGCTACCTCTGCTCTAAGCATTCATATTATTTCTTTAGCACAGCAATTTTCCTGGCTACATGTGCCATAGTGACTTGTTACAGTACACTGCAGAATTCACCTGCCCCAACTATCTTATAAATCCTCAGACTTCCAATGTTGCTGAAGTTCTAAAGACTCCATATTGAAATTAAGTCACAAACTGGCAGTAATATGTTTGCCACACCACAGGTTAACCATGAAGCTACAATCAAAGAATATAGCAGGTCTTCTGCAGACCAGGAAGAACCTTTACCCCATGAACTTCGACCTGCCGCTGTCCTGAAAATGACGATGGATTATCTAGTGACAAAGATCATGGATCTGGGTGAAGGCAATTACCGGGACTGGTATGACTTTGTATGGAACAGAACTCGTGGAGTGAGAAAGGTGAATTAATAAGGCTCAATTAATATTTAATGCACGTATTGACATATCTCTTTCACATCTCTCCAAGCAGATTATCCATTGGGGAAATTGTTCTATCAGCAACAGGTATGTACAGGTGAAGTGGTATGCTGTAATTCTATCCAAGCTTACCAGTACCAAGAGGGGTTACCACAGATCACCGCAACTCACTGATGCAACTTCTGGTATTTTGGAATTTGAATAATGGGTGGGGTCCTTGAGAAGCCTATGGCATCCTCGTCCTTCTAGATGTAGGAGTTTGGGTGAGGCATGATCCAATGAAAAAGTTAAAAGCACAAATTGATATGCTTTGCATTAGCACCTTTCATCGGACAGTCCAGGCTGATGATAAGGGTATTGCGCTTGCAGGCTCAATAACGTAGTAAATCAAAATATTTTCTTTGCAACACTGTGGTTGCTTGTTTGAGTCCCGGGGCTCATTGACCTGTGAATCAGAACCACAAAAAGACCGATTTGGAATACAGGCAAATCTCGATTATCTGTACACGGATCTAACGGAGAACCCGCTGGCACGGCGTTTTTAAAAACTGTTGCACACGTGAATATCTCGATCACCTCAAGTGTCAATCACACAAGTATGAAGCTAACATAATAAAATAATTTATAATTTTGAGACGATATGAATCCATTGTCATGTATTTTATTACGTTCATGCTATGATAACACGAACTAAAGTCTTTGTGGTTGGTCCTATCACTGTCAAATTTCAGCTCTGAGACGTGCACTCGCCCTAGCGGCAAAATAGTTTACCCAGAATAGCCCAATTCCCGAGGGTCCCGGATAATCGAGAGTTGCCTGTACTTAGAATTTGGCCGTCTCAATCTAGTTCCAGTGAGCATTGGTCCACAACATACAACTGTCCCTAATTCAACACTAAATTTGCATTACGACTTCGAGAGGCCACAGGATGACTGGTGTGAGAAATGGAAAGCATCAATATTTTGGGGACCCTCTTCTGAGGTTGAGGATTAAGTATGTTGTTGGGACAGAAAGGGTCATTACTGAAAATCTAACATTGACACCGGGTGCCTGAAATGACAAGTGTATCATTCCCCAGCGCTAAAATTTTCATTTTAATGAGCAGGAAAAAAAAATGACCTAATGCATATACAGTATGTGCGATGCTTAACAAAGCGATATTCTGAACCATATAGATTAAGTTCCAGACTCTGTTTTTAGTCGGTGATGACAGGGCGAGTTTAAAGAAAGAAAAGCAAGAACCTGTATTTCTTTTACGCTTTATCATGTCCTTGAGACCTCCCAACGGATGAAGTGCAAATATTGTTATGTAGTCTATTTGCGACTCCAAACAGCAAATTAATGATTTAGCAGTTACCTGTTTTTGGTGGTGTTGGTTGAAGAATAAATTTTGATCAGGAAAGCTCCCTGCTTCTCTTTGGATAGTGCCATGGGATCTTTACATTTACTTGAGATGGCAGATGGGCCGCAGTTTAACATTTCATCTGACAGTGCATCGCTCCTTTGGTACTTACTGAAGTGTCAGTCTAGATTTATGTGCTCAAGTCCTTTTACAGTGTCTGGCAGTACCGTCAGTACTGTACCCCAGTATTATACAGTGTCAGACCTGGACCCATGAGTACTGTCCCCCAGTGTTAGTAACAGACCTGGATCTACCAGTATTGTACCCCAATGTTACAGTGACAGACCTGTATCCACCAGTACTATATCCCAGTGTTGTACTGTGACAGGTCTGTACCCTCCAGTACTCCCATGCTCGTACTCTATATTACAAAATGTCAGACATAACCCAAGGTTAGAGAGCAGAAACTGGACTTTGATCGGTCTGTTTTTTCACAGTTTGGCCCCAAGTTTCGCCATGATTTGCTCCTGATTTTTAGGAGCAACTGGTGTAGAACGGAGTATCTTAGAAATCGGAATTCTCGCCATTTAGTTTGCTCCAGTTCTAGTCAGTTAGAACAGTTTCACTTTGGAACAGAATTTTTTTTCAAAAGGGGGCGTGTCCGGCCACTTATGCCTGTTTTCAAAATTTCGTCAGTGAAAACTTACTCCAAACTAACTTAGAATGGAGTAAGTGAAGAATTTTGTACGCTCGAAAAAACCTTGTCGACACTTTAGAAAATCAGGCATAGGTCACAAATCAGGCGTAGGGAATGGCGGGGGGGGGGGGGATTTAAAGGGAAGTTTACAAACATTAAACACTTCAGTTTTACAAATAAAGAGCCATCATCAATAATAAATGATAAAAACATCAATAAATCAACCAATAAATCAATCAAAAAAAATTAATAAAATAATTTTTTAAAAAATCAATAAATAAAACCTTTTCTACTTACCGACTGCAGCACCGGGAGCCCTCCAACAGCGTGCTGGGATGCTCCCCCCCACCAGTGTGTCTCTGTCAGTGTCTCTATCTTTCTGTCTGTCTGTCTGTGTCTCTCATTCTCTGTCTGTCAGTGTCTGTGTTTCTGACAGCGAGGGGGCGAGGGGGGAAGCAGAGGGGGCGAGGGGGGAAGCAGAGGGGCAGAGGGGGAAAGGAGATGGGGAAAGGAGATGGGGGAAGGGGGGGAAAGAAGATGGGGAGGGGGGAAAGAAGATGGGGGGGAGGGGGGGGTGAAAGGAGATTGGGGGGGAGGGGGGGGCTGAACGGGCCGGCCCCAGACTTCGGGCAGGGCTCGTCTCCAGCACCAGATTTACAGGTAGGTGGCGTTGGGTCGGTGGGGTGGTGGGAGGGAGGTCGGTTCGGTTCAGGTCGGGGGGAGGGAGGGAGAGGGAGATCAGGTCGGGTCCAATCGGGGGGGGGGGCCGCGTAGCGGGAGTCGGGTCGTTGTCGGAGGCACGGGGTGGGGGTGGGGGGAAGCGGGAGTCGGGTCGGGTCAGGTCCGGGGGGGGGGGGCGGGAGTCGGGTCGGGAGGAAGCAGGAGCTGGCCGTGGGAGGAGCCTTATTCACGCAGCCCCAGTGAGGCCATTCGACCAGGGCTAGGGGCTGCGTGCTTCGGCCCCTCCCACACAGTTTTGGGCGCCTGGAGCTACTGCACATGCGCGCCCACTGTAGCGCGCATGTGCAGAGGTCCCGGCACTGTTTTCAGTGCAGGGACCTGGCTCCGCCCCCTGCAGCTCCTGCTGCGCTGCGCCGAGCTGCAAACGACCTGCAGGGAGCTGGAGAATCTGGAAGGTTTTTTTAGGCAGACTTTGTAGCGCGAAAAACGGGCGTCCAGGTCGGGACTGCGCCGTTCTAGGCGCGGCTTGAAACTTGGGCCCTTTAAGTGGGCACAGTATAAAAAATTCATACATCTTTCCTTACACTGTACTGAAATCCCAGTCACATCACTGCCTCAGAAATTGTGGGATAATGTATATTGACGTTGATTCAAATATAAAGTGGGCTGTAGCTTCCTATTGACGCACTGTGTTTTCTTTCCCTTCTGTCAGGATATTACTCAACAGCACCTGTGTAATCAGCTGACAGTGGTGCTTATTGAGAAGTGCACCCGATTCCACATCCACTGTAGTCATTACCTCTGCGAGGAGCCAATGTCCTCATATGATGCCAAGATAAATGATGAAAACTTGACCAAGTGCTTGCAAAGCCTGAAAGAGATGTACCAGGACTTGGCCACCAAGGATACCTACTGTGAGAATGAGGCAGAGTTTCGAGGCTACCATGTTCTTCTCAATCTCAATGAGGGAGATATTCTTCGGTGAGCGGAGTTTTCAATACTCTATCTATCTTTACTGCACCAGGTTCCCTTTCCCTGTCACCAGATGAGCTTTGACCTAAATTGAAGTAGAAGATTGTGTAATGAGCCTTGATTTCAGGATGGTGAAGATGCATGTAAGAGGAAGTGTGGGTAGGATGGAGTGTTTTCATGTTTGGAGGAATAATGTAGGAAAGTTCAGAGGGGTACTGCCCAAAGTAATGAACCTTAGGCCGTCCCAAAGCGCTGTACAACCAATTAAGTACTGTGGCAGTGCAGTCATTGTTGAAAGAAAACACAGCAGCCTTAGTTTAATGTCTCATCCGAAAGACAGCATCTCTGAAAGTGCAGCACTCCCGCAGTACTGAATAGAATTGCTCTCAAGCTTCTGGAGGTGGGGTATAAACCATAACCTTCTGATTCAAGTGGGAGTGCCACTACTAAGCCAAGGCTGATAGTTAAAGCAGTAAAACTGCAGGTTATCTCTAGCACATTCTACTCCAATGTATGTAGGATTGCACCAGTGCTAGGCAAGGCAGTCAGTGCATAGAATTTATAAGTTATTGCACTTGCATGTTTCAACTTGAAAGGTGGCAGCTGAGCGGCAACCTTGAAGAGATACATGATAATTGTAAAGGTTAATCTGTAGTACTCTTTCAAGTTAAATCATGATTGGGGGAGTAAATGCAAACTGGTATTTGCACGTTATGGACTGATTTCTGGAAGTACATCTTCACAAAAAGCCTGGAAAAGTACCTGGTAGGGTAATGGAGTATAAATTTTGTGATTGTTGACCGTTGTGGTTGGATCTGGGTTGGTTGCTGTGACTGGCTGGGGGCGTGTATATGATGGGTCTAGTGGAAGAACGAGCTAGATGGGGCTTCCTTCATTTGTGCTTTATCTTTGTTCTATTTGTTATTCATTTGCAATTTAGACCTGAAGCAGTAACCCAGCTCAGTGATTGGGTTATGCAGTTACTGCTCCAAACATTGGGCTCCATTTTCCAGAGTTATATGCGCTGTTTTTTTGGTGCGCGCTGCTTTTTTTGGCCTAAACTAAAATATTCAAGTTTCCCCAAAGATTGTGCCAGTGTAACTCAGTTAGTTACGACTTTTTTAGTTATTTTTTATGTCATGATGCGTAACCTGATGTCTGTGCTGTTTTTCACGTTTATGCAAGTTTGGCCAACTAACATTTTTCCTAGGACGGCGTATATGACCAACTCCCAAAAAACATAGAAACATAGAAAATAGGTGCAGGAGCAGGCCATTCAGCCCTTCTAGCCTGCACCGCCATTCAATGAGTTCATGGCTGAACATGAAACTTCAGTACCCCCTTCCTGCTTTCTCGCCATAACCCTTGATCCCCCGAGTAGTAAGGACTTCATCTAACTCCCTTTTGAATATATTTAGTGAATTGGCCTCAACTACTTTCTGTGGTAGAGAATTCCACAGGTTCACCACTCTCTGGGTGAAGAAGTTTCTCCTCATCTCGGTCCTAAATGGCTTACCCCTTATCCTCAGACTGTGACCCCTGGTTCTGGACTTCCCCAACATTGGGAACATTCTTTCTGCATCTAACCTGTCTAAACCCGTCAGAATTTTAAACGTTTCTATGAGGTCCCCTCTCATTCTTCTGAACTCCAGTGAATACAATCCCAATTGATCCAATCTTTCTTGATAGGTCAGTCCCGCCATCCCGGGAATCAGTCTGGTGAACCTTCGCTGCACTCCCTCAATAGCAAGAATGTCCTTCCTCAAGTTAGGAGACCAAAACTGTACACAATACTCCAGGTGTGGCCTCACCAAGGCCCTGTACAACTGTAGCAACACCTCCCTGCCCCTGTATTCAAATCCCCTCGCTATGAAGGCCAACATGCCATTTGCTTTCTTAACCGCCTGCTGTACCTGCATGCCAACCTTCAATGACTGATGTACCATGACACCCAGGTCTCGTTGCACCTTCCCTTTTCCTAATCTGTCACCATTCAGATAATAGTCTGTCTCTCTGTTTTTACCACCAAAGTGGATAACCTCACATTTATCCACATTATACTTCATCTGCCATGCATTTGCCCACTCACCTAACCTATCCAAGTCACTCTGCAGCCTAATAGCATCCTCCTCGCAGCTCACACTGCCACCCAACTTAGTATCATCCGCAAATTTGGAGATACTGCATTTAATCCCCTCGTCTAAATCATTAATGTACAATGTAAACAGCTGGGGCCCCAGCACAGAACCTTGCGGCACTCCACTAGTCACTGCCTGCCATTCTGAAAAGTACCCGTTTACTCCTACTCTTTGCTTCCTGTCTGACAACCAGTTCTCAATCCACGTCAGCACACTACCCCCAATCCCATGTGCTTTAACTTTGCACATTAATCTCGTGTGGGACCTTGTCGAAAGCCTTCTGAAAGTCCAAATATACCACATCAACTGGTTCTCCCTTGTCCACTTTACTGGAAACATCCTCAAAAAATTCCAGAAGATTTGTCAAGCATGATTTCCCTTTCACAAATCCATGCTGACTTGGACCTATCATGTCACCATTTTCCAGATGCACTGCTATGACATCCTTAATAATTGATTCCATCACTTTACCCACTACTGAGGTCAGGCTGACCGGTCTATAATTCCCTGTTTTCTCTCTCCCTCCTTTTTTAAAAAGTGGGGTTACATTGGCTACCCTCCACTCCATAGGAACTGATCCAGAGTCAATGGAATGTTGGAAAATGACTGTCAATGCATCCGCTATTTCCAAGGCCACCTCCTTAAGTACTCTAGGATGCAGTCCATCAGGCCCTGGGGATTTATCGGCCTTCAATCCCATCAATTTCCCCAACACAATTTCCCGACTAATAAAGATTTCCCTCAGTTCCTCTTCCTTACTAGACCCTCTGACCCCTTTTATATCCGGAAGGTTGTTTGTATCCTCCTTAGTGAATACCGAACCAAAGTACTTGTTCAATTGATCCGCCATTTCTTTGCTCCCCGTTATGACTTCCCCTGATTCTGACTGCAGGGGACCTACGTTTGTCTTCACCAACCTTTTTCTCTTTACATACCTATAGAAACTTTTGCAATCCGCCTTAATGTTCCCTGCAAGCTTCTTCTCGTACTCCATTTTCCCTGTCCTAATCAAACCCTTTGTCCTCCTCTGCTGAGTTCTAAATTTCTCCCAGTCCCCAGGTTCGCTGCTATTTCTGGCCAATTTGTATGCCACTTCCTTGGCTTTAATACTATCCCTGATTTCCCTAGATAGCCACGGTTGAGCCACCTTCCCCTTTTTATTTTTACGCCAGACAGGAATGTACAATTGTTGTACTTCATCCATGCGGTCTCTAAATGTCTGCCATTGCCCATCCACAGTCAACCCCCTAAGTATCATTCGCCAATCTATCCTAGCCAATTCACGCCTCATACCTTCAAAGTTACCCTTCTTTAAGTTCTGGACCATGGTCTCTGAAATTACTGTTTCATTCTCCATCCTAATGCAGAATTCCACCATATTATGGTCACTCTTCCCCAAGGGGCCTCGCACAATGAGATTGCTAATTAATCCTCTCTCATTACACAACACCCAGTCTAAGATGGCCTCCCCCCTAGTTGGTTCCTCAACATATTGGTCTAGAAAACCATCCCTTATGCACTCCAGGAAATCCTCCTCCACCGTATTGCTTCCAGTTTGGCTAGCCCAATCTATGTGCATATTAAAGTCACCCATTATAACTGCTGCACCTTTATTGCATGCACCCCTAATTTCCTGTTTGATGCCCTCCCCAACATCCCTATTACTGTTTGGAGGTCTGTACACAACTCCTACTAACGTTTTTTGCCCTTTGGTGTTCTGCAGCTCTACCCATATAGATTCCACATCATCCAAGCTAATGTCTTTCCTAACTATTGCATTAATCTCCTCTTTAACCAGCAATGCTACCCCACCTCCTTTTCCTTTTATTCTATCCTTCCTGAATGTTGAATACCCCTGAATGTTGAGTTCCCAGCCCTGATCATCCTGGAGCCACGTCTCCGTAATCCCAATCACATCATATTTGTTAACATCTATTTGCACAATTAATTCATCCACCTTATTGCGGATACTCCTTGCATTAAGACACAAAGCCTTCAGGCTTGTTTTATTAACACCTTTTGTCCTTTTAGAATTTTGCTGTACAGTGGCCCTTTTTGTTCTTTGCCTTGGGTTTCTCTGCCCTCCACTTTTCCTCATCTCCTTTCTGTCTTTTGCTTTTGGCTCCTTTTTGTTTCCCTCTGTCTCCCTGCATTGGTTCCCATCCCCCTGCCATATTAGTTTAAATCCTCCCCAACAGCACTAGCAAACACTCCCCCTAGGACATTGGTTCCAGTCCTGCCCAGGTGCAGACCGTCCGGTTTGTACTGGTCCCACCTCCCCCAGAACCGGTCCCAATGCCCCAGGAATTTGAATCCCTCCCTGCTGCACCACTGCTCAAGCCACGTATTCATCTGCGCTATCCTGCGATTCCTACTCTGACTATCACGTGGCACTGGTAGCAATCCCGAGATTACTACTTTTGAGGTCCTACTTTTTAATTTAGCTCCTAGCTCCTTAAATTCGTTTCGTAGGACCTCATCCCTTTTTTTGCCTATGTCGTTGGTACCAATGTGCACCACGACAACTGGCTGTTCTCCCTCCCATTTCAGAATGTCCTGCACCCGCTCCGAGACATCCTTGACCCTTGCACCAGGGAGGCAACATACCATCCTGGAGTCTCGGTTGCGGCCGCAGAAACGCCTATCTATTCCCCTCACAATTGAATCCCCTATCACTATCGCTCTCCCACTCTTTTTCTTGCCCTCCTGTGCAGCAGAGCCAGCCACGGTGCCATGAACTTGGCTGCTGCTGCCCTCCCCTGATGAGTCATTCCCCTCAACAGTACCCAAAGCGGTGTATCTGTTTTGCAGGGGGATGACCGCAGGGGACCCCTGCACTACCTTCCTTGCTCTACTCTTCCTGCTGGTCTTCCATTCCCTATCTGGCTGTGGACCCTTTCCCTGCGGTAAGACCAACTCACTACACGTGATACTCACGTCATTCTCAGCATCGTGGATGCTCCAGAGTAAATCCACCCTCAGCTCCAATTCCGTAACGCGGACCGTCAGGAGCTGGAGGCGGATACACTTCCCGCACACGTAGTCGTCAGGGACACCGGAAGTGTCCCTGAGTTCCCACATGGTACAGGAGGAGCATAACACCCGACCGAGCTCTCCTGCCATGTCTTAACCCTTAGATACACTTAAACTGGTAATAACAATGTTAAAAGTTACTGACCAATATAAGAAGAAAAAGAAAAACTACTCACCAATCACCAGCCAATCACTTACCCCCTAGGCTGTGACGTTACCTTTGTATCTTTGCCTTCTCCCTGTAGCTGCACCGGTACGCCTCTCGCCGATCCCGGACTCGCGCTGCTCCGAGCTCCCGCCTCCTCGACTGACTGCTCGAACTGCCCGACTCCCGCTGGCCTTTATAGGCCTCTCGCCGACCCCGGACTCGCGCTGCTCCGAGCTCCCGCCTCCTCGACTGACTGCTCGAACTGCTCGACTCCCGCTGGCCTTTATAGGCCTCTCGCCGATCCCGGACTCGCGCTGCTCCGAGCTCCCGCCTCCTCGACTGACTGCTCGAACTGCCCGACTCCCGCTGGCCTTTATAGGCCTCTCGCCGATCCCGGACTCGCGCTGCTCCGAGCTCCCGCCTCCTCGACTGACTGCTCGAACTGCCCGACTCCCGCTGGCCTTTATAGGCCTCTCGCCGACCCCGGACTCGTGCTGCTCCGAGCTCCCGCCTCCTCGACTGACTGCTCGAACTGCTCGACTCCCGCTGGCCTTTATAGGCCTCTCGCCGACCCCGGACTCACGCTGCTCCGAGCTCCCGCCTCCTCGACTGACCTTCTGGGCACTTAAGAAAAACCAGCGCACATTAAAAAATCAGTGTAGAAAGATGCCATTGTTTTTATATGAAGTTTTGGAGGGAGTCAAGAACACATTAAATATGCATCAGGAAGCTTAATTTTTTTTCAAACTTAAAACGCAGAAAATGTAAGTCTAATGCAATTCTTTAATTTTAGATTTATTTCAAAGTGTCACGTCACCAGTGAACGTCTCCAAACCGGGCTCGAAGGCCCCTTGCCCGGACACAGGGGCTCGGCTTCAAAAGAAGCCTGGGGGTGGGGGTATGTGGAAGACTAACTGAAGGGATGAGAACCGTTACACTATGCAGCAGCATCAAAAGAAGCCGAGCCCCTGTGTCCAGGCGAGGGAGCGATTCTGCCGGCCAACCCTCTAGCCCGGTGAGGAGATATTCAGTCAGTACTTAGAAAAAAATCTAAAATTAAAGTATTGCATTAAACTTTGTTGCCCCAAATGTCCTCATTTGAATGCCTAGCTTCCCATTCTAAGCAAGCCTATCGCGCATGCGCAGACCTGGGTGTAATCCATACTAGGGCGTCGACCTTGGGGAGAGAGAGAACAAAGCAGCTTGTCTTGCTGTTTTGAGCTTCTTGCAAAGGTACAATTTAATCACGGGGGGCAAAACTGACAATGCCATACCTCGTGCAAGCCTTCTGCATGATGGTGCTGCGGAGGAGATGATTGATGCAACGTCATCGCATGAGAAACCTCGGAGCAAGTAGGATGATGGGCAGGAGGCCTTACCCACTTTGGTTATATCGAGACAGGCGTTCATACCTGCACCTGAGTGATGCAGACTGTGTGGGAAGGCTGCGTTTCCGCAAAGAAGTTGTAACTGAGATCTGAGAGTTAGTAAAAGCAGACCTGCAACCTAGAAGCGTCAGGAGGACAGCTTTGTCAATTGACGTGAAGGTGACAGCTGCACTTTCATTCTATGCATCTGGATCATTCCAGGCCACAACTGGGGATGTGTGCGCCATTTCTCAACATGCAACATACATCTGCATTCGGCAGGTGACTGCTGCATTATATTCCCGGAGGAATGACTACATAAAGTTCCCCATGACCGCCCAGACAATGTGTGAAAGGGCTGTGGGCTTCTCCAGGATTGCTGGCTTCCCAAAGGTGCAGGGCTGCATTGATTGTAGCCACATCGCCTTGCGAGCACCTTTGGAGGATTCCGAGATATACAGGAACAGAAAAGGCTTCCATTCCGTTAATGTGCAGCTCGTGTGTGACGACATGCATCAGTTGATGCGAGATAACGTGGGAGCACCCATGATGTGTACATCCTACGTGAGAGCGCTATATCTGCCATGTTTCAGCAGCAGCCAGAAGGGCAGAGATGGCTGCTGGGAGACATAGGGTACGGCCTCGCCACCCGGACGTAAGCTGACTGGGCATACAACATATCACACATTGCGACGCGCAACATAAGAGAGGACCATTGGCATCTTGAAATAGCGTTTCCGTGCCTGGAGCATTTCGGAGGCTACTTGCAATACTCTCCTGAGATTGTTGGTCAGTTCACTGTTGTGTGCTGCATGTTGCATAACTTAGCCATCATGAGGCAGCAGCAGCTGGTAGTGAAAGACCCACCTGCGGTGAGAGTGGCTGATGATGAGGAGGAAAATGCAGATGAGGACAAGGAAGCCATGTAACTTCCTGAACCCGGAGCACGACTGCGGAGGAAAACGGGCCGTCGTGCCCCTTTTAATGATTGCTTGAGCCTTGTGCCAGCAGCTCATCTGTGAACGCTTTGCTGCCTGAAGGCTCAGCGGCAACTATTCTAAATGGACCATGTTTACTGTTTGGACCTGTTCCGTAATGTTGTGTTGTGTTAATGGAACAAATAATGGAAATGATTCAGTTATAATTTGAAATATATTTTATTCAAAAGTTTAACAAACACTTGTTTGTACTTAAATTTGATAAAAATATTCTTGTATCAAACTTTAACGTTTTCAGTTAAGATCACTTACAAGCTAAAAGATCACAAACTTTTAAACTTATACATTTTTCCTAACTTATAAAAAACGTTTATTTTTAGAATAGTTACAACAGTAATAATAACATAATAAAGACAACAACAGCAGCAGCAGCAAAGAAAGGTTGCACCCATCTCTCCTCCACCTTATTCTAAGACCGCCCGCTGCACTTGGTCTTCTTTACTCCACCCCTGCCTGCAGGCGATGGCGCAGCATTTCTCGGGTTGGTACCAAGCTTATTCTTTCGAACATCTCTGGTAATGTGCACTTCTTGATGGGGAGGGGGCGGGGGGCGGGGGAGGTGGTAATGTGGAAGGCCCGGCTTGGACCTCTTCAGAGGCTGGTCTAGGGATTGGAGTGGGAGTGGCAGTTGATTCTATCAATGGACACGGAGTCTGGGCGTGTTCCTTTATTGCAGCAGCTAACTCCGACATTCCCTCTCGTGTTCGCTGCTAGTGTTTCAACTACCTGCAACATTCCCTCCCTCATGTGCCCGGACAGTGTTCCCATTTCTCGTGAGAGTGTTGTTACTTCTCCCGACAGTCCCAATACCTCATCACCCACCCCACTGATGGTGTCCAGGAGTGATCGGGTAAGGTCAGTGCTCCCCGTCTTCATTGCCATCATCTGAACCACATCTGTTAGAACCTGCACGTCAGGAGAGCACTGATGAACTCTTCTTCCCCTCCTCACCCTGGGTGTGGCTCGCTGCATCCCACTGGGACCCGCAGCCTCGGATGGTGGGGCCCTGGGTGTGCCTCGCTGTACCCCACTGGAATCCCCAGCCTCGGACTGTCAGAAACCATGGAATATCCCAACAGTCATACCACTCAGGAAAGGGCATGGCACCTCAACGGGCAGCACCTGCACATCCTCCAGAGTGAATACAACAGTGTGGGCTTCATCCATCACCTCTCCCTCCCCTGCTCTTGCTCTGGAAGGTGGAATTGGAAGATGTTCTCCTTTTCAGGCTCGTCTGCGTCTGAATCTTCTGCATTGGCTTCAGCCTTGTCGGGGTTTGCCTCAAGTTCTGCAAAATATATCAGAACAGACAAATAGTTAGCAGCAAAGAAGGGGGCGGCAGGGTGGCATGAAAAGGACCACGATGACTGATAGCACATTGCATCAACCAAAGCGTAACTGACTGAGACATCTCCATGAACCGAAACATGGCTAGCTCGCTCAGTACTTAACATTTAGCAAAGCCAGACTGTGGAATTTGCAGGACTTACCCTCTCCCTTGGGTGTGGGCCCAGCTTGTGCAGTGGTGGCTGCTTTTCTCCAGGCAGGACCCATCAAAGCAGCGATCCTGTCTTCCAAGGGTGTCACTGGGTGCTGATTTGCCGGGCGTCCTCCTGTTCGCGTTCTTTCTCGTTTGTCGTGTGCCACCTGCCTCTGTAAAGATGAAAATATAACTTTTTAGAGCGTGTGTCTTTCTGCTGGATGGGGCATTTACAATTGCAATTCCATTGAATAAATGAAAATGTTACTTGCACTAACTATTTGACCAAGGTCCTGTCACTTCTTTTTGCACTGGCCTTCAGACCTCTGGGTGGTTACAGTAATTTTCTGCAAGTGGGTTCCAGCGTTTCTTCATTTCTTTTGGTGAAACTTTTGTGTGACCTCTGCTGGTTTACCGTAACTTCCTTGCTTTTGTACTCTATGCCTCTGTTTATAAAGCCAAAGATCCCGAATGCCTTTTTAACAACTAAAACGTACATTTATATGGCACCTTTAACATAGCAAAACACCCCAAGGCACAAAATTTGACACCAAGCCACACGAGATATCGGGACAGATGAGTTTGGTCAACGAGAGAGGTTTTAAAGAGCATTTTAAAGCCAGAAATTGAGGTTGAGAGGTTTAGGAAGGGAATTCCAGAGCTTAGGGCCTAGGCAGCTGAAGGCATGGCTACCAGAATTGGAGCGGTGCCAAGATTTCAAAGGCTTGTTGGGCTGGAAGGAAATTGCAGAGATAGGAAGGGGTGAGGCCAAGGAGAGATTTGAATACAAGGATGCGAATTTTAAAACTGAGGTATTGTTGGACCAGATGCCAATGTAGGTCAGCGAGCTGATGGGTGATCGTGACTTGGCGAGAGTTAAGATGTTAAGATACGGGCAGCAGAGTTTTGGATGAGCTGAAGTTTACAGTAGGTGCAAGGTGGGAGGCCAGCCAGGAGAACATTGGCATAGTCAAGTCAAGAAGTAACAAAGGCATGGATGAAGGTTTTAGCAGCAAATGGGCGGAGTCGGGCGTTATTAAGGAAGTGGAAGTAGGCAGTCTTGGTGATGAAGCAAAAATGTGGTCGGTAGCTTATCTCTCTGTTAAATACGACATAATAGCTTTATAACTTATGCTGCCACCTTCAAAGATTTGTGTATGTGAACCCTCCGGTCTCTCTGTTTCTGCACACACTTTAAAATTGTACCATAAAATATGCAGGGAAGATCCTTAATTTGCAACCATGCTCTTTATATATAAAAAAAAAGCAATAAGCACTGAATTGGGGAAAAAAATAGAGATTTATTTATAAAAATAGAAGTTTCTTCTGTTGGGCATCATCAAATCGCCAATTGGGCAGACAAGGCCCTATTCCTTCTCCTCATTCGAGGCAGCTCTGCTGGCTTAGTGTAGTTGTAGTTTAACATGGATGACTTACTGTTTCACGTTTTGTGCTCTTCTAGGGAAGTCCAGCAGTTCCGCCCAATCGTCCGTAACTCCCCAGAGGTGAAGTTGGCGGTCCAGGCCTTCGCTGCTCTGAACAGCAACAACTTTGTGAGGTTTTTCAAGCTGGTCAAGACAGCCTCCTACCTCAGTGCCTGCATATTGCATCGCTACTTCAAACAGGTACAGCCAGTCACCTGGCAAGCTGTGCATTAACATAAGAATTACTATCTACTGGTGATTGTTCTTTGAATGTGAAGGCAGAGGATTGCAGGTACCTTTTTATGAGTTGCTACTCTTGTAGCTGGCTATGATTTTGTGGATTTTTTCCCTTATTTTTTGCTTACTTAATTTTACTTTAAAGTTTGGGGCAAAACTTTGATTTTATTCCACCACCCACCACCTTCCAATTGTTTTTTCTCCTCACATTTTCTCCTCTCTTCTGAAGGTGCTGACTCATATTTGGGCTTCACAGGTGTCAGCATGTGTCTGCTGCTGCAGTCACTTGTTTATGTGTAAGCTGAGATAGTGATTGTTGCCAGGCTATTCAATCACAGCTTTTGAACCTGCACCTGTCCTTGCCCAATATCCAGCTGGATAATGATCAGTAGCGAGAACCCTCCCTAACCAAAAGGAGCACAGAGGACAATTGTGGCATCCCCTATCACTGCCCTTAGCACAGTTCGGCAGCCCTTCATATACCACATGATTCAGCAGCTGAGTGACATCAACAGCTGAACCATTGCAGAAGCTAGAGTGATTTAACATTCTGAATGTTCTTCTGTCTTTTGGTGAACTTCGGCCATTTATATGACAAATTGCCCCCATCAGTTCAGCAATAACCTTTCATATTTTTCCTGTTATTAAAATGAAGAGACTGTTTTCTTTCTGCTACTTGGGAATAACCACTCCAGCTTCTGCACTGAGGTCATTGCCTGCCATATTAGCACATTGCATCCTACGCCAAAAATCGTTGCAGAATAATTTCTGTTCTTGAATTTGCAACAAGAGCTCGTATGGATTAGGAGCCTGTTAAGATCTTGAGATCTAAATTCTTGTCCAGAGTGATGAAATAAAACTGCTTCCCTCTGCTGGCTGTAAGGGTCCTTAGAGAATGGGGTTTGAGGCAGTCTCAACTTGGTTCCTAACTAGTATCAGTACATTCATAAAACTGCTCATAGCATCCAATCATAAATCTTCGAGCAATAAGGATGGCTGGAGTTGAAATAGGAAAATTCACACCAATGCAGAAAGGGGCACTCTCCCTAGAATGAGACAAAAACATGTTGAGGTACAGTAAATTGATTCTTAAGAGGCATTTGTACTACAATTTAGTGTGAAGTGGTTTCAGCTTTACACAGACACTAAATTTATGTTGCATCAGTCGAATGTCGTGGCCCAAGCTCCAGTGTCAGGTTAGATCCTGACTCTGTATTCAGGCTGCATTTGCATTCTACCTGCAGCATTGCACATCGACACTACAGCTGTAGTGGATGTTCCTTTCACCTCGGTGTGGTCTCTCTGATTTGGGAGTGCTTATTGCTAATACCGGGTGCCAAAGGTGGAAAAGTATTCTGTTTCCCATCATTGACGCCCATCAACTTAATCTGTACAAGGCCAAGCTCAAGAATGTAGAATTAGTGTTTCAAAAGTGAGATTGATAGATTTTTGATGGCAAGGGTATTAAAAGTTGCGTAACAAAAGTGGATAGATGAAGTTAAGATATAAATCAGCCATGATCTAATTGAATGTTGGAACAGCCTCGAGGTGCTGAATGGCTTCCTCCTGTTCCAGTGAACATGTAATATGAGGAAGATATACCGAGGGCCCTGTGCATTGTGGAGCTGATTTCACTTGTTGGCAAACTTTTGACGAACCACTGGGTCCTATCCTCTCTCATCTCCTGCTGTATATTAATGAACAATCTGGGTCAGGTAGGTGACAGTTACTAGGAGAACATTGTTCCAAATAGGCAACGTTTTGTTGGTTTCTTTCAGGTACGTCGTGAAGCTCTGAAGACTTTGAATTTTGCCCTCACGGTGAGTTCTCAGCGATCCACAATGTTCCCACTGGACACTCTTGTTCGAATGTTGCTCTTTAAAGACTGTGAAGAGGCAGCAGGATTTGCCAGGGACTATGGGCTGAGTTGCAATGATTGGTAAGTGTCAGAAAGAGGTGGGGTGTTTAAACTCTGTTTTTAACCACCTTCCTTCCTTCCTTCCTTATTAGCTGCTCTTCTTGAGGTATGTTCTGCAACTGTAGCAGATGCAACACCTGTCCCTTTGTTGCTTCCTGCACTTTCCCATATCTATTCTACCGTGTTAGCTGCTGACAGTGTGATCACCTTTATATCAGGAAGTCACAGAGATTGGATAACTGCTGAATGTCTGAATGATCCTTGGTTTTCCTATGGCCCATCACTTCAGCTCCAGCTAAACTCGACGCAAGCTTCAGGAGCGCCCTCTCCTCCTACTGTGCATTCATTATCCCTCTGCTGTGAACATTGAATTCAATAGCTTTAAGCCTCAGCTGCTGCCCCAATTTTCCTCCTGGAGTCTCCCAATGGGTGTCTTTTACCTTGGGCCCTCCATGTCTACTTGCTCCTTTGTCTTTCAAATACTTGGATAACTACATCCCCTCTTTTAGAGTTGACCCTCATATATTTTTCAGGGTGTCATTGGGCGTATTGTGGAGCCCCAGTACTATGTATAAAGTTTCGATCATTGTTCCCTATAGAATGAATTTATCTCAAGCTCTGAATATTTGACATGACATATGGTGTTCTGCTTTGGAATTTATTCATTAATAGTGCAACAGTGTTGGAACAACGCCTTTTCAAACTCCCGGGCTCACAAAACTCAAGCAGAACAAAGAGAGTAAGAAAAATGAGCGCAAGTAGGACTGAGTTGTCTGGTTTTCAACAACAACAACAACAACTTTTATTTATTTATTTATTTATTTAGCGCCTTTTAACATAGTAAAACATCCCACAGTGCTGTTTAAGACAAAACAAATAAATTTGACCGAGCCACATAAGTAGTAGTTACGGCAGATGACCAAAAGCTTGATCAAAGGTAGGTTTAAAGGAGGGTCTTAAAAGAGGATAGAGAGGTTTAGGGAGGGAGTTCTAGAGCTTAGGGCCCAGGCATCTGAAGACACAGCCACCGATGGTTGGGCAGTTATAATCAAGGATTCTCAAGAGGGCAGAATTTGAGGAATGCAGACACCTCGTGGGATAGTGAGGTTTAAAGAGTTTACAGAGATGGGGAGGATTATCAGGGATATTTTCAGCATTTTTAAATCCATTAATAAATATACTTTTCAGTATTACCTGCCTGTTGGTGGAATTCTGGAGTAGATTTAATTCCTGTGCTCAACTTATTCTCCCCACATTGTTTTCATGACATGTCCTGTCTTGACTTGCCCTTCGCAGTTCCATAAAAGACCTGCTTCAGCTTGTGGCCTTAATACAACAACAACTTGCATTTATGTAGCGCCTTTAACAGGGAGTGCTATCAAATAGAATTCGACACCGAGCCACATAAGAAGACATCAGGATCGGTGACCAAAAGCTTGGTCAAAGAGGTAGGTTTCAAGGAGGATCTTAGAGGGAGAACAAGGTAGAGAGGCGGAGAGGTTTAGGGAGGGAATTCCAGATCTTGGGGCCTGGGCAGCTGAAGGCATGGCCGCCAATGGAAGGCCGATAGAAATCAGGGATGCTCGAGGCCAGCATTGGAGGAGTGCCGATATCTGAAGGCTGTAGGGCCAGAGAGGTTACAGATAGTGAGGGTTGAGGCCATGGAGGAATTTGTGCACTATGATGAGAAATAGTTAACCAAGCCCCTTGAGCTCCTTTGACATAAGAACATAAGAAATAGGAGCAGGACTAGGCCATTTGACACCTCGAACCTGCTCCGCCATTTAATACGATCATGGCTGATCTGATCATGGACTCCGTTCCACTTCCCTACCCGCTCTCCATAACCCTTTTATTTCCTTATCGCTCAAAAATCTGTCTATCTCCACCTTAAATATATTCAATGACCCAGCTTCCACAACTCTCTGGGGCAGAGAATTCCACAGATTTACACAGAATTCAGAGAAGAAATTCCTCCTCATCTCAGTTTTAAATGGGCGGACCCTTATTCTGAGACTATGCCCCCTAGTTTTAGCTTCCCCTATGAATGGAAATATCCTCTCTGCATCCACCTTGTCGAGCACTCTCATTATCTTATATGTTTCGATAAGATCACCTCTCATTCCAACCTACTCATCTATCTTGATAAGTCAACCCCCTCATCTCCGGAATTAACCTAGTGAACCTTCTCTGAACAGCCTCCAATGCAAGCATATCCTTCCTTAAATTCGGAGGCCAGAACTGTACGCAGTGCTCTAGGTGTGGCCTCACCAATACCCTCTACAGTTGTAGCAGGACTTCCCTGCTTTTAAACTCTATCCCCATTGCAATAAAGGCCTTCCTGATTACTTGCTGTACCTGCACACTAACTTTTTGTGTTTCATGCACAAGGACCCCCAGGTCCCTCTCTACTGAAACACTTTGCAATTTTTCTCAATTTAAATTATAATTTGCTTTTCTATTTTTTTCTGCCAAAGTCGATAATCTCACATTATACTCCATCTGCCAAATTTTTGCCCACTCACTTAGCCTGTCGATATCCCTTTGCAGATTTTTTGTATCCTCCTCACAATTTGCTTTCCCACCCATCTTTGTATCATCAGCAAACTTGGCTACATTACACTTGGGGCTAGACGTTCCACTTCACATCGCTGGGCTAGTGCCCATATATCACCCAAAACGGCAGGCTATTGCCCATTTTGACTAAAAAGTGGAAAGTTCAACTTTCGGCTCACGTCGCCGAGATGATTGCTGAAGTGATTGCCCACACTTCACCGAGTGCAACTTTTGGCACATCACCGAGCTGATCGCTCGCCGAGAACACCGCTGGAGAATAGTTGCTTTTCCCTGGCCTTCCTCACATAACTCGGCCCTACGGATGCCATTTTGAACACCCGAGGAAGGGAGTAGGCTGCTTGAACAAGGGGCTTAAAAATTTGAATGATATCTTAGGGTCTTTTATAGAGATCCACTAACATTTATACTTATATTTATAATTATATTTGCATTTATTTTAGTAGAAAGGGTAGTTAGTAGCAGAAAGGGCATTTATATCAACAGTGATAGTAATAGTGGTAGTGATGGGGCCTGCAGCTTCTCTACCATTACTTATAACTGCTGAATTGCTGGTGTCTGAGGTTGGAAGGGTTGGGAGCGGAAGGAGCAGCGTGGCAGCCGAGCCCAGCAGTCTGTGCGGCCCCCGGCCTGCGAGCACCATCAGAGCAGGCCAGGGAGCGGAAGGAGCAGCGTGGCAGTGTGGCAGCATACCACCCAAGGGAGCAGCATGTGCTGGAGCAGGAAAACAACGGCAGTGAAAAGGAACATCACCAAGGTCCAGGTCAGTGAATGGAGCGTGGGCAAGTACATCAGGAGTGGCGGGAGACTGTAGAGGGACGTGATCGGGGCCCAGGAAAGGCACGAGTTCGGGGCCCAGAAGAGGCGAGGACCCAGGGGCAGCACGGGCCAGCCCACTGCAATATGTGTGCGCACTAGGTCCGTGCAGCAGAGCAGATTTCCAGTCATCTTGGTTAATCCTTGCTACTGGACCAAGACCTAGCTCTGTCAAGCCTGTGTGGTGGCTGGTGTGCAACGGTCACCACACGTTTAAAAAAAATCCAAGCACAGGCATCTTCCACCCTTCAAGATTTAGTTCGGACCTGGAATTTTAGGTCTGTCATTGAAACACCTGTGAACTTTTTGACGTGGAAGCAAGTCATCCTCTGTTTGATGGACTGCCTTTGATGATTAGTGAAGAGGCCAATCGAAGAAGTCGCAGACTAACGCGTGGGCGGAGGAGGAGACCGTACAGCTGACGAACTTAAAGGGAAAAGCAATCTTACCTCAACTTGTCTGATAATGCGTGCCTTCGGGGGCTGCGCTTCCGAAAGCAGGTCATGGATGAGATATGCCAGCTCATCAAAGGGGATATGGAGCCTAACAGCACCAACAGGACCTCACTGCCAATGAGGTAAAGGTTACTGCACCACTATCCTTTTACGCATCGGGCTCCTTTTCAGGCTTCAGCTGGCGACATCTGTGGTATCTCAGCACGCCACACACTGCTCCATTTGACAGGTGACTGAAGCCCTTTACACACGCAGGATGGACTTCATAAGCTTCCCTATGACCAGGGAGGCGCAGACTGGGAGGGCTTTGGGTTTCTCCAGAATAGCAAACTTCCCGAAGGTGCCGGGAGCAATAGACTGCACGCACATCGTCCTGAAAGCACCTTTACAGGATGCAGAGGTACTTTGTAACCGAAAGGGATTTCACTCCCTGAATGTGCTTGTTGTCGACCACAACCAAATAATCATGGCAGAAAATGCTAATTTTCCAGGCGACATCCATGATGCTCACATCCTGCATGAGAGCGCTGTCTGACATGTTTGACAGTCAGCCAGAAGGTCATGGTTGGATGCTGGGAGATAAAGGATATGGTCTTGCCAGCTGGTTCATGACCCCCCCCCCCCCTGCGTAATCTCCAGATGGAAGCTGAGAAGCTTTACAACGAAAGTCACATGGCTACACGCAATATCATCAAAAAGACAATTGGAGTGCCCAAGCAGCGCTTCAGATGCCTGGACCACTCTGGAGGAAGCCTACAATACCACCCTGACCAGGTCAGAGTTTATTGTGGTGTGCTGCATGTTGCATAACCTAGCTATAAGGAGAGGACAACAAATGCCAGATGGGATTGCCGGTCCACCGCAGGAAGGAGTGGAGGTGCAAGAGACAGACGAGAAGGAGGCGGAGGAGTCTCGTGAGGACCTTGGGGAGGGCAATCAGGCAATCAGCCTGCCGATGAATCCATGGCCTCACGCGCCCCATGTGCCCCCACCCCGCAAGAGACTGGAAAAACCCCATGGAAGTTACGCAGCTGCAAAAATGTTGTGTCAGCAGCTCATAAATGAACGCTTTGCATGAACTTACATTGGGGACAGTCACCGTTACAGTTATGGTCCAGAACCAGGGGACACAGTCTTAGGATAAGGGGTAGGCCATTTAGGACTGGGATGAGGAGAAACTTCTTCACTCAGAGAGTTGTTAACCTGTGGAATTCCCTGCCGCAGAGAGTTGTTGATGCCAGTTCATTGGATATATTCAAAAGGGAGTTAGATATGACCCCTACGGCTAAAGGGATTAAGGGGTATGGAGAGAAAGCGGGAAAGAGGTACTGAGGGAATGATCAGCCATGATCTTATTGAATGGTGGTGCAGGCTCGAAGGGCCGAATGGCCTACTCCTGCACCTATTTTCTATGTTTCCCTCCAGATCCTTTTCCGCCCCCGTATCTTAACCCCATCCGCCTGTTCTGGTCCCCGGATGACACCGAGATGACGCTGGCATGTAGCGGGCAATGTCAAGACTTCCTGCCGTGGTGGGGTGATGGTGGCACGATCGCCTGTTGGGGAGTTGAAGGGGAAGGCGAAGCAGAGGGGGATCGCCTTCCGAGTCAGAAGGAAGTCCTTCCTCCTGACTCGCTTGTGTGCTGGTGCTCGGGGTCTGCGGCAGCTCACGTGCAGTGCCGTGTTCCGCCAACAGTGCATGCCGCAAGGCATTGGTGGCGGCGGTCTGCGCATTCATCTCCACGAGCGTCTGCTGTGACACCCGGGAGAAGTCCTCCGTGAAGGCCACAAACCTGGGGATGGTCGCGAATAATCGCGACCGTCTCCTCGCACAGTCCAGTCAAACCCTCCAAGCGATCGGCCAGGGTAGACGTCTGTTTGACTCGCTGACTCGACCTCCATGAGGGCACTAATGTGCGCCTTGGTGTCGCCAGCTGCGTGCCGCTTGGTCCCATTGCCTCTTCAATCGAAGACGATGACATTATTATGGTCGCAGGTGCTACAGGTGAAAGTTCCGCCGGTGTGCTGCTAGGGGCTTCCTCCACTGTATCTTCATCAGCATCAAGACCATTACATAACAGCTGGTCATCCTCTTCCTCCTCCTCCTCACCACCCGTGAGGACCACCTGCATTCGGGGAGATGCAGGTTGCGGTTTTCCCTCGCTGCTCATCGGTGTTGTTGGACCTGCAAAACATAATTGAGCTTATTAGAACGGAAGGGTACACATTTTTGTGCTGCGTTGGCATACGAAGCAGGATCAGCACTGCTACAATAAATGAGACCAAGAGACGTAACATAATAATGTACATATGGTAGTAAATCTAGTGGCACATAAAACCGTGGAGGCTGGATCAGTCGGAAAGAGACAGAATGATTATGTGGAAGGGACAGAGAAGGGGACATAACATGACATCTTTCGTATATTATAATGAAATTATGTTACATTATTTTAACACTGCTTGACACATTACTCGTGACGCATCGGAGGACTCTACCAAACCACGGGTGATGGCCGATCGACTGTGGCTCCCCATAAGTGCGGCTGCTCACTCCTCGAGGTCAGTCGGGCTGGAGCTGAGCAGGGCCCCCTCCGGTGCGCCCTGTTGTAAGAAATCTTCCTCTGCAAATGTGAAAAGAGCATGGCATAAGCTAATTGACTTGGTGCTGTCATGGAAAGACGACAATTTCCAACTATATATGCTAATAGGGTTTTTATCCACAAGTGATGCACGGTTATAACAAAGATTGTGTTTAGGAGCTAATACTTGACACGTACATCTCTATCGACTGCAATGTCAATTGAACTCGGCATTGGCTATAAGGAGAGGACAACAAATGCCAGATGGGATTGCTGGTCCACTTCAGGAAGGAGTGGAGGCGCAAGAGACCGACTAATGTCCAAAAATGTCCCAGGGTAGACAGTGAGCAAGGGCAGCTTTCCCCCCCAGTCCATGCTGGGTCACTGTGTAAGTGACAGCAGCCAGAGAGACTTAAAAAAGGCACAGGTTCATAGCCCTATCCGGATCTTAACAGGAAGTATATGTAATACATGTTTGAATAACAAGCTTAAATTCAATCCAGGAGATTCATTAAAATTATAATTACAATTTACATCAGTAAAATATAAATTGTTACTTACTCTTGCTGAAGCAACTAGGCTGTTTCAGCACTTCCGGCACTGGTCAGACCACCTCGCCTCATGTGAAGCCGAGGAGACCACGTCGGCAATCTCCCCCCAAATTTTGTGCTAAACACGGGGTGGGGGTTTTCCGCGAGCACCCTGGGTTAATAGACCCCACCGGGAGTGCACCTCAGCAACGAGGGCCTCATTTGCTTCATCGGAGAAGGGTTTTGCCCTCTTACTCCCGCTCCCCCCCCCCCCCCACACACATCATGCTCCGATTTGGACATTCTTTTTTATAAATGTGATCTGTATAAATCTCTTTCAGTCTTTTCTCTTTCCTCTCTTTCACTGCTTTCCTCCTCTCTCAGTATTCTCTCTCTCTCTCTCGCTCTCTCTTTCTCTCTCTCTCTCTCTCTCTCTCTCTCTCTCTCTCTCTCTCTCTCTCTCTCTCTCTCCCTCCCCCTCCCTTTGCCTTCTGCGCATGTGTGGATGACCCTTGACTTCCCGAAACGCGGGAAAACCTGTCATCAATAAAAAAATAGCATGCGCAGAAGGCCGTTGCTTGGGAAGCTTTTGCCTTCCACATCATTGGGCCCACTTCACATTGCTGGGCTATCGCCGAGTCGAAACTCGCAATCCAAAAAATGGGCGATGTTCCAGCGATCAGTAAGGCTGACACATCGTTACGGCTGGAACATCGCCCATTTTTGGGCGATAGCCAGCAAAATGGAAAGTCTAGCTCTTGGTCCCTTCATCCAAATCATTAATATAGATTGTAACTAGTTGAGGCCCCAGCACCGATCACTGCGGCACCCCACTAGTTATTGTTTGTCAACCGGAAAATTACACGTTTATCCTGATTTTCTGTTAGTTAGCCAATCCTCTATCCAGGCAGGGCCTCTTAAGAGGTCCTTGACCAGGCCTCAAGCTCCTGCTGGTTCCTGTCTTTACACTTCTGCCCAAAACTGATTTCAGCAGCTTTGGACTTCATCTGGTGCCTGGAATTGGAGGACTGGAAAAGGCTGCTTCTTGAGCAATATCAAAATCCAGTCAGCAAGCAGACCTCTCCGATCCTTCAGGCCCAGGACCTTTAAAGAGCTGAAACTTCCATACAATTGGGTTTAGGAAGAGAAGGAAAATGGAGGATGGGGAGGTCCTTGCTTTGTGTGTATGTGGAAGGTCTTACTTTGTGTGCATGTGCACCTCACTTTTTGTGTTCTTAGAAGCAGGATCTCTCATCTGGGAGTTTCACTTTTTGTATTTATGGATGTCTCATGTTTAGCAGTCTTGATCTCTGTGGTCCCACTTTTGGGGGAGGTGGGTGTGGTGGGGATGTCTCACTTTTTATGCATGTGTTGTACCTGGGCCATTCTCAGGGTTTTCAACACCTGTCCCAGCTGTAAAAGGTTGGAGATCCCTGATTTAAGGGATATGTGTCCTTGGTAGTTACAAAGTATGAACAGCACAGAAACAGAGCATTTATGCGCCACAAGAGTCTCCCCCACCTCTTCATCTCACCCCATCAGCATATCCTTCTATTCTTTTTTCCCTCCTGTGTTTATCCAGCTTCCCCTTAAATGTATTTATGCTATTCACCTCAACCACTCCCTGTGGTAGTGAGTTCCATATTCTCACCACAGTCTGGGTGATGAAATTTCTCCTGAATTCCCTATTTGATTTATTAGTGACTATCTTATATTTATTGTCCTTGTTCTGGATTCCCCACAAGTGGAAACATTTTCTCAACGTCTATCCTATCAAACCCTTTCATAATCTTGAAGACCTCATTTAGGTCACATCTCAGTCTCTTTTCGAAAGAAGAGAGACCCAGCCTGATAGTTATAACCTCTCCGCTATGATATCATTCTCGTAAATCTTTTTTGCACCTTCTCCAGTGCCTCTATATCTTTTTTTAATAATATGGAGATTAGAACTGTTCACAGGACTCCCAAGTATGGTCCAACCCAATGTCTATACAAGTTTAACATAACTTCTTTGCTTTTTAATTCTATCTCTCTAGAACCCCAGTGCTTTGTTTAATTTTTGTTATCAACCTGCATCGCTACTTTTAGTGATCTGCATCTGTACCCCAGATCCCTCTGCTCCTCTACCGTATTTAGACACTTCTTTTCCAAGGAGTATGTGGTCTCCTCATTCTTCCTACCAAAATATATTACATCACACTTATCTATATTAAAATTCATTTGCCAATTACACACCCATTCTGCAAACTTATTAATGTCTTCCCATATTTGCCTCCTCTGTATTAACGACACGGCCCCCCCCCCCTCTCCAAATTTGGTGTCGTCCTCAAATTTTGAAATTGTACTTCCGATTCCCGAGTCCAAATCGTTTATGTAAATGTTGAACAACAGTGGTTCCAGCAATGACCCTTCTGGAACAGCACATTCCACCTTTAGCCAGTCGGAGTAACTACTTTTTAACCCCTACTCTCTGTTTTCAGTTTTGTAACCAGCTTGCTATCCATTCTGCTACTTGTCTATGTTCTGACCTTAGTCATGAGTCTACTATGTGGTACCTTTTATTGAAGGCCTTTTGAAAATCCAAATATATTACATCTACTACATTGCCCTTAACTACTTTCTTCAAAGAATTCAATAGCGTTTGGAATCCATGCTGACTATTTCTTATATTTTCTGTTTCTGAATGTTTTTCTATTACATCTTCGATTAAGGATATCTTTGTCTTTCCTACCACTGACATTAAGCTATTTTGATCTATAGTTCCCTAGGATTGTTCTATCTACTGTTTTATATATAAGAATCACATTAGCTGTCCGTCAGTCCTCTGGCACTATTCCCTTTTCACAATTGTTTATATATACATGTAATAGTGCCTCTGCTATCTCTTCCCTAACTTATTTTAATATGTGCATAAACAATCCATCTGGATCAGTTATTTGATTAGTTTATCATGTATCTCCCCCTTTTCTGTCTTAAATGTCTTTATATCCTTGCTGATCTTTTCTTCTGATGTCATGTCTGCCATGTTAGTCTGCCTGATAAATACCGAGGAAAGTAATTATTTAATATTCCTACCATTTTGCTGTCATTATCTGTGAGTTGATCATATGTATCCTTTAGTGGGCCTAACCATGTACTGATTTTTCTCTTGTTATTTATGTATCTGTAGAATACTTTACTATTTCACTTTATATTCCTTGATAATTCAATTTTGTAGTTTCTCTTTGCCTTCCTAATTCTTTTTTGACTTCTTCTTCCCTAACCTTTTCATATTCCCTTTTGTCATCTCCTCCTTTATTGTCTGTGTACTTAGTGTATGCCTTTTTCTTGGGGAGGGCTAACAAGGCAAGGGAATACACAATGAATGAAAGGACACTGAGTAATATAGAGGAACAGAAGGACTTTGGAGTGCATGTCCACAGATCCCTGAAGGTAGCAGGACAGGTAGATAAGAAAGCATACAGGATACTTGCCTTTATTAGCCGAGGCATAGAATATAAGAGCAGGGAGGTTGAATTGTACAAAACACTAGTTAAGCCACAGCTAGAGTAATGCGTACAGTTCTGATCACCACATTACAGGCAAGATGTGATTGCACTAGAGAGGGTGCAGAGGAGATTTACGAGGATGTTGCCTGGACTGGAGAATTTTAGCTACAAGGAAAGATTGGATAAGCTGGGTTTGTTTTCTTTGGAACTGAGGAGGCTGAGGGGAGATCTTATTGAGGTGTATACAATTATGAGGCGCTAGATAGAGGTTAGGAAGGTCCTATTTCCCTCAGTAGAGGGGTCAATAACCAGGGGGCTTAGATTTAAAGTAATTGGTAGAAGGTTTAGAGGGCATTTGAGGAGAATTTTTTTTCACCCAGTGGGTGCGTGAAAGGGTGGTAGAAGTTAAAACCCTCATAGCATTTAAAAAGTACTTGGAAATGCACTTGAAGTGCCGTAACCTACAAGGCTACGGACCAAGAGCTGGAAAGTGGGATTAGGCTGGATAGCTCTTTGTCGGCTGGCACGAGTACAATGGGCCGATTGGCCTCCTTCTGTGCTGTAAATTTCTGTGATTCTTTATTTTCAATTTAGCCCTTTTTTATTCATCCATGGTATCATTACTGGCACGTTTGTTCTTGTTTTTGAGTGGGATATATTTCTCCTGGACTAGACTGATCACCGTTTTAAATGTTCCCCATTGCTATTCCAATTCTTTGACTGTCAATTATTCCAGTTTATTTTCCCTAGTTCCATTCTCATCCTGTTAAAATCTGCTTTTTTCCAATTTATTACTTTTATTCCTGCGTTCTCTGCCCCTGCGTCCTGTAGTAGGATGATGGTAATTTGTAATTGTATAAGGAGCTTCAACTTCATTTAAAGAACAAAAGAGACTGTATGGATAATATGTGATCTACTCTTCTGAATTTATAATTGATATAATATGTTGCAGGTATGTTGAATTGAATCGATCAACGTTGAACGATCCAGATTATGCACTGTTGCCCAAGAAGTCACTGTTTATTGATCAGAAGCGCACTGCGCTGATTGGGGAGGTAGTGAATGGAGGGCCTCTACCACCGTTCACACCGTATGTCCCTGTTTTGAGCTTTGACAATCAAGGGCGATATGTTGGAGAGAACCGTGAGCCAAGTAGTGCCAGCCAAAAACCTATCCTGAGTGTGGAAGGTGTGTATAAATTCTTACTTTTGGATACGCAAGATTAATTTCCTCTGATCGCCTTTTGAGTGAAGTTAATTCAGGTGTTAAAATCCAAGTTCTTGCTACCTAGCAATTGGCAATTTTTGTTGCCACTGCCTGTTCTTGACCATATTTTTAAAATATAACATTCAGCAATTCAAGCAAATTGCTCTCTTGCAGACCAAAAATTTGAAACGAGCAATAGAGAACCAGCATTGAAATGTCCAAATCCTTACTTATTGATGGGCAGATGATTTAAATTCCCCAGCTGCCATGGTGGGATTTAGTCCAGTAACATAACCACTATGCCAGCATATCTTGACATACCAGCCATCCTGTGATCTTTGTCTTTCACATGAGATGTTAAACCAAGCCACGTCTGCCCTCTCAGATGGAAGTAAAAGATCCCATGATACTATATGAAGAAGAGCAGGGGAGTTATCCCCAGTGTCCTGGCCAATATTTATCCCTCAATCAGTTTATCTGGTCATTATCACATTGCTGTTTGTGAGAGCTTGCTGTCTGTAAATTGGAACAGTGTCTGCACTTCAAAATTAATTCATTGGCTGTAAAGTGCTTGGAACGTTCTGCGGTCATGAACGACGCTGTAGAAATGTTCTTTCCTTTTTGCCTTTTACATAGAAACATAGAAAGTAGGTGCAGCAGTAGGCCATTCGGCCCTTCGAGCCTGCACCACCATTCAATATGATCATGGCTGATCATGAAACTTCAGTACCCCATTCCTGCTTTCTCTCCATACCCCTTGATCCCTTTAGCCATAAGGGCTACGTCTAACTCCCTTTTGAATATATCTAACGAAGTGGCCTCAACAACTTCATGTGGTGGAGAATTCCACAGGTCCACAATTATCTCAGTGAAGAAGTTCCTTCTTATCTCGGTCCTAAATGGTTTACCCCTTATCCTTAGACTGTGACCCCTGGTTCTGGACTTCCCCAACATCGGGAACATTCTTCCTGTATCTAGCCTGTCCAATCCTGTCAGAATTTTATATGTTTCGATGAGATCCCCTCTCATTCTTCTAAATTCCAGTGACTATAAGCCCAGTCGATCCAGTCTTTCTTCATATGTTAGTCCTGCCATCCCGGGAATCAGTCTGGTGAACCTTCGCTGCAGTCCCTCAATAGCAAGAATGTCCTTCCTCAGATTAGGAGACCAAAACTGCACACAATACTCAAGGTGTGGTCTCACCAAGGCCCTGTACAACTGCAGTGAGACCTCCCTGCCCCTGTACTCAAATCCCCTCGCTATGAAGGCCAGCATGCCATTTGTCTTCTTTACTACCTGCTGTACCTGCATGCCTACCTTCAATGACTGATGTACCATGACACCCAGGTCTTGTTGCACCTCCCTTTTTACTAATCTGTCACCATTCAGATAATAATCTGCCTTCCTGTATTTGCAACTAAAGTGGATAACTTCACACTTATCCACATTGGGCAAATGTATGGCAGATACTGTATATTCACCTAACCTGTCCAAGTCCCCCTGCAGCCTCCTAGCATCCACCTCGCAGCTCGCACTGCCACCCAGCTTAGTGTCATCTGCAAACTTGGAGATATTACATTCAATTCCTTCGTCTAAATCATTAATGTATATTGTAAATAGCTAGGGTCCCAGCACTGAACCCTGCGGCACCCCACTAGTCACTGCCTGCCATTCTGAAAAGGACCAGTTTATTCCCACTCTTTGCTTCCTGTCTGCCAACCAGTTCTCTATCCACGTCAATACATTATCCCCAATACCATGTGCCCTAATTTTGCACACTAATCTCTTGTGTGGGACCTTGTCAAAAGCCTTTTGAAAGTCCAAATACACCACATCCACTGGTTCTCCCTTATCCACTCTACTAGTTACATCCTCAAAAAAAAACTCCAGAAGATTTGTCAAGCATGATTTCCCTTTCATAAATTCATGTTGACTTGGACCGATCCTGTCACTGCTTTCCAAATGCGCTGCTATTACATCTTTAATAATTGATTCCGGCATTTTCCCCACCACTGATGTCAGGCGAACAGGTCTATAATTCCCTGTTTTCTCTCCTTTTTTAAAAAAGTGAGGTTACATTAGCTGCCCTCCAATCCATAGGAACTGAACCAGAGTCTATAGAATGTTGAAAATGACTACCAATGCATCCACTATTTCTAGGGCTACTTCCTTAAGTACTCTGGGATGCAGACTATCAGGCCCTGGGGATTTATCAGCCTTCAGACCTGGGTGTCGTGGTACATCAGTCATTGAAGGTTGGCATGCAGGTGCAGCAGGCGGTTAAGAAAGCAAATGGCATGTTGGCCTTCATAGCAAGGGGATTTGAGTACAGGGGCAGGGAGGTGTTGCTACAGTTGTACAGGGCATTGGTGAGGCCACACCTGGAGTATTGTGTACAGTTTTGGTCTCCTAACCTGAGGAAGGACATTCTTGCTATTGAGGGAGTGCAGCGAAGGTTCACCAGACTGATTCCGGGATGGCGGGACTGACCTATCAAGAAAGACTGGATCAACTGGGCTTGTATTCACTGGAGTTCAGAAGAATGAGAGGGGACCTCATAGAAACATTTAAAATTCTGACGGGGTTAGACAGGTTAGATGCAGGAAGAATGTTCCCAATGTTGGGGAAGTCCAGAACCAGAGGTCACAGTCTAAGGATAAGGGGTAAGCCATTTAGGACCGAGATGCGGAGGAACTTCTTCACCCAGAGAGTGGTGAACCTGTGGAATTCTCTACCACAGAAAGTTGTTGAGGCCAATTCACTAAATATATTCAAAAAGGAGTTAGATGAGGTCCTTACTACTAGGGGGATCAAGGGGTATGGCGAGAAAGCAGGAATGGGGTACTGAAGTTGAATGTTCAGCCATGAACTCATTGAATGGCGGTGCAGGCTCGAAGGGCCGAATGGCCTACTCCTGCACCTATTTTCTATGTTTCTATGTTTCAGTCCCTTCAATTTCCCTAATACCATTTTCTGACTAATAAGGATTTCCCTCAATTCCCCTTTCTCGCTAGACCCTCTGACCCCTAGTTATTTTCGGGAGGTTATTCGTGTCTTCCTTAGTGAAGACAGAACCAAAGTATTTGTTCAATTGGTCTGCCATTTCCTTGTTCCCTATTATGAATTCACCTGATTCTGACTGCAAGGGATCTACATTAGTCTTCACTAATCTTTTTCTCTTCACATATCTATAGAAGCTTTTGCAGTCAATTTTTATGTTCTCTGCAAGTTACTCTCATACTCTATTTTCCCCCTTCTAATTAAACCCTTAGGCCTCCTCTGCTGAATTCTAAATTTCTCCCAGTCCTCAGGTTTGCTGTTTTTTCTGACCAATTTATATGCCTCTTCCTTGGATTTAACACTTCCCTAATTTCCCTTGTTAGCCACGGTTGAGCCACCTTCCCTTTTTTATTCTTATGCCAAACAGGGATGTACAATTGTTGTAGTTCATCTATGTGATATTTAAATGTCTGCCATTGCCTATCCACCATCAACCTTTTAAGTATCATTCTCCAGTCTATCCTAGCCAATTCACGTCTCATACCGTCGAAGTTTCCTTTCTTTAAGTTCAGGACCCTAGATTCTGAATTAACTGTGTCACTCTCCATCTTAATGAAGAATTCTACCATATTATGGTCACTCTTCCCCAAGGGGCCCCACACGACCAGATTGCTAATTAATCCTCTCTTGTTACACAAGACCCAGTCTAGGATGGCTTGCTCTCCAGTTGGTTCCTCGACATATTGGTCGAGAAAACCATCCCTTATACACTCCAGGAAATTCTCCTTCATACTATTGCTTCCAGTTTGGTTAGCCCAATCAATATGCAGATTAAAGTCACCCATGATAACTGCTGTACCCTTATTGCAAGCGTCCCTAATTTCTTGTTTGATGTCATCCCCAACCTCCTTACAACTCCCACTAATGTTTTCTGCCCTTTGTTGTTTCGTAGCTCTATCCATATAGATTCCACATCACCATGCCAATGTCCTTCCTTACTATTGTGTTAATCTCCTCTTTAACCAGTAACGCTACCCCACCTCCTTTTCCTTCCTGTCTGTCCTTCCTGAATATTGAATACTCCTGGATGTTGAGTTCCCAGCCTTGGTCACTCTGGAGCCATGTCTCCGTAATCACAATTACATCATATCCGTTAACAGCTATCTGCGCAGTCAATTCATCCACCTTATTACGAATGCTCCTCTCATTGAGACTCAGAGCCTTCAGGCTTGTTTTTTTAAACACTTTGTCCTTTTAGAATTATGTTGTAATCTGGCCCTTTTTGATTTTTGCCCTTGATTTCTCTGCCCCTCCCCTCTTGCTTTTCTCCTCCTACCTTTTGCTCCTGCCCCCTTTTTATTTCCCTCTGCCTCCCTGTATAGATTCCCATTCCCCAGCCTTTTTAGTTTAACCCTCCCCAGCACCACTAGTAAGCACTCTGCCTAGGACATCGGTTCCGGTCCCCTCTCCTTTTTCTCTTTTCTCCTCTTATCTTTTTTTTCCTCTCTGGTCTTTACTTTTCTCTCCTTCTCTTCTCTTGTCTTTTTCTTTTCTTTCTTCTGTTGTTCACTTTTCTTTCTGTCTTTTCTTTCTCTTTCTTTTCTTTCTTTGTCTTTCTTCCAGTTCAGGATGGTTTTTGTGCTGTAGGCCCACGTCTGCTTGGAACTGAATTGCGATTTCTGAATCATTTCATGCTGCATTCTCGCAGTCAAATGCTACAGAAGATTTTCATTTAATCAATCTGGGGTGAATCCAATGGCCAGAAGTGAAAGAACAATTGTTTAAGCTAATGCACCACTTACTTGTTTGGTAGAAAATCTGAGATCGACCCATTGTTAAGTAACATATGATTACATTGCGTGTATTTTGTTTTGACTTTAGGTGGTCATGAAGCCGCAAGCAAAGTTGAAACTCATCCTCTTCCATCGTGGAGTAGTAAGTAAAGAGTTTCTCTTGATTCTGCGTGGCAATAATACAAAGGAATATACATGCTCTCGTAATATTTTGTTGCAAAATTTTGTGTTTGTCAAGGTGGAGAATGCAATACTTTGTGACAAACCCAAGTCAGGTATGTCATGAGTTGCAGAATAAAGTCCTTTCTATACCGCCCAAATGATATGCCCTCGGCTCCAACCTCAGCTGGATGCTTCCCACTATACCAGTTTGGTATTTTCTGTACCAGCTACCTTGTGGTCTGTAATACCCCTTTAACCAGCAGGCACTTCATCTGTCCGGGCTGGATCTGGACCCAGGCCCCTGAAGTGAAAGGCCAGTGTCTGCTCCATCTAGCCCTGAAACATTATTCTTTGGATCTGGTAGATTAAGGCACAAATGATTCGGTACTGCTGTAGTCCCTGTTGTTAGCATCTTATATCTGTTATCTGTTACCCAGAAATAATTAATTTGTACGTAGAAGTTTGAATGAATAAGGAGGAATATTAAATTGCCTTCCCATCGGTGTGGTTGTCCTCATTCTTTTGTATGTAGGTTAAATTCCACATACAAAATACTCTCCTTTGCCTTTTCTCTTTCAGACCTGGTGTGATTTTAGTCCGTATATCATTTGGCACAAGATGATCCATCTGGCTTGTATATCCACGTAGCTCCTTTTCTCTATAACATTCATAAAATGTAATAGCCATGAGTCCAGATGCCAGGAACTTGTTTATTTCTCTCTTGAAACCCCAGAACATTGCTTCAAACTTGGCCTTGCTTGCTAGCCTTCTTTGTTAAAGTACTGAGGTCTGATTCAGAATGAAACCTTAAGAGCAGTTGGGGCTAGGACAAGCCCCAGGGATGGTATGGATACTGTGATGATGGAATGCTTCAAGGGACTGTGCTCTTTTGTTGTTCCATCTGGATAATGACCTGCTCAGTTGTACACAGAGGTCATGGCAAAGGGCAGGCAACATCCAACCGGGTTCTGGATGGAGAGCAGGGGCGGGTCAGACATGTTTCATGCGAGTCGATATTCTCTGATGAATTCAAAAGTACTGCTCGCAACTGCTGGACAAAAGCCTCAAAGCTGCACTAAGATGTGCTGTGTCTGATCAATGAATTTCTGAATTCCAAGCTTTGGTGAAAGAGAAAGACTGCAAGTTGTCAATAGCGTTATGCAGTGTGTTGGAATGGGTTAATTATGAATTTCCAATAAGTTTCAATATTATATCAATATCTTCTTCTTAGTTCCCCAGAGTTGAGGATGACTTGCTTCCACACTAAAAATGAGTTCTAAGGTGATTGATGAGACCAATGCGGGATCTACAGTCTCTGACACAGGTGGGGCAGATGATGGTTGGAGGGACGAGTGGGTGGGGTGCTTGATTTGTCGTACGCTCCTTTCGTTGTTTCTACTTCCACGTGGTCCCGGTGAAGAGACTCGAAGTGTTCGGTGCCTTCTCGGATGTTCTTCCTCCACTTTGAGTGTTCCTAGGCCAAGGATTCCCAAGAGTTGGTGGGATGTTGTATTTTTTCAAGGGGTTTTTGAGGGTGTCCTTGAAGTGTATTTTCTGCCCTCCTGGGGCTCGTCTGCCGTGACGTAGCTCAGAGTAGAGTGTTTGATTCGGGAGTCTATCCGCATACCCGAGGCTAATGTGACCCGCCCACCAGAGCTGGTCGAGCGTGGTCATTGCCTCGATGCTGGGAATGTTGGCCTGAGAGAGAACGCTGATGTTGGTGCGCCTATGCTGCCAATGGATTTGCAGGATCTTGCGGACGCAGCATTGGTGGTACTTCTCCAGTGCTTTGAGGTGCCTGCTGTACAAAGTCCATGTCTCTGAAGCATATAGGAAGGTAGGTAACACTACTGCTCTGTAGACCATGAGCTTGGTGCCAGGTTTGAGATTCTGGATTTCAAACACTCTTCCTCAGGCGGCCGAAGGCTGCACTAGCACACTGAAGGCGGTGTTGGACTTGGTCATTGATGTCTGTCCTTGCTGATAGTAGACTCCCAAGGTATGGGAAGTGGTCCACATTGTCCAAGGTCTCGTCATGGATCTTGATAACCGGGGAACAGTACTGTATGGCGGATGCTGGTTGGTGGAGTACCTTTGTCTTACTAATGTTTAATGTGAGGCCCAGATTCTCATGCACTTCAGTGAAGCTGTCAACGATAGTTTAGAGTTCAGACTCCGAGTGTGTACAAACGTAAGCGTCATCTGCATATTGTAATTCAATGACAGAGGTTGGAGCAACCTTGGATCTGGACTGGAGGCGTCGGAGGTTGTCCAATTTCCCACTTGTCCTGTAGATTAGCTCCACTCCAGCAGAGAGCTTATTAAGGGTGAGATGAAGCATTGCAGCAAAGAAGATTGAGAAGAGCGTTGGTGTGATGACACCACCTTGTTTGACCCGGTCTGCACTTGTATTGGGCCTGTGGTGGATCCGTTGGAAAGAATCATGACTTGCATGTCATCGTGAAGCAGGCGGAGGATGGTGCCGAATTTTTGAGGACAGAGGAATTTGTGAAAAACACTCCATAATCCCCCTCGGTTTAGAGTCTAAGGCCTTTGTGAGGTCAAAGAAAGCCTTGTGCAGACATTGATGCTGCTCCCTACATTTTTCTTGGATTTCTTGCGCGGTGAAAATCTTGTCCGTTGTGTCCCTTAGTGGGCGGAATCTGCATTGCGACTCTGGGAGGAGCTTTTCAGCCACTGGGAGGTGACTATTGAGGAGGATTGTTGCGATGATTTTCTCTGCGGCAGACAGGGAAACTCCTCTGTAGTTACCGCAGTCGGACTTGTCCCCTTTCTTGAAGATGGTCACGATTACGGCGTCTCTGAGATCTCCTGGCATGCTCTCCACCTTCCAGATAAGAAACATAAGGTTACGGACTCATGCCAAGAGTACTTCTCCGCCATGCTTTAGTGTTTCGGCGGGGATTCCGTCTTCTTCTGAGGCCTTGTTTTTCAGTTGTTGGATGGCCTTTACAACCTCATGACATGCTGGGATTGTGCTGCGGTGGTGACGGGTAGCATGCTGTGGGATGGAATCAAGGACATTCGTGTTAAAGATAGCGTCTTGGTTGAGGAGGTCCTCGAAGTGCTCCTTCCAGCAGGCACTGACTGCCTCTCTGTCCTTGATGAGCGCCACTCCGTTCTTGCTCTCAGTGGAATAGGACCTTGAGTGCTTGGGCTGTAGATGGACTTGACTGCGCTAAAAAATCTACGCACGTCATGATTGTCGGCTAGATGATGGATCTCCTGCGCTTTTTCAACCCACCATTTATCAATTATATCAATCTGCTTCCTGTAAGACACTCTGAATTCTTCTTAAATTGCTCCCACTGCTACAACCCAGGTTTGGAAAGACCTGAACATACTTCACGGAATTCTAGTGGGAAAGCACCTACAGTCCAAGCTGCAATCTCAGTGACAATACTAGAACTCCATTCAAAGAATGAGGGAAGATACTGCTGAATCCAGCAACTGTGCTGTAATTAATCAAAATAGCATCTTCTCTGGGTGGACATTGCCAGCTGATTCAGATATACATCTCTGTTGATTTGGCTCATTCACTGTGCTGATGGAAATGGCTAATTGTAGTTTTTGTCTGAAGAAAGGTCATCAACCTGAAACATTAACTCTGTTTCTCTCTCCATAGATGCTGCCTGACTTGCTGACTATTTCCAGCATTTTCTGATTTTATTTCTGATTTCCAGCATTCACTGTATTTTGCTTTTGTGTTGTAGGTTTTGCCACTTGTGTTTTGTTTGTTTACTGTTTTATCCTGTGTGTTTGTAGCTGTGCTGCTGGAGGACCAAACATCAGCTCAAGAAATGCCTCCTGCCGAACCGCCTTCTCTGCCACCACCTCTGCCATTGCTTCAGCTTCCTGCTCCTCCGACAGTTCCACTGCCCGTCGCTCCTCAGGTGCCCATTGCACCTCCACCAAAGCCTCAGCCAGTCTATTCTGAAAAGGTATAAGCTGGACATGTCAGAAGTGCGATTGCAAACACTATTTTCCAGATTTTACTTCACCTTCAGTGCTCCTATGTGACTTGTCTAATTTTCGAATGGACACCAAATTTCTCCCCCTTACTAAATTTCAGCAGAATAATCTAGTTTAGGGGTTCAGTTGACATTCAAAATAGCAAAGTTTGAATGGTCTGGTTTCATCAAAGAAAGGCTTGCATTTATATAGCAATTTTCATGACTGCAGAACGTCCTAAAGCCAATTAAGCACTTTTGAAATGTAGTCACTGTTGTAATGTAGGAAACGCGGCAGCCAATTTGCACACAACAAGCTCCCATAAATTATGCTTCTTCGATATAGTGCCATGGGATCTTTTACATTCACCTGAGAGAGCAGTTTAACGTCTCATCCAAAAGATGCAGCACTCCCTCAGCACTGTACTGGAGTGTCAGCCTAGATTTTGTACTCAAGTCTCTGGAGTGGGACTGAACCCACAATCTTCTGACTCCGAGGCGAGGGTGCTACCAACTGAGCCACTAGAGATAGAAGCATAGAATGGTTACAGCAGAGAAGGAGAACATTCGGCACATCGAACCCGCACCGGCTCTCTGCACTTCAGCTAGTTCCACTCCCCCGCCCTTTTCCCCGTCGCCCTGCAAATTCTTTTCTTTCAGGTACTTAGCCATTTCTCTTTTTGAAAGCCATGATTTAGTCTGCCTCCACCAGCCTTACAGGCAGTGCATTCCAGATCCTAACCACTCACTGCATAAAAAAGTTTTTTCTTATGTCACCTTTGGTTCTTTTGCCAATCACCTTAAATTTGTGTCCTCTGGTTCTCAACTCTCCTGCCAATGGGAACAGTTTCTATCAACTCTGTCCAGACCCCTCATGATTTTGAGCACCCCTATCAAATCTCCTCTCATTCTTCTCTACTCTAAGGAGAGCAACCCCAGCTTCTCCAGCCTATCCACGTAACTGAAGTCCCTCATCCCTGGAATCATTCTCATAAATCTTCTCTCTAAGGCCTTCACATCCTTCCCAAAGTGCGGTGCCCAGACTTTGACACAATACTCCAGTTGAGAATGAACTGGTGTTCTATAAAGATTCATCATAACTTCCTTGCTTTTGTACTCTATGCCTCTATTTATGAAGCCCAGGATTCCACCTACTACTTTAATCGCTTTCTTAACCTGCCCTGACACCTTCAACAATTTTTGCACAAATACTCCCAGGTCTCTCTGTTCATGCACCCCCTTTAGGATTGTACCCTTTAGTTTATATTGCCTCTCCTTGTTCTTCCTACCAAAATGTATCACTTCGCACTTTTCTGTGTTAAATTTCATCTGCCATATGTCCGTCCATTTCACCAGCCTGTCTTTGTCCTCTTGAAGTCTACCACTCTCCTCCTCACTGTTCACTATACTTCCAAGTTTTGTGTCATTGGCAAATTTTGAAATTGTGCTCTGTACACCCAAATCCAAATCATTAATATATATCAAGAAAAGCAGTGGTCCTGGTACCGATCCCTGGGGAACACCACTATATACCTTCCTCCAGACTGACAAACAACCATTCACCACTACTCTCTGTTTCCTGTCACTTAGCCAATTTCGTATCCACTGTCCCTTTTATTCCATGAGCTTCAACTTTGCTGGCAAGACTATTATGTGGCACTTTATCAAGTGCCTTTTGGAAGTCCATCTACACCACGTCAAACGCATTGCCTTCATCAACCATCTCTGTTGTCTATTCAGAAAACTTGATCAAGTTAGTTAAACATGATTTGTCTTAAAACAAATACGTGCTGGCTTTTCTTAATTAATCCACACTTGTCCAAGTGACTGTTAACTTTGTCCCTGATTATTGTTTCCAAAAGCCTCCCAGTACCGAGCTTAAACTGACTGGCCTGTAGTTGCTGAGTTTATCCTTACACCCTTTTTGAACAAGGGTGTAACATTTGCAATTCTTCAGTACTCTGGCACCACCCCCCGTATCCGAGGAGGATTGGAAGATTATGGCCAGTACCTCTATGATTTCCTCCTTAAATTCCCTCAGCACCCCAGGGTGCTTCCCATCTGGTCCTGGTGACTAATCAACTTTAAGTACAGCCAGCCTTTCTAGTACCTCCTCTTTTTCAATTTTTATCTCATTCAGTATCTCCACTACCTCCTCTTTCACTATGACTTTGGTAGCATCTTCTTCCTTGGTGAAGACAGATGCAAAGTACTCATTTAGTACTTCAGCCATGCCCTCTGCCTCCATGCATAGGTCTCCTATTTGATCCCTAATCTGCCCCACCCCTCCTCTTACTACCGTTTACTATTTATATGCCTATAGAAGATCACTGTTATAACTCAGTAAGACTTGTCCGGTATTGATGCCTAATATATGTGTGCTTTTGACAATGAAACTATATTATGTATGTGCGCAGGACAGTGAATTTATTTTTTGTCAATTGTTTCTTAGCTTTTGCAGTGTGCTTCTCCATTGCTGTGGAGTGTGCAACAGAAATGATTATAATTGGGAATCAGTCCCTTTCCTACAGGAAGTTGTATTGCGTCCTTGGGATATCGCAAAGTGATACTTGGCCGATGTAGGCAAACATCACAATCCACTTGCTCACAGCAAGGTCTCACAAACAGCAAGATGAATGAGGACTTCATCTGTTTTGTTGCTGTTAGTTGAGGGAGGAAAGTTGGCCGGGATACTGGGAAAGCCATTTATAGAAACATAGACATAGAAAATAGGTGTAGGAGTAGGCCCTTCGAGCCTGCACCGCCATTCAATGAGTTCATGGCTGAACATGCAACTTCAGTACCCCATTCCTGCTTTCTTGCCAAAGCCCTTGATCCCCCTAGTAGTAAGGACTACATCTAACTCCTTTTTGAATATATTTAGTGAATTGGCCTCAACAACTTTCTGTGGTAGAGAATTCCACAGGTTCACCACTCTCTGGGTGAAGAAGTTTCTCCTCATCTTGGTCCTAAATGGCTTTCTCCTTATCCTTAGACTGTGACCCCTGGTTCTGGACTTCCCCAACATTGGAAACATTCTTCCTGCATCTAACCTGTCTAAAGCCGTCAGAATTTTAAACATTTCTGAGATCCCCTCTCATTCTTCTGAACTCCCGTGAATACAAGCCCAGATGGTCCAGTCTTTCTTGATATGTCAGTCCCGCCATCCCGGGAATCAGTCTGGTGAACCTTCGCTGCACTCCCTCAATAGCAAGAATGTTCTTCCTCAAGTTAGGAGACCAAAACTGTACACAATACTCCAGGTGTGGCCTCACCAAGGCCCTTTACAACTGTAGTAACACCTCCCTGCCGCTGTACTCAAATCCCCTCGCTATGAAGGCCAACATGCCATTTGTTTTCTTAACCGCCTGCTGTACCTGCATGCCAACCTTCAATGACTGATGTACCATGACACCCAGGTCTTGTTGCATCTCCCCTTTTCCTAATCTGTCACCATTCAGATAATAGTCTGTCTCTCTGATTTTACCACCAAAAGTGGATAACCTCACATTTATCCACATTATACTTCATCTGCCATACATTTTCCCACTCACCTAACCTATCCAAGTCACTCTGCAGCCTCATAGCACCTCCTCGCAGCTCACACTGCCACCCAACTTAGTGTCATCCGCAAATTTGGAGATACTACATTTAATCCCCTCATCTAAATCATTAATGTACAATATAAACAGCTGGGCCCCCAGCACAGAACCTTGCGGTACCCCACTAGTCACTGCCTGCCATTCTCAAAAGTACCCATTTACTCCTACTCTTTGCTTCCTGTCTGTCAACCAGTTCTCAATCCATGTCAGCACACTACCCCCAATCCCATGTGCTTTAACTTTGCACATTAATCTCTTGTGTGGGACCTTGTCGAAAGCCTTCTGAAAGTCCAAATACACCACATCAACTGGTTCCCCCTTGTCCACTCTACTGGAAACATCCTCAAAAAATTTCAGAAGATTTGTCAAGTATGATTTCCCTTTCACAAATCCATGCTGACTTGGACCTATCGTGTCACCTCTTTCCAAATGCACTGCTATGACATCCTTAATAATTGATTCCATCATTTTACCCACTACCGATGTCAGGCTGACCGGTCTATAATTCCCTGTTTTCTCTCTCCCTCCTTTTTTTAAAAAGTGGAGTTACATTGGCTACCCTCCACTCCATAGGAACTGATCCAGAATCTATGGAATGTTGGAAAATGACTGTCAATGCATCTGCTATTTCCAAGGCCACCTCCTTAAGTACTCTGGGATGCAGACCATCAGGCCCTGGGGATTTATCGGCCTTCAATCCCATCAATTTCCCCAACACAATTTCCCGACTAATAAGGATTTCCCTCAGTTCCTCCTTCTTACTAGACCCTCTGACCCCTTTTATATCCTGAAGGTTGTTTGTGTCCTCCTCAGTGAATACCGAACCAAAGTACTTGTTCAATTGGTCTGCCATTTCTTTGTTCCCAGTTATGACTTCCCCTGATTCTGACTGCATGGGACCTACGTTTGTGTTGACTAACCTTTTTCTCTTTACATATCTATAGAAACTTTTGCAGTCCATTTTAATGTTCCCTGCAAGCTTCCTCTCGTACTCTATTTTCCCTGCCCTAATCAAACCCTTTGTCCTCCTTTGCTGAGATCTAAATTTCTCCCACTCCCCGGGTTCGCTGCTATTTCTGGCCAATTTGTATGCCACTTCCTTGGCTTTAATACTATCCCTGATTTCCCTTGATAGCCACGGTTGAGCCACCTTCCCTTTTTTATTTTTACAGGGATGTACAATTGTTGTAGCTCATCCATGCGGTCTCTAAATGTCTGCCATTGCCCATCCGCTGTCAATCCCTTAAGTATCATTCGCCAATCTATCCTAGCCAATTCACGCCTCATACCTTCAAAGTTACCCTTCTTTAAGTTCTGGACCATGGTCTCTGAATTGACTGTTTCCTTCTCCATCCTAATGTAGAATTCCACCATATTATGGTCACTCTTCCCCAAGGGGCCTCGCACAACGAGATTGCTAATTAATCCTCTCTCATTACACAACACCCAGTCTAAGATGGCCTCACCCCTAGTTGGTTCCTCGACATATTGGTCCAGAAACCATCCCTTATGCACTCCAGGAAATCCTCATCCACCGTATTGTTTCCAGTTTGGTTAGCCCAATCGATATGCATATTAAAGTCGCCCATGATAACTGCTGCACCTTTATTGCATGCACCCCTAATTTCCTGTTTGATGCCCGCACAATTCCTGCACACGTTATCGTCAGGGACACCAGAGGCGTCTCTGATTTCCCAACAGCACTAGCAAACACTCCCCAACATCATTACTACTGTTTGGTGGTCTGTACACAACTCCCACTAGCGTTTTCTGCCCTTTCGTATTCCGTAGCTCCACCCATACCTATTCCACATCATCCAAGTCTTTCCTTACAATTGCATTAATTTCCTCTTTAACCAGCAACGCCACCCCGCCTCCTTTTCCTTTCTGTCTATCCTTCCGAAATGTTGAATACCCTTGGATGTTGAGTCCCCAGCCCTGGTCACCCTGGAGCCATGTCTCCGTGATACCAACCACATCGTATCCGTTAACTGCTATCTGCACAGTTAATTCGTCCACCTTATTCCGAATACTCCTCGCATTGAGGCACAGAGCCTTCATGCTTGCCTTTTTAACACACTTTGACCCTTTAGAATTTTGCTGCAAAGTGGCCCTTTTTGTTTTTTGCCTTGGGTTTCTTTGCCCTCCACTTTTACTCATCTCCTTTCTGTCTTTTGCTTCTGTCTCCATTTTGTTTCCCTCTGTCTCCCTGCATTGGTTCCCATTTCCCTACCATATTAGTTTCCCTCCCCAACAGCACTAGCAAACACTCCCCCTAGGACATTGGTTCCGGTCCTGCCTAGGTGCAGACCGTCCGGTTTGTACTGGTCCCACCTTACCCAGAACCGGTTCCAATGCCCCAGGAATTTGAATCCCTCCCTGCTGCACCACTGCTCAAGCCACGTATTCATCTGAGCTATCCTGCGATTCCTACTCTGACTAGCATGTGGCACTGGTAGCAATCCTGCGATTACTACTTTTGAGGTCCTACTTTTTAATTTAGCTCCTAGCTCCTTAAATTCGTCTCGTAGGACCTCATCCCGATTTTTACCTATATCGTTGGTACCAATGTGCACCACGACAACTGGCTGTTCACCCTCCCTTTTCAGAATGTCCTGCACCCGCTCCGAGACATCCTGGACCCTTGCACCAGGGAGGCAACATACCATCCTGGAGTCTTGGTTGCGGCCGCAGAAACGCCTATCTATTCCCCTTGCAATTGAATCCCCTATCACGATCGCTCTCCCACTCTTTTTCCTGCCCTCCTGTGCAGCAGAGCCAGCCACGGTGCCATGAACTTGACTGCTGCTGCCCTCCCCTGATGAGTCATCACCCTCAACAGTACCCAAAGCAGTGTATCTGTTTTGCAGGGGGATGACCGCAGGGGATCCCTGCACTACCTTCCTTGCACTGCTCTTCCTGGTCTTCCATTCCCTCGCTGGCTGTGGACCCTTTACCTGCAGTAAGACCAACTCACTAAACATGCTATTCACGTCATTCTCAGCATCATGCATGCTCCAGAGGGAATCCACCTTTAGCTCCAATTCCGCAACACGGTCCGTCTGGAGCTGGAGGCGGATACACTTCCCGCACACGTAGTCGTCAGGGACACCGGCACAGGAGGAGCATAACACGTGTCCGAGCTGTCCTGCCATGACTTAACCCTTAGATACACTTAAATTGGCAACAACAATGCTAAAGGTTACTTACTGTTATAGAAGAGAAAAAAGAAAAGCTACTTACCAATCACTTACCCCCTTGGCTGTGACGTCACCTTTCTATTTCTTTCTACTTTTTTGCCTTCTCCCTGTAGCTGCACAAGCCATGCTTCTCCACGCACCTCCTCGACGCTGGGCCCCGGACTCCCTGCTGTGCCTTTTATAGGCCTCTCGCCGAAGTCCCGACTGCCTCCTCGGCGCTGGGCCCCGGACTCCCTGCTGTGCCTTTTATAGGCCTCTCGCCGAAGTCCCGACTGCCTCTCCACGCACCTCCTCGGCGCTGGGCCCCGGACTCCCTGCTGTGCCTTTTATAGGCCTCTCGCCGAAGTCCCGACTGCCTCTCCACGCACCTCCTCGGCGCTGGGCCCCGGACTCCCTGCTGTGCCTTTTATAGGCCTCTCGCCGAAGTCCCGACTGCCTCTCCACGCACCTCCTCGATGCTGGGCCCCGGACTCCCTGCTGTGCCTTTTATAGGCCTCTCGCCGAAGTCCCGACTGCCTCTCCACGCACCTCCCCGACGTTGGGACCCGGTCTCGCTGCTGTGCCTTTTATAGGCCTGTCGCCGAAGTCCCGACTGCCTCTCCACGTATCTCCCCGACGTTGGGCCCCGGACTCCCTGCTGTGCCTTTTATAGGCCTGTCGCCGAAGTCCCGACTGCCTCTCCAAGCACCTCCTCGCTCTTCAGTTAGTGCCATGGTATCTTTTCAATCAACTGAGCATGCAGACATGGCCTCGGTTTAATTTCCTCTGATTAGAGGCACATCCAGCAATGCAGCTTTCCCTCACGACAGCACAAAAACGTCAGCCAAGAGCATTTGCTCAAATCCAAGGGTGGGATTTGGGCCACCACCTTTTGACTCTGAGGTACGAGTGATGCCACTGAGCCAATCTGACACTATAATTTGTACATGCTAAACATTCATAAAGTGAAGTGTGATTTATGTACCAGGTTTTAGCCCCTGTACTTGGAGCGATCTTGTCAATGGTTATTGGGCATGTGGCTGTGCATCTCCTGCAGTGAGTGTCTCTTTTTGGAGGTGTGTGTTTGTTTTAAGATTGTAAATTATAACATGGAAAGAAGGAAAAAAAATAAAACAATCCAGTGGAACAGTTCAGTATCATCATTGGGTGAAGTAGTGGATAAGATGCCCGTTTTATATTGCGGCTCCTCGGGTGTAAGGAGTAAGAAAATGAGGGATAAAAAAGTCTTAGAAAATAGAGAGGAGATATCAATTTTCAAAAGAAAGGAGCAATGGATGAAGAGCTCCAAATCATGCTGCCCTTGTGCGTTTAGGATGTTTGGATAACTGTCTCTCCCTTGTTTCAGTATTGCTTGCTTTCTTTTCTTTCAGATGATACTTGAAGTGGTCCAAGACTTGGTTAAAGATATGGTAAAGGATGTTCTCCGCGTGGAGTGTAAAGATTTGGCGAAAACAGGGGCAATTTATGCTGCTGAAGCCATCAGGTATAAGACTGCTTCAGGCCAAGGAGTTGTCACTGGGGGGTGGGGGGATTACTCTGGTCTTTCAAAAGTAATGGGAACTGGTGAGTAGTGCTCGAGAGTTTCAATATTTGAATAACATTTTTAGAATGATGTGCAAATATCATGAACTAAGATGTTTTAAATGTCAGCTTTGTGGCATAAAGTATTTGGTCAGTAATGGGAACTGGTGTGTAGTGCCTTGCAGTGGAAAGAAATAAGTTGGCAGTTCCCCCACTTTGAACATGCTGTTGTAGATAGACACCAGACAGTGGGGCGAAGGTCACATTGGAGAGAGACTGATACATGTATGACACCTGACATTGAAGGATCTTGAGAGCAAGTTCGCAATATTGTAGATTGAGACATTACATCCACCTAGACTGGGACGAGGAAGGAAAATGAAGGCATAGCCAGCATTTATTGCCCAGTCGTAATTGCCCTTCAGAAGGTGGTGGTGAGTGGTAGGGGGCAGTTAAGAGTCAATCACATTGCTGTGAGTATGAGTTCACGTATAGGCCAGATCGGGTAAGGACAGCAGATTTCCGTTCCCTAAAAAACATGAGTGAACCAGGTGGATTTTTGGTCAACCCGATGGTCACTATTACTGATAACCGCTTTTTATTCCAGATTTGTTTAATTAACTGAATTTAACTATTTTCTCCAGATCATTAGTACAGGCCTCTGGATTACTGGTCCAGTAACATAACCACTATGCTACCATACCCCCTGGCTTTAAGGATCTTGCATAAAATAGTTTGAGCAGTCTTGCATGTAGCTGTTAGTGCAGAACTGCTTCTAATTGGCACACTCACTCAGAGAGGCTACAAGGCAGCTGTGTGGGAGCAATGGAAAATTGTTGGGGTCTTCATCCAAGTTTTGCGCACAGTAGAGGGAGCTTTACTTTACACCAAATTATTTTATATCTGACCTTGGAATGCTTGGTGCTGGCACAGATGCATGTAGCAGAAAGTGTTCCATTCGCCAGCATTGACATCACTTGCTTTGAGGAGCACAAATACAGTACTTGGAACAAGATTGGCTTTTAAATGCCCTCTGAACTTTCCCACAGTGATATCCTCTTGTATTTTGCTAGTTTGTCAAACATGTCTACCGAGGAGCTGATTGCAGAAGTCACCACAGAGATACTGAAGCAAATTTCATCTGAGGAAGTTCAGGCAGAGAGACAGAGGATCGAAGACGAAAATCGTAGGATTGAACAGGCCAGGTAGCCACTGACAATGTCCCTATCTCTGTAACCTCCGACAACCCCCCGAGATGTCAGCGCTCCTCTAATTCTGCCCTCTTGAGCATCCTTGATTATAATCGTTCAACCATTGGTGGCCGTGCCTTCTGTTGCCTAGGCCCCAAGCTCTGGAATTCCCTCCATAAACCTCTCCGCCTCTCCACCTCTCTCTCTCTTGTCCTTTAAGACACTCCTTAAAACCTATCTCTTTGACCAAGCTTTTGGTCACCTGCGTTAATTTCTACTTATGCGGCTCGGTGTCAAATTTTTTATCTCATCATACTCCTGTGAAGTGACTTGGGATGTTTCACTACATTAAAGGCCCTGTATAAATACAAGTTGTTGTTGATATCTGATGAATGTTTTCTGTGTGTTGCAGACTGAAGCAGGAACGAGAGTTGTGGAAGACCCGCTACAGTCAGGCACTATGTGATGAACTTACAGACCAAGTTGTGGGTTACTCTGTAAGAAAATGTGCCACTCGGGAACTAAGGTGATGACTAACATGGTAGCTTTTTGGAGACCTGGGAAGGATGGAATGGTGTCCTTATTTTACGGACCAGTGTGCGGAGTAATGCATAGGACCCGTAGAGGTGGGATGGCGGGGGAGGGGGGTGGCAGGCGCTCGTAGAGTTAGCCGGTCTGGCACAAGCACATTGCCAGTTCTAGAATGATCCTGACAGAGTCCTGGAAGCAGGTCACTGGCTTGCCGCCTTGGCTGCTGCTGAGTGCAGGGAGGCTGGAAACCAATTTAGAAGGCTGTTAAAAAAGCATATGGGATTCTTGGTTTTACTAATAGAGGGATAGAGTGCAAAAGCAAGGCTGTTATGCTAAACCATTAAGTCCCTGGTTAGAGCCCAGCTGGAGTATTGTGTTCAATTCTGGGCACCGCACTTCAGGAAGGAAGTCAAAGTCTTGGAGAGGGTGTGGAGGAGATTTACTCGACAGTACTAGGGATGAGGGACTTCAGTTATGGGGAGAGACGAGAGAAGTTGGAGTTGTTCTCCTAGGAACAGAGAAGGGTACGGGGAGATTTAATAAAGGTGTTCAAAATTATGAGGAGTTTTGATAGAGTAAATGGGGAGAAATTTCTTCCACTGGCAAGAGAGTCAGTAACCAGTGGACACAAATTTTAAGATATGTTTTTTTTTAAACCATGGGGAAGATGAGAATTTTTTTAAACTCAGCGAGTTATTATGACTTGTACTGAGCTGCCTGAAAGGGTGGTGGAGTAGATTCAATAATAACTTTCAAAAGAGAATTGGATAAATACTTGAAGGGGAAAAATTTGCAGGGCTATGGGGAAAAGAGCAGAGGTATAGGACGAATTGATAGCTCTTTCAAAGAGCCGGCGCAGGTACAATGGGCCTCCTATGCTGTATGTTTCCATGAAACTTGGGAGAAAAAATAAGTAAACTACAAGTAATATTTGGAGATTGGAAAACACAGCAAATGACTGAATATGTAACCGCCTTCTAAGCAGATGCATTCTCAACAAGATCAACACTCCCTCAGTATTGCACTCGAGTGTCAGCCTAGATTTTTATGCTCAAATCTTTAGAGTGGGACTTGAACCGACAACTTTCTGACTCCGAGGCAAGGTTGCTACCAACTGAGCCACTGGGAACAAACTGTCAACTGGAAGACAATCTATTCCCTTCATCATATAAACCTCAATCAGATCTCCCCAAAGTCGGCACTTCTCTAAAGATTAGAAACCTAGCTCTTTTAGCCTATCTTGGTAACTAAGATCATTTATATTGGGAATTAGTCTAGTAGCCCTCACCTGCACCCTTTCCAATGCCTCAATATCACCCACCATGTGAGGAGACCAAAACTGAACACAGTATTCCTGGTGAGGCCTGACTACGGTCTTGTACAAGGTCAAATATTATGCTTTGTCTTATGCGCAATTGTCCTATGAATGCACCCCAACATCCTATTTACTCTAGCTATCGCTTCATGGCATTGCTCATGTACCTTTAGAGATGTATGCACTAGAATGCCCGATCTTTCTTTCTCTATCTTCTTTAATGCCTTTCCCTGAAGGATATATGAATGTTGAACTTTCGGCCTGCACACATGCATAACACTGCACAAATCCAATTTATACATCATTTGCCAATCATGAACCCAATCTCCCAACACATTAAGATCTGCCTGAAGCAGTCAAGCATCGTCTACAACCTTAACACTCGCTCAGATCTTAGTATCATCTGCAAATTTTCAGATTGTGCCCCCAATTCCTACATCCAGATCATTAATAAAAATAGTGAAGAGCAACGGTCCCAACATCAATCCCTGCGGGATACCACTGGTGACTGGTCCCTAAACAGATCCCAATCCATCTATCACTAGCCCACTAGCCAGTCCTTCTAGTCAGTTCCCAGTCCAGCTCAATATATTACCACTAATACCAGTGACTTCAATCTAGTAGGGAAGCCTCTTGTGCGGTACCTTGTCAAAAGCTTTTCGGAAGTCTAAGTCGAGAATATCTACTAGGCTTCTCTCATCCATCATGTTTGTGACTCCTTCAAAAAATACATTGTGTGTAAGATGTGACCTTTTTATGAAGCCATGTTGGGTGTCCTTAATGTGTCTCTCTCTATCTCAGTATTCATATATTGCATCCCTAATGATTCCTTCAAACATCTTTCTTATTACTGATGTCAATCTAATGGGCCTATAGTTACCTGGGTCTATCTTGTCACCTTTTTTTAATTTGAGGACTATGTTAGCCTCCTTCCAGTATATGGAAACCATCCCAGAGTGCATTGAACTATAAAAATACGGGCGAGAGGCTCATGCAGCACAGCTCGGCCGCCTTGACTTGTCTGCAGCCTTTGACATGGTTGACCACTCCATTCTTCTCCAAACCCTCTCCGCCGTCGTCCATCTAAGTGGGTCTGCACTCACCTGGTTCCATTCTTATTTATCTAATTGTAGTCAGAGAATCACCTGCAACGGCTTCTCTTCCCGCTCCCGCATTGTTACTTTCGGTGTCTCCCAAGGATCTATCCTTGGCCCCTTCCTATTACTCCTCTACATGTTGCCCCTTAGCGACATCATTCAAAAACACAGTGTCAGTTTCCACATGTGCGCTGATGACACCCAGCTTTAACTCACCACCACTTTTCTTCACCCCCTCCACAGTCTCTATATTGTCAGGCTGCTTGTCCGACATCCAGTTCTGGATGAACAGAAAAATTCTCCAATTAAATATTGGGAAGATTGAAGCCATTGTTTTCGGTTCCCGCCACAAACTCCATTCCCTATCCACTGACTCCATCCCTCTCCCCAACTTCTGTCTGAGGCTGAACCAGACTGTTCGCAAACTTGGTGTCATATTTGACCTTGAAATAAGCTTCCAAGCACATATCCGCAGCATAACTAAGACCGCCTATTTCCACCTCTATAACATCGCCCATCTCCGCCCTTGCCTCAGCTCATCCGCTGCTGAAAACCTCATCCATGCCGTTGCTACCCTCTAGACTTGACTATTCCAACGCACTCCTGGCTGACCTTCCAAATTCTACCCTGTGTAAACTAGGCTGCCCATGTCGTAACTCGCACCAAGTCCCACTCACCTATCACCCCTGTGCTCGCTGACCTACATTGGCTCCCGGTTAAGCAACAACGCAATTTCAAAATTCTCATCCTTGTTTTCAAATCCCTCCATGGCCTCGTTTCCCCCCCCCCCCCCCCCCATCTCTGTAATTGCCTTCAGCCCCACAACCCCTCGAGATATCTGTGCTCCTCTAATTCTGCCCTCTTGAACATCCCTGATTATAATCGCTCAACCTTTGGTGGCCATGCCTTCTGTTGCCTAGGCCCCAAGCTCTGGAACTCCCTGCCTAAACCTCTCTGCCTCTCTTTCCTCCTTCAAGATGCTCCTTAAAACCTACCTCTTTGACTAAGCTTTTGATCACCTGCCTTAATTTCTCCTTATGTGGCTCGGTGTCAGATATTTTGTCTCATAATACTCCTGTGAAGTGCCTTGGGACATTTTACTATGTTAAAGGCGCTACGTAAATATGAGTTGTTGTGGCCAATCTCTCTGCGGATCCTCAGGTGGCTATCATCCGGCCCAACTGCTTTATCTATTTTCAAGTTCTTAATTCTATCTGAAACAATATATTCATCTATTCAATTCTTATAGTTGAACATCATCTTCAGTGGGTCCACTCTACGGCCCCAAGTTTCCAGTTTTTCGCGCCGAAAACGTAGCCTGAAAAAAAACGCGCGATTCTGGAGCGCCCTGCAGCTCCATGGCAGCTTGGCGCGGCGCCCAGGGGGCGGAGCCTACCACTCGCGCCGATTTTGTAAGTGGGAGGGGGCGGGTACCATTTAAATTAGTTTTTTCCGTGCCGGCAACGCTGCGCGTGCGCGCTGGAGCGTTCGCGCACGTGCAGTGTGAAGGAAACATTGGCACTCGCCCATTTTTGTAGTTCTTTGTAGCTGTTTAATTTTTGAACATTTTTTAATAAAAGCATATTGCCCTTCCATGATCAGCACTGAGGCTTCTTGCAGCAGTGAGAAGGCTGCAGGAAGCCTCAGAAGTTGAGGCAGCCGTTTCCCGACGGCCTCCCCCCACTGCCGTCGGGAATGGCTGCCTCAACTTCTGAGGCTTCCTGCAGCCTTCTCACTGCCTCCTCCACCCTCCACTCCCCCATGCCGTCGGGAACGGCTGCCTCCTCTCTGCCTCCCCCCTGCTGTGCTCGGTCGGGCCCTCACTCCCTTCCCCCCCCCCATGCCGTCGGGAACGGCTGCCTCAACTTGTGAGGCTTCCTGCAGCATTCCCCCTGCCTGAAGCACTTTCACACAGGTAGGAAGATGGTTTATTTAATCTTTTCTTTGCTTATAAATTTTTATTCAGGTTGGATTTATTTGTATAATATTTATAGAAGTATAAATAAGGATTTATTGTAGAATTTAATGACTTCCCTCCCCCCCCCCACCTCGTTCCGGACGCCTAATTTGCAACCTGCGCCTGATTTTTTTAATGTGTAGACAAGGTTTTTTCAGGCCTACAAAAATCTTCACTTGCTCCATTCTAAGTTAGTTTGGAGTATGTTTTCACTGTGGAAACTTTGAAATCAGGCGTCAGTGGCTGGACACGCCCCCTTTTAAAGAAAAAATTCTGTTCCAAAGTGAAACTGTTCTAACTGACTAAAACTGCAGAAAAAAAAATGTGGAGAATTGCGATTTCTAAGATAGTCCGTTCTCCACCAGTTGCTCCTAAAAATCAGGAGAAAATCATGTGGAAACTTGGGGCCTACATTTCTGAAGTCTCACTTGGTTCCAAGTCATTTAATTGTGTGAACAAGATCCCTCGTGCCCAGAATTGCCCTAATGTTTCTGCCCCACATTCTGGGGGTGGGTGGCGGGGGTCAGCATACCCTGCAACAGGGCTGCTCAAGACAAGGCCTGTGGTCAAAATCCAGCCTGCAAACACATGGCTCGTGAGGCCACTGCTAGTTTTTTTTTTCATCCTTTTCCACTTGTGTGTTCAGGTGATTCAGACTTGTCCGTTTCAGCTTTTAAGCTTACAGCGCTGGTAGACTGTAAAAAGCTATTCAATAATTGGTAGATTTAGACCAGTCGAGGAGCAGCTTTTATGCTCCGATCAGCAATCCGCTTTTACAAGTCTCCAAACCCACATGTTTTAAAGGACTCGGGCTGCAGGTTTCAAGTTTCAGGGGCCTAGTACCTGCAGAACTACCTTAAATCTCTGATTGGAAAAAGGCAAGATGTTGCTGATAAGTATCTTCCTTAATTCTACAAGTTTCATGCCATCAAGGAGATACTTGTACTCAGCCCTTTACTTTGTCTCTTACAGGCTTGCAGTGGAGGAGGACAGGCGAGCACGGATCAATCAATGCTCATCAGAGCTCTGCAGCTACCTCATCAAAGAAACACTGGAAAGCGAAATATTCCAGGCAGTGAAGGAGACACTGCAGGAAGTTCACTGTTTTTGCAAATACTTAAAGAAGTAAGTGAAAGGAAAATGTCCTCCCCATAGAATTGTTAACTACAGTGGAACTTCACTTCAGGTCCCAGCAAATGTAAGTGTTTAAACGTAAAGTTTCTTTCAAATCTTTTTTTTTATAATAACCCAGTAAAAGACAGAGACAATTAAAAGTAGGGAACAATCACCATGAGTCAGTAAACAATGCTCTGCTCTTGCTAGTGGTGAGATGCAGTGCCAGGAGATTGTCGTGGGAGTTCTGAATTGCATCTAACCTCCAGCTTTTGTGATCTCCGACTGTTTGGTGCTGAAACTGAGTACAGGCAACTCTCGATTATCCGGGTCCCTCGGGAATTGGGCTATGCCGGGTAAACAATTTTTCCATCGGAGCGATTGACATTATAAAGTTAAAGCCCGATGCCTTCCCGGACTGAAATTTTAAATCCCGTAACAATGGTTTCCCGTTGGATCCGTGTGCGGGTAATCGAAAGATGCCTGTACTAAGCAAACGAAAGAATTTGTATTTACTTAGCAAGTCTCCAATGTCCCACAGAGGCATAATCAGACAAAAGTGGACCCCAAGGCAAAGAAGGAACTTATTCGTAGATCTGACCCACAGCTTGGTCAAAGAGGTGGGTTTTAGGGAGTGCCGTGAAGGAGGAGAGGGTTTAGGGAGGGAATTCCTGAGAGCGCATTGCAGCTGAAGGCACGGCCGCCAATGGTGAGATGATAAAAATTGGTGATGCGCAAGAGGTCAGATTTAGATGAGTGCAGAGATCTCAGAGGGTTGTAGGGCTGGAGGAGATTACAGAGATAGGGAGGGGCGAGGCCACGGAGGGATTGGAAAACGAGGATGATAATTTTAAAATCGAGGTGTTGCTGGACCGGGAGCCAATGTAGGTCAGCTCGCACAGGGGTGATGAGGGAACGGAGCTTGGTGCGAGATAGGATATGGGCTGCAGAGTTTTGGATGACCAAGTTTATGGAAGGTGCAAAGTGGGAGGCTGACCAGGAGAGCATTGGAATAGTCCAGTCTGATGGTGACAAAGACATGGATAAAGGTTTTAGCAGCAGATGAGCTGAGACAAGTGCAGAGACGGGTGATGTTACGGAGGTGGGGTTAGGTGGACTTGGTGATAGGGACGATATGGGATAGGAAGCTCCACTCAGGATCTGATGTGACGCCAAGGTTGTGAAAGGGTTTGGTCAGGCCTTTCAGATGCCAGCGAGAGGGATGGAGTTGGTGGCTAGGGAACGGAGTTTGTGGTCTCGGACCGAAGATAAAGGCTTTGGATATCTGAATATTTAATTGGAGGACATTTTTGGATGTCTGATAAGCAGAGTGACAAATCAGAGGCAGTGAAGGGGTCGAGAGAGATGGTGGCGAAGTAGGGCTGGGTGTCATCAGCATACATGTGGAACCTCGTGTTTTCAGATGATCTCACCGAGCAGCAGCATTTAGATGAAGAAGATGGGGCCAATGATAGATCCTTGGGTGACAGTGTAGGGCCGGGAAGAGAAGCCATTGTTTGAAATGCTCTGGCTGCAATTGGATGGATAAGATTGGAACCAAGTGAGGAAGTGGAGGAGAGCCGTTGAGGAGGATGGTGTGGTCAAGTGTTCAAAAGCTGCATAGAAGATGAGGAGGGATAGTGCACCACAATCATAGGATGTCATTTGTGACTATTTTGAGCCTTTTCAGTGCTGTGGCAAGGGCGGAAACCTGATTGGAGAGATTCAGACATGGAGTTCTGGGAAAGATGGGCACGGGTTTGGGTGGTGACAACACGTTCAAGGACTTTGGGGAGCAAAAGGGGATTGGAAAGGGGTAGTAGTTTCAAGGGTCATGGGTGGGCATTTCGAGGAGGACACAGAGCTCTCTGCTCTTTGAATAATGCAATGGAATCTTTAACCAGAGTGTCTCATGACAGCACAGTATCAGTCAATGAATTGGAAAGGGGGTGGGACTTGCGACAAGGCTCAAATAAAGTCTGTTTAAATCGCGCACTACAGCAATCTACAGAGTCTATTTAGAAAGAGCCTCTATGAACTACAGCAAATAGAACTTGTGACCTAAAACTATAGAAACTGCTTCTGATAAAAGCAGGGTGATTTCTCCAGCAAACTGCAGTGAGTGGAGATAGTTACATCATAATGCATGAAATCAATCCCAGTCACTTGGAGCAATGCTTGATTGACTGGGAAATTAACCGGTCATCCCTTCCATTTTCCATTCTTGTAATCTTACACTTTGTATCCAGAAACATCAAAGTGTGTGAAGTGAAAGTGTGGCATGGTGATGTCAGTGGGAAAGGGGAGAGCGACTAATACTACACACTCTTTCAATTAATTATCCTTAAACCACTCTTTAACTCTCAATTTCCAAATGTTCTGCTAGATGGAGAGCTACTGCAGAGGCTCGGAAACGCCTGAGGAAACAAATGTGGACATTCCCAGCAGCTCCAGGCAGGGCAGGCCCTGACTGCAAACTGAATGCCCAAGTGGTGAGCCCAGAACTGCCCACGGACGACAACCTCAGTAGCTCGTGTATACGGTACTGATATTACATAGTTGCTTTTCAAGTCTACAGCCCTTCGGTCCAACAGGTCTGTGCCGGTGTTTATGTTCCACATCAACCTCCTCCCACCCCTCCTCATCTAAGCCCATCAACATATTCCTTTCTTCTTCATGTGTTTATCTAGCCTCCCCTTGAACATATCTATGCTATTTGCCTCAACCACTCCTTGTGATACCGAGTTCCACATTCTATAACCACTCTCTGGATAAAGAAGTTTGTCCTGAATCCCTTATTGGCTTTATTAGTGACTATCCCCCTATTTATGGCACCTAGTTCTGGAATCCTACACATGTTGATGTATTTTACCAATTTGTTCGGATTCTTAGAAGGAAGAATTGCAGCTCACATTTAATTCCTCACTACTCTCCCTCTCCACCCCAACAACCTTTGCTCTCCCTCTGGTTCTCACCACTTGCCCTGCCCCCCTCTCTCTACCCTCAATCACATCATCTGTTACTTTTTTGATTTCCTTTCTGATTTTTATTTTCCCCTTCTTGCTTTGTTCTGTTGTGGTATCCTCTTTTTGTTAATCCTAATGGAGTCCCATTCAAAACATTAACCAATCTGTCTCATTCTGGTACTGATGGACCTGTTTGATGTTTATTTCCCTTGTTCTTTGAGTTCTCACGTACCCTCTATTCTTTACAGAAGCTAACATTATTTCTTGTAATCTTACACTTTGTATACAGAAACATCAAAGTGTGTGACGTGAAAGTGAGGCATGGTGATGTCGGTGAGAAAGGGAAGAGCGAGTACAAATACTCTCTTGTCCCACCCAGTCCCATGATCCCCTAATGTACCTAACTTGGAGTAACTGCATACGAGGTTGTCAGTTTTTTGATAATCAAACTGGACTTTACCCATACACCTTTGCCAAAGTGAGATAATTCTATAATCATTGCGAATTAAACACTGTGACAGAGCAGTCTGGGGTCAACTTTAAGGTCGGGGTGTACCATCTAGGTCAATTTTATAGAGCTTTATTGCAGCAAATAATTACAGGACATATTTGGAAATTGTATTTTACCTTGGTACACTGAAGTACTGTGCTCAGAGGGCTTCAGTTGGAATCCTACCCCAGATAATATAAGAACATAAGAATTAGGAACAGGAGTAGGCCATCTAGCCCCTCAAGCCTGCTCCACCATTCAATAAGATCATGGCTGATCTGGCCGTGGACTCAGCTCCACTTACCCGCCCTCTCCCCATAACCCTTAATTCCCTTATTGGTTAAAAATCTATCTGTGACTTGAATACATTCAATGAGCTAGCCTCAACTGCTTCCTTGGGCAGAGAATTCCACAGATTCACAACCCTCTGGGAGAAGAAATTCCTTCTCAACTCGGTTTTAAATTGGCTCCCCCGTATTTTGAGGCTGTGCCCCCTAGTTCTAGTCTCCCCGACCAGTGGAAACAACTTCTCTACCTCTATCTTGTCTATCCCTTTCATTATTTTAAATGTTTCTATAAGATCACCCCTCATCCTTCTGAACTCCAACGAGTAAAGACCCAGTCTACTCAATCTACCATCATAAGGTAAGCCCCCTCATCTCCGGAATCAGCCTAGTGAATCGTTTCTGTACCCCCTCCAAAGCCAGTATATCCTTCCTTAAGTAAGGTGACCAAAACTGCACGCAGTACCCCAGGTGCGGCCTTACCAATACCCTATACAGTTGCAGCAGGACCTCCCTGCTTTTGTACTCCATCCCTCTCACAATGAAGGCCAACATTCCATTCGCCTTCCTGATTACCTGCTGCACCTGCAAACTAACTTTTTGGGATTCATGCACAAGGACCCCCAGGTCCCTCTGCACCGCAGCATGTTGTAATTTCTCCCCATTCAAATAATATTCCCTTTTACTGTTTTGTTTTCCCAAGGTGGATGACCTCACAATTTCCGACATTGTATTCCATCTGCCAAACCTTCGCCTATTCGCTTAACCTATCCAAATCTCTTTGCAGCCTCTCTGTGTCCTCTGCACAATCCGCTTTCCCACTAATCTTAGTGTCATCTGCAAATTTTGTTACACTACACTCTGTCTCCTCTTCCAGGTCATCTATGTATATTGTAAACAGTTGTGGTCCCAGCACTGATCCCTGTGGCACACCACTAACCACCGATTTCCAACCCGAAAAGGACCCATTTATCCCGACTCTCTGCTTTCTGTTCGCCAGCCAATTCTCTATCCATGCTAATACATTTCCTCTGACTCCGCGTACCTTTATCTTCTGCAGTAACCTTTTGTGTGGCACCTTATCGAATGCCTTTTGGAAATCTAAATACACCACATCCATCGGTACACCTCTATCCACCATGCTCGTTATATCCTCAAAGAATTCCAGTAAATTAGTTAAACATGATTTCCCCTTCATGAATCTATGCTGCGTCTGCTTGATTGCACTATTCCTATCTAGATGTCCCGCTATTTCTTCCTTAATGATAGTTTCAAGCATTTTCCCCACTACAGATGTTAAACTAACCGGCCTATAGTTACCTGACTTTTGTCTGCCCCCTTTTTTAAACAGAGGTGTTACATTAGCTGCTTTCCAATCCGATAGCACCTCCCCAGAGTCCAGAGAATTTTGGTAGATTGTAACAAATGGATCTGCTATAACTTCCACCATCTCTTTTAATACCCTGGGATGCATTTCATCAGGACAAGGGGACTTGTCTACCTTGAGTCCCATTTGCCTGTCCAGCACTACCCCGCTAGTGATAGTGATTATCTCAAGATCCTCCCTTCCCACATTTCCGTGACCAGCAATTTTTGGCATGGTTTTTGTGTCTTCCACTGTGAAGACCGAAGCAAAATAATTGTTTAAGGTCTCAGCCATTTCCACATTTCCCATTATTAAATCCCCCTTCTCATCTTCTAAGGGACCAATATTTACTTTAGTCACTCTTTTCCATTTTATATATCTGTAAAAGCTTTTACTATCTTTTTATGTTTTGCGCAAGTTTACCTTCGAAATCTGTCTTTCCTTTCTTTATTGCTTTTTTAATCATTCTTTGCTGTTGTTTAAAATTTTCCCAATCCTCTAGTTTCCCACTAACCTTGGCCACCTTATACGCATTGGTCTTTGATTTGATACTCTCCTTTATTTCCTTGGTTATCCACAGCTAGTTATCCTTTCTCTTACCGCCCTTCTTTTTCACTGGAATATATTTTTGTTGCGCACTATGAAAGAGCTCCTTAAAAGTCCTCCACTGTTCCTCAATTGTGCCACCGTTTAGTCTGTGTTTCCAGTCTACTTTAGCCAACTCTGCCCTCATCCCACTGTAGTCCCCTTTGTTTAAGCTCGTTTCTGACACAAATTCCTCACCCTCAATCTGTATTACAAATTCAACCATACTGTGATCACTCATTCCGAGAGGATCTTTTACTAGGAGATCGTTTATTTTTCCTGTCTCATTACACAGGACCAGATCTAAGATAGCTTGCTCCCTTGTAGGTTCTGTTACATACTGTTCTAAGAAACAATCCCGTATGCATTCTATGAATTCCTCCTCCAGGCTACCCCGTGCGATTTGAGTTGACCAATCGATATGTAGGTTAAAATCCCCCATGACTACAGCCGTTCCTTTTTCACATGCCTCCATTATTCCCTTGATTATTGCCCGCCCCACCGTGAAGTTATTATTTGGGGGCCTATAAACTACGCCCACTAGTGACTTTTTCCCCTTACTATCTCTAATCTCCACCCACAATGATTCAACATTTTGTTCATTGGAGCCAATATCATCTCTCACAACTGCCCTGATATCATTCTTTATTAACAGAGCTACCCCACCTCCTTTCCCTTCTTGTCTATCTTTCAGAATCGTCAGATATCCCTGTATGTTTAATTCCCAGTCTTGGCCACCCTGCAACCATGTTTCTGTAATGGCCACCAAATCATACCCATTTGTAATATGCAGATAGACAGTTGCACCCTGCAGCTTTGTAGGTTGGTGTAGTTAAATCTTGATGAGGCTAAAGAGGACAGCATTGCGGTGCAAATAATAGAGGCATAAGTATTAACAATTGTTTATTTGACTACCTGACACCATTTTCTGGATGTGTGGAAGACTTCCATTGTATGGTGTTTCCTGTAATGTGTCCACAGCTGCTAATGACCAGGCTCTAATGTTGGTCCTGATGCAGAGTGTGGCTTGGTATGATGTGGTGAGAAAATACATGAACGAGCTGTGACAGATGTTTTTTTTTTGCTGTGTTGCAGGTTGCTGCAGAGGAGGAAGGAAACAGCTCATCAAATGAGAGTTCAGAATTTCTACCAGCAGCTCCTCTGGTACAGGAACTTGTGAAATTTTGTGGCCTGGATTCAGTTGCAGACACCATTGACATTTTCACCTTTCACAAAGGATAGTCATTTCTCTTATTTAGGCAATTGAGTTACAGTGTCACCACGTATACTGTCCCCGTTTAACCAGGACAGCTATCTATATATCTGGAAAATGTTGCTGACCATTTGCCATTAGAATAGACATCAATTATAAAGGTGCCGCTTAAACTGTATTAAGCAGGCAGACTATTTTTGGCAAGTCATACAGCTCTTCGTGGTCATCTTCCATCCGTCCCTGATCACTGCCGTACGCCGCGTAGCACTGGTTTTAATGTTTTCTTTTATTTGTTCATGGGATGTGGGCATTGCCAGCAAGTCCAGCATTTATTACCAATCTCTAATTTTGCTTGAGAAGGTCGTGCTGAGCCGCCGCCTTAAACTGCTGCAGTCCTTGTGGTGAAGGTTTTCCCACTGTACTATTAGGGAGGGAGTTCCAGGATTTTGACCCTGTGATGATGAAGGAACGGTGATATAGTTCCAAGTCAGAATGGTGTGTAACTTGGAGGTGATGGTGATCCCAAGTGCCTGCTGTCCTTGTTCTTCTAGGTGGTAGAGGTCGTGAGTTTGGGAGGTGCTGTCGAAGAAGCTTTAGTGACTTGCTGCAGTGCATCTTATAGAATGTACACTGCTGCCACGGTGAACCGGTGGCGGAGGGAGTGAATATTGAAGGTGGTGGATGGGGTTCCAATCAAATAGGCTGCTTTGTCCTGGATGGTGTCGAGCTTCTTAAGTGGTGTTGGAGCTGCACTCTTCCAAGCAAGTGGAGGGTATTCCATCACACTCCTGACTTGTGCCTTGTAGATGGTGGAAAGGCTTTGGGGAGTCAGGATGTGAGCCACTCGCCGCAGAATACCCAGCCTCTGACTCGCTCTTGTAGCCACAGTACATATGTGGCTGTTTAAGTTAAGTTTCTGGTCAATGGTGACCCCCAGGATGTTGATGGTGGGGTATTGGCTGATGTTGATGGTGGGGTATTGGCCGATGTTGATGGTGGGGTATTGGGCGATGTTGATGGTGGGGTATTGGGCGATGATAATGCCACTGAATGTCATGGGGAGGTGATTAGACGCTCTTTGGGGATAATCATTGCCTGGCACTTGTGTGGCGCGAATGTTACTTGCCACTTATCAGCCCAGACCTGAATGTCATCCAGATCTTGCTACAAGAGGGCACGGTCTGCTTCACTTTCTGAAGAGTTGTGAATGGGAATAACGTAAGTGATTTGAATCAGTCCCTTATTAATTGTTAATTTCTGAAACACATTCACAAATGTGGTGGCAGCGGTTCAAGAACTTTGAAATTGACCAGGGCAGTTTGTAGGTAGCAACCTCTACAGTCTACCTGTTTGTTCATATAATCATCAGCTTCTCTGAATCTAAGAAACATAAATTTAGCAGTTTGTCCTGCAGTATTCTTGTAATGTATTTGAATCACCCAGTTATTAAATATTAATTTCTGAAAGACATTCGCAAACACGGCGACAGCAATTCAGGAGCTTTGAAATTAATCAGGACAGGGTGGTTTCATGTTTCGGGTTTGAGGACATTATTTTTGAACAGTGTGATTTTTAATTTCATTAACTCTCTCTCACATTGTGCTGGCCATCACATATAGCAGGCACATTGCATTTGCATGAACGTGTGGTTTAAAACAATGGGCAGTGCTCTTTGTTGTATATGACTTAACAAGCGCTACTGTTTGTTGTATATGATGCCCATGAAGCAAGATACAGGCGTTATTAAATTTGAATTATAATTTATTTATTAGTGAAGCTGCCTGGACTCCTTTGGATTTATTCACATTGGTTGCAAATAGCTTCCCGACTCGTCAGGGGAAAATCTTCTGGAAGGTTGTTCTACTGTTGCCAAGTGATGAAGAATATGGACTTAGTGACACCAACAGGTTAGAATAAGCCAGTGACTCCCTGTCTGTTTGTTTTAAGCCATATTTTGTTAAGCGTCTGCCATCTTACTGACTCCAGTTTGCTGTACCAGTCAATACATTGTAAACTGTAAATGTGCCACAGCTTGCCTCATTCAGCATTTGACAAGCTGCCTGGACTAATTGTCTAGCCAAGTTAATCAATGCCAGGAGGGAGGGTAATTCTGCTCATCATTGGTCAAGACAATGCAGGGAGGCTTGGAGTAGATTGTACGCTCACCTTGTCACCCGAGGACTGGTGCAGAGCACAGAGGAGCCAAAATTGAGTGTTTGTTTGGTGAGGGTGTGGCTCCCTCCTGGGTTCCTCCATCTCTGGGAGCTAGGCACACCTGCAGCAGAGAGGAGGGGAATGGTTGAGCAATGTCCTTCCCGGCCTCCCCGCGTTGCTGCTGTCAGCCAGCATGTTGGCCAATACATATGCTGGAGACTGTCTTGTTTTTCCATCTCCTCAGAAAGATACTTGGCTTCTTCTCATCCTTTCCCCCTCTCCTCTCTCTTCCCCTCTTTTCTCTCCTCCCTCCCCTCCCCACTCTCTCAACAGTGCACCTGAGGCAGGAAACTCAATAGAGTGGGAGGAATCAAACACGTCTCTGACCAGTGCCACCACACCGATTCTCTGATGTGCAACACTGTCTCGAATGTAACTTTAAATAGGTGGACGACAATATCACAAAAAGACTCCATCCAGTGGAAGTGTCCATGTGGTAATCTGGTTTGAAAGATATGTTAGGGGAGATTTTCCTAGGACTGCCCGGTTGCACTGGATTGTGGTGGGAGAATATCGGAAAATTGGATATGTGCTCCAAGCTATCCAGGTGATCCAGTGCATCCAGGCACAGACCCAGGAGAACTTCCGCCTGAACCATTATGACACTAATTAAATTTAATTAAACTGAGCTGAAACAAGCAGCCATTAGGTATACTGAACCATTTAAGCTCTTGTCTAAATGTATAGGGCTAGACTTTCCACTTCACATCACCCATATATCGGCCAAAACGGCCGGCTATCGCTGATTTTGTGCAAAAAGTGGAAACTCAGGCTGGAACATCGCCGGAAAATTAAGCCCCCAAGTTTCGGCTCACACCACCGAGCTGATCGCTGAGGTGATCGCCGGGCCGATCACTCGCTAAGAACATCGCTGGAGGTTGGACTCTGGAGAGGCAAGCCCATCCTCAATGCTTGAGGCGGCCTCTGGCACATTCAGAGCAACTGCGTCTATGCTCTGTGGGACCTTTTCCAATGCACCCAGGACGTTGCAGTGCATTTGCATGGTCTCCCTGGCCATAGCCTCCAAATCCAGATCCACCTCTGACTGTGGCCTTCCTCACCGAACTGGGAGCTACGGACACCATTTTGAATTTCGGAGGAAGGGAGGAGGCAGCTAAAAAACTCGAGCTTATATATTGTGAGTTATTTAAGGGTCTTTTACAGATAGATCCATTCACATTTATACTTGTATTTAATTATACTAATATTAGCTTAGTAGATTAGGCATTTTTTTTACTAAAGTGCATTTATAGCAAGTGAAAATAATTATTGATAGTAATGGGACCTATGGTTTCTCTGCCATTACTTGTAACTGCTCACACGCTAGTTTCTGAAAGCATCAATCAAGGAGGTGGCAGAGTAATGCGGAGACAGAGGAGGTGAGTGTACAGCCAACGAAGGTACATGGAAAAGCAATCTTGCCTCAACTTGTCTGAAAACGCGTATCTTAGGAGGCTGCGCTTCCGGAAGGAGGTCATCGATGAGATATGCCAGCTCATCAAGGGGGATCTGCAGCCTTCCAGCACCATCAGAACCGCACTGTCCGTTGAGGTAAAGGTTACTGCGGCACTATCCTTCTACGCATCGGGATCCTTTCAGGTTTCATCTGGCATCATCTGTGATATCTCTCAACATGCCATACACTGCTGCAGGTGACAGAAGCTCTTTACGCTTGCAGGTTGGACTTTATAAACTTCCCTATGACCAGGGAGGCACAGATAGGGAGAGCTTTGGGTTTCTCGAGAATAGCAAACTTCCCCAAGGTGTAGGGAGCAATACACTGCATGCACATCGTCCTGAAAACCTCTTTACAGAACCCGGAGGTGTTTCATAACAGAGCTCCAATAGAAAGTGATTCCATTTCCTGAATGTGCAGCTCGTTATCGACCACAACCAAATTATTATGACACTACATTTCCTGGCAGCATCCATGATGCACACATCCTGCATGAGTGATATCCCTGACCTGTTTGTTGATCAGCCAGAAGGTCATGGTTGGATGCTGGGGGATAAAGGATATGGCCTTGCCAGCTGGCTGATGACCCCACTGCGTAATCGCGTTACTGAAGCCGAGAAACGTTATAACGCAAGCCACATAGTTACACGCAACATCGTTGAAAAGACAATTGGAGTTCTAAAACAGCGCTTCATATGCCTGGACCACTCTGGTGACAGCTTACAGTACCACCCTGACCAGGTCGCTGAGTTTATTGTGGTATGTTGCATAACCTAGCTATCAGGAGAGGTAAAACCACATTTTCCGATACACACTGGGTGGGGGTTTCCCGTGAGCACCCGCGTCAATTGGCCCCAACAGGACTGCATCTCATTGAGGAGGGCCTCATTGGCTCCGTCGCTGAAAGGTTCGCCCTCTTTCTCTTCCCCTCAGCATTATGATGCATTTCAGACATCATATAACTTTTAACTGTATATTATGACGTATAAATTATATTGCAAAGTCTGTCAACTATCTGTAAACCTCAAACTCTTTCTCTCTTCTCTCCTCCAATTCACTGCCTTCTCGGTATCTCTGCTCGCTCTCTCTTTCTCTCTCTCTCTCTCTCTCTCTGCCCCTCCCTGTGTGGATGACCCCTGACCTCCTGAAACGCGAGAAAACCAGTCACCAAGAAAAAAAAAATCGCATGCGCAGAATGCCGTTGCTAGGGAAGCTTTTGCCTTCCACATCGCTGGCCATTCGCTGCGCGCACGTCATTTCGCTGGGCGCACGTCACATCGCCGACTTTTCGTATCACCCATTTCACATCGCTGGCCTATCGCCGAGTGGAAAATCTCAATCCAAAAAATGGGCGATGTTCCAGCGATCGGTAAGGCTGAGACATCGAACATCGCTGGACCATCGCCCATTTTTTGGGCGATAGCCAACAAAGTGGAAAGTCTAGCCCATAGGATTCAGGGATGGAAACCTTGGCTTGTAATTTGCAGTCAGTGGGGAAGCAAAGGTGTTCACCGTTGACCTTGAAATAAGCTTCCCACAAAGATCTCATGATCTCTGTGGCGAGAGGTTCTGCTTTTCAGACGTTCAGTTGAGATCAATGTAAGTTGAAGGGGAATCTCTAACGCGAGCTGTTATGACGTCAACAAGCTGTCGAAGCAACCAATCACAATGCATTCTCACAGACTGGGAACCAGGACGTGAATTAGCTCCTTTTATTCTAAATTTTAAAAAAAATGTTAGAGAGCAAAACAAAGATTGGGGCGGTCACATGGGGGAAAGGTAAACCTGAAATAAAGATGAACAAACTTTATCGTTCACTGTTATTACCCAACGCAAATTCTGGGCTCTTGTGTTTTTTTTTTAACCCTAGCTTGAGAGCTGAGTCCAGATGAAATATTCTCACTGTAGCCTGCCTGAGAGAAGCTAACTCAGCACAGACCTCGGATCTTATCGTCTGCATGGCAGTTACATGCGGCTTCTGCCAACTGAGACACTGGAGCATTGCTGCTATAAAATTATGAAATATGTGCAAAAAACCCCAAATCCTGAGAATGAGAGTGGTAGAGTACTGTGGAGAGCAGCATTATTGACTGTAGGACCAGTTCCACTCACCAACACTTGAATTCACATTCTTAATTTTAAATAGAGCTGGTGAGAGGAGCACATGGCAAGTTGACATGGTACCAGCTGGTAACTTCCTCCACGCTCAGGCAGTTAGGCGATGCCAGTGCACCAGCACTTCATACACTAGTGATTAAAATTTGAAGTGCCGCTCAACCTGGGACATGGTTGTAACAGCATGTTATGCATATTAAGTCTGTCTGTGGTTATAAAAAAGTTATTTGGACTAATGTATTGTGAGAAAATATCATATTTTTTAGCTTATATCACAATTATTTAGTCATTTTTATTTTTTAATTAATTAGAAATTTAAAAAAAATACATGTTTTCCCATTTTTAGAACTTTAATTGATTGGCTGCAAGCAAAATTCCAAGGAAGCGAAAGGGTGGATGATCTGGACAGTGATGCTGATGATGTCATTCAGACACATCTATGCAAAGCAGTGAACAGCAGTGAAGCATTCGATCTGCTTGTGCACATCTGTGTAAAGGTAAGGGTCTCACGTACACATCTGTGTAAGGGTTTCGAGCGCACCTCTGTAATTGTAAGGGCCTTGAGCAGATATCTATATAAAAGTAAGGCCCCTGCATACACATCTGTGCAATTGTAAGGGTCTCACTAAAAAAATCTGTGCAAAGGTAAGGAGCTCGCGCACTCATCTGTGCAAAGGTAAGGAGCTCGCACACTCATCTGCAAAGGTAAGGAGCTCGCACACTCATCTGTGCAAAGGTAAGGCCCTCACAGAGCTCTATAAAGGTTCAGTAAACTAAAGGTTATTTCAGAAGTTACATTTATGTCGGATTCACACCTTTTAGTGATCTGTGGTTTTCTCAACCAGGTGACCAAAGGCCCTCTGAGTGACACAGACGTGGATACAATGGAACAGCGGAAGGAGTTGCTGGGAACAACTGCCCTAATCCTCTTGCTACCAAGTCGCAAAGAAGGCACAGACCAGGATGAGGAGGAAGTTTACTGGCTATCTGCTATGCTTCAAGTCAGACAACTCTTGCAAGCTAAACCTTTAAATCCTGCAGTCCCACTGGTCATCCTTGTTCCCAGAGAGGAAAAGTCATTGAATGAGGAAGAGGTAATAGAAGGTGAGATCTGGCATCAACCTATAATATTGTAACGTTAAAGGCTGGAAAATGCAGGTATGTCTAACAATTGTAAACTTGGGAAATTCTCTGGCCAGTATATTTAAAACACAATTTAACACCTTAATGAAATGGAACTTTGTGTTCAGCCAGCTTGTTTAATTTACAGTAATGGATTGCTGCCAGTACAGTCACTCTTGTCAGATTCAAGTCAGAACCTTATTTGTAAGATCCGTCTGATTGCTGTAAATGCTCTTGCACCTCGATAAAACCTTATCTTGTCCCACCTCCCGTTCTTTAGAATTTTTGAGTTAGATATACTGTCTGCCTTTGCATATCTATTATTTAGAATCTAGTGTAGGGCATGCACTTTCTGCCACAAGCCTTGCGTCCTGTTGCATTTACCACTGTGACTTGCTGTCAATTTTTCCCATTCAACTTGTTATTACCGGTTATGATGTAGGTCTGTGCTCTGGCCACTAGGAGCTCTGGGGAGTGAGTTTCTGAACTTCCTCTAACTCATCTACTAACTGGGAAATTTATAAATAATACTAGCCAGTAAGATTAAAAACTTTATGTCCAGCTAAAACCGCCTTTTTCCACCTCCGTAACATTGCCCGCCTCTGCTCCTGACTCAGCTCTTCTGCTGCTGAAACTCTCATCCATGCCTTTGTTACCTCTAGACTCATCTCTGAGCCATATAGGAGGGCGGGTATCACTACAGCCCTGTAGGCCTAAAGCTTGGTGGACCATATATAGTAGACACCTCAAATCGCTGGAGAAATACCACCAACGATGTCTCTGCAAATCCCCTGGGAAGACAGACGCACCAATGCTGGTGTTCTTGATCAGGTCAACATCCCCAGCATCGAAACACTGACCACACTTGACCAGCTCCGTTGGACGGGCCCCATTGTTTGCATGCCTGACAAAAGACTCCCAAAGCAAGCGCTCTACTCGGAACTCCTACACGACCAGCGAGCCTCAAGTAGGCAGAGGAAATGCTTCAAGGATACCCTCAAAGCCTCCTTGATAAAATGCACCATCCCCACCAACACCTGGGAGCCCCTGGTCAAAGACCGCCCTAAGTGGAGAAAGAGCATCCGGGAGGGCGCTGAGCAGAAAACAAGCGCAGGCAGCGGAAGGAGTGTGCGGCAAACCAGAATCCCCACCCACCCTTTCCTTCAACGACTGTCCCACCTGTGACAGAGACTTTAATTGCCGTATTGGACTGTTCAGTCATCTAAGAACTCACTTTTAGAGTGGAAGCAAGTCTTCCTTGATTTTTGAGGGACTGCCTATGATGATGACCTCTAGATTTGACTACTCCAACTCACACCTGGCTGACTTCCCACATTCTACACTACGTAAACTTGAGGTCATCCAAAACTCAGCAGCCCGTGTCCTAACTCGTACCAAGTCACGATGACCTATCACCCCTGTGCTTTCTGACCTACGTTGGCTCCCGGTTAAACAATGCCTCGATTTCAAAATTCTCATCCTGTTTACAAATCACTCCATGCCCTTGTCCCTCCCTATCTCCTGTCATTTTTTTCAGCCTCGTAACCCCACAAGATGTCTGCGCTCCTCAAGTTCTGCCCTCTTGAAGATCCCTCATAACTGCTCAACCATCGGTGGCCGTGCCTTTAGCTGTTTGGGCCCTTAGCTCTGGAACTCCTTCCATAAACCTCTCCGCCTCTCTACCTCTCTTTCCTCCTTTAAGATGCTCCTTAAAACCTCCTTTTTTAACCAAGCTTTTGGTCATCTGCCATAATTTCTTTTTTTGTGGCTCCATGTCAAATGTATCAGTTTTGTTTTGTAACACTGCTGTGAAGCACCTTGGGATGTTTTACTACGTTAAAGGCACTATATAAATAAAAGTTGTTGTTGAAGCAACTTTGCCAAAGAAATCAGCAGCAGCTCAGCGGTATTGTTGTCTGCCCTTCTATCACTGCGATCTTTAAATGACAACTTTCCTGACTTCAATCAGGCTCTCAGTATTGATTTAAAATCAAAGACAGTCTGTCAGGATAGGTTCAGAGAAAAGACATTTAATACCGGCAGTGGGAGCCTTTTCTGAAGTCTGCAGCGAGAGCTGCTATTTACATATAATAGCTTTGGAGAAGCTGAGCAACAGCGGATAGGAATGCACTGATTAAATGCGACCGAACAGAGAGAACCCGTATCTATGGACACCAGCTGAGGTGATGTTGGAAGTTTTGATGGATAGAAGCTTTGTAGGTGCTGTAATGAAAATAGCAACTCAGCCAATGGGTTTTAAATACTTACCTACTTCCTGGTTTCTCAGCTTCACAATGCACGATTACTTCTGGCTTTGATGTGCAGCATGCTGTAGAATCTGCCAGTAGCATTCAGGATGGCTATCTTGTAGTACTGGACTTCTTACTGGTGGTTTCAAAGGAGGCTAGAAGAAGTCGTGCAACACTCCTCATGTGAAAGATGGTCTCCGAGCACTTCAGAGGAGTGAAGCAGGAAGTAAGGAAGGTTGAGGAGAGTGGAGTGGTCAGCAGCATTGAAGGTAGTAGAGAGCTTGAGGACGTTGAAGAGGGACAGTTAGCTGCGACTGCATTCAGAGAATGTGGCTCAGTGTCAGCTGGTCAGGAACTATACTGTGCAACAATGGGAGAAATTAGTGCAATGATGTTTAAGATGCTTGATGAAAAATAGGTTAGAGATGAAGGGGCTGTTTGAAAAGGTGGAGGAGTTGAGGGTGGACTGTTTATGATGAGAGGCGACAACAATGGTTTAAAAGGGTTAGCAACATTACCTGACCGTCTCGGGAAGCATGGGCTAAAAAGTGGTCAGGAGCTGGGTTGGAATAATGTTGAGGGAGGATGTGATGTTGAAAAAGTCTGAGATCTGGGGAATGAAACAATATTGTGTAGGAGATGGAGATGTTGGGAGGGGGTTAGGAATACCAATCGTGGAAAGGGAGAGGTTTGTCTATTTGTTTGGTTCTATTCTTATCTGCAAGTCCATTTAAGTTGCTGCACAGTTTGCAGCTCCCAAAAAGTCCTCAATTTTGTGTCTCATCCAGATTCCAGCACTGATCAGAATGCATTGTTTTGAATTTCACGAGTCTTTATGTCTTGTGTTACAGGAACTAGCTTCACTATTCTATGACACAGGCTGCACATACTGGAATTGAGCTTTTCCATGCATAAGATATTGATAGAAACATTTATTTTACATAAAGGTCTAAAGCTTGAGGCGCTCGTGGCTACTCACCTCGTGTCCGAGTTCATCATCGTCCTGATCCCAGGAAAAACCAATGACCTTCAGGGATCAAACAGGGTAATGTTTCATTACTATATGTGTTACAGATCTCCTTGGTTAACTTGGCATTATTGAGATTCAGTGGAGCAGCATCTTAACTATTTGCTTCCCATTCAGGTGTCAGCTTGGCTCAGTGGCTTCTTGTTTAAGCCCTACTCCAGGACCTGATCCTCATGTTCAGATCCCTCCATGGCCTTATCCTCTCTATTTCTGTAACCACCTCCAGCCCTGCAACTCTTTGTTCCTCCAACTCTAGCCTCTTGTGCATTCCCCACTTCCTTTGCAACACCAGTTGGCATTGCACAGCTTCAGGAGTAACTGCTTGTCTCTCTGCAAACCAGTTGTGGTCAGCACTGGGCCCAAGATATAAGTGCACATATTTTTTTTAATGTGATTAGGCAGAGTTAACATGGTTTTATGAAAAGGAAATCTTATTTGACAAATCTGTTAGTTTTTTAAAGGTGTAACTAGTAGGATGGATAAGGGGGAACTTGTGGATGTACTGTATTTGGATTTTCAAAAAGCATTTGATAAGGTTATTACACAAAATTAGGACTCATGGGATTGGGGTTAATATATTAGCATGGGCTGAGGATTGGTTAATGGACAGAAAACAGAGAGTAGGAATAAACGGGACTTTTTCCGGTTGGCAGGCTGTAACTAGTAGGGTACCGCAATGATCAGTGCTTGGGCCTCAGCTATTTACAATCTATATTAATGACTTGGATGAAGGGACTGAGTGTAACGTATCCAAGTTTGCTGATACAAAGTTAGGTGGGAAAATAAGCTGTGAGGAGGGCACAAAGAGGCTGCAGAGAGATATAGACGGGTTGACTGGGCAAGAACATGGCAAATGGAATATAATGTGGGGAAGTGTGAAGTTATCCACTTTGGTAGAAAAATGAAAAAGCATAATATTTTTTGAATGACAAGACTGGGAAATGTTTGCATTCAGAGGGACCTTGTGTGTCCTTGTACATGAAACACCGAAAGTTAACATGAAGGCACAGCAAGCAATTAGGAAAGCAAATGGTATGTTAGCTTTTGTTACAAAGAGATTAGAGTACAAGAGCAAAGTAGTCTTGCTACAATTATACAGGGCACCTGGAGTACTGTGTGCAATTCTGGTCTCCTTACTTAAGGAAAGACATACTTGCCTTAGAGGGATTGCAATGAAGGTTTACTGGGCTGGTTCCTGGGATGAGGGGATTGCCCTATGAGGAAAGATTAAGTAGACTAGGCCTATATTTCCTACCGTTTAAAAGAATGAGATGTGATCTAATTGGAACATATAAAATTCTTAAGGGGCTTGACAGAGTTTATGCTGAGAAGATGTTTCCCCTGGCTGCAGAGTCTAGAACACGAGGTCACAGTCTCAAAATAAAGGGTGGGTCATTTAGGACACAGATGAGCAGAAATTTCTTCACTCAAAGGGTTGTGAATCTTTGGAATTCTCTACCCCAGAGAGCTGTGGATGCTTATTTATTGAGTATATTCAAGACAAAGGTCGATACATTGTTGGTAATGAAGGAAATTGAGGGATATGGGATAGTGCAGGAAGATGGAGTTGAGGTAGAAGATCAGCTATGATCTTGTTGAATGGTGGAGCAGGCTCGAAGGGCCAAATGGCCTACTCCAGCTCTTATTTCTTATGTTCATACCTGGCCTCCAACAGATATTGTCCTAAATCGGTTTCCTCCATGATGGACATCTGCCTTTAGTGTGGTGCAAGTACCGAGACAGGATAGTTTGTCTTGCTAGCTATCTTAATGTTCTAGATTTCCAAATTCAATGCCATATACCAGTCTCGGGCAATAATCGATAGTGAGGAACCAGATGTAGTAGGAATGGCTTCATAAAGAACAGAACCAGCAACTAAATATTGCAGATTATAATATAATCAGAACGGATAGGGAAGGAAGAAGGGGTAGCTATACTAATTAAAGGTAAGATAATGGCAGTAGAAAAAAGGGACATAACTAACAGAAGGTTAGAAACCGAACCCATATGGAGTGAAATAAAACATAAAGGATTGATCACGCCCTTCACGCTAATATTACAAACCACCTAATAGTGGAAGGGAAGTGGATGAAGAAATGTGTAAGCGAATATGTGAAATGTGTAAAGGACATAGAACATGGGAGATTTTAACTACTCTAAAACTGGCACGTGGTAGCAAAAAGGGTACAGAGACTGGAGTTTTTTTTAACAATGTGTAAAAAAAGGCAGGACCCCTTACCCAGTATGTAAAAAGGCCAAAAAGAGAGGGAGAACTGCTGGATCTAGTACTGGGAAATGAACCAGAGCAGATAAGAGAAGTAAGCATAGGGGAACATCTAGGCAATAGTGATCACAACACAATAATACTTAAGATAATTTAGAAAGACATAAGTAAGACAAAGACCAAAGATATAAATTAGACACAAGCTGATTTTAGGTGGATGAGAATGGAACTAAATGGAAAATAAACTGGAAACATTTACTGACAAAGAAATAGAGCATCAGTGGGAAACATTTAAAATGGTGATCAGTAGAGTCCAGGAGAAATATATCCCACTATACATCAAGAACAAACTAGCCAGTAATGACACAGCATGGATTAATAAAGAAAAAAGGGCAAAATTGAAAGTAAAGAAAAAGGCAAACACAAAGTACATAGACAACAAAGGAGAGGATGACGAAAGGGAATATGAAAAAGTCTGTGATCTGGAGCACTTCAACTATTTGTTTCTTGCCTCATTGCATCACATTAGTCTCATTCAAAAGAGCAGAGGTGTAATTCCAGAATTGGATCATCTGTGCAGCAGGGACTGAGGCAACAATTTGTGCTTGAAATACTCCTGTGTAATGTCAGACCAATAAAGGGGCATTGTCCGCAGGATTTTCTTATCTGGATGTGAGCCTATATTTATGTGCAGTTTTAACTCTGGTCAAAAAATAAATACTGTAGCAAAAAGTTACTCAAATATTGTGGTGTGGAATTACCATTGACTCTCACTATCCCTTTCACTACAAACAGACCACATGGAATATGATGCTGTCTACAATGTTGCCAGTACTTTGCAGTGTGTTATTTCTGTCAGACTGTTTACTGCAGTGAGAGTGCACCTGTTTTAAATATAATGGATGTCATTTTGTTTTAGGTCTCTGAAGCGGTAAGGTGGCTGGCTGCGCGTTGCCCATCACCCCCGGAGGTCTGCTGTCAGACTCTGATGCAGTTCATTGAGGACGGGCTGTGCCGAGAGTTCAGCGACCAGTTTTACAGTGATAAATCCAAAAGGCGATTGGCTGCATTGCCTTCCCAGGACCCCAGCCCCATCATTGAGCTTTACAATGATGTGCTGCGGTTCCTTGCAGAAGTGGTGTCCTCTGAGCAGCTGTACAATCTTTCCTGGCCAGTGGTAGAGTTTTCTGGACCCACAGCTCATGAAATACTGGCACATAAAGAGTGGAATTCTAATAACCATCTGGCTTGGCTGAAGAAAGCGGTGCTGGCTTTTCAGTTGCCAGCGATGGATCTACCTCCCTTGCATGGTATGAACACAATGCTGCTAGGAGAAGATTTTACTCCATGTTGGTGATCTCATCATTTATATTACTGCAGTAATTGTTTTCTGTTCCTCATAGCTCCATGGGCAAAGGTCTGTGATATGACCTTCCATTATGTGTCTCAGGTCCCAGTGTCACAGCAAACTTGCCCACTGCTGCTTTCAAAGGTTGAACAGCTCTTAAACAGAGTCTACAGCAGGTGGAGTGAGAGCTGTTCCTTGATGATGGAAATCTCGGATGAGGGGCCTTCGGTTTTAGAAATACCCTGGGATGAAATTGTTTCCTTTTGCATTGACCATCGGTTGAGAGAGTGGAAGTCACCGAGCCTGCCTTTTGATGCAGGTTAGACATCTTCGTATCTTACATTTTTACTGATCTCTGGATTGATTGGTTCTTGTGAGAATTGAGTTTGATTGTGGTGCTGGGGGTGGGGAGGGGGCATAGACATGCATGGGAATGTGAGCTTCATTTATCTCTGCTTTCATGATCTGGAAACTGAATTCAGATGACATTCGGCTGAAAGTATGTCCATTTGAGGAAAACTATAGCTCTCTGTTTTGCCCCCTTAGTTTATTGTGACAGCCAGAAAAATGATGATTTTATATAGACAATTGAATGTGATTTAGAGAAAGAAGTAGGAATAAAATAAGTTCTTTGTGAAGAGAAAAAGATTATTGAAGACAAATGTAGGTCCCTTGCAGTCGGATTCAGGTGAATTTATAATGGGGAACAAAGAGATGGCAGACCAATTGAACAAATACTTTGGTTCTGTCTTCACGAAGGAAGACACAAATAACCTTCCGGAAATACTAGGGGATCGAGGGTCTAGTGAGAAGGAGGAACTGAAGGATATCCTTATTAGGCGGGAAATTGTGTTGGGGAAATTGATAGGATTGAAGGCCGATAAATTCCCGGGGCCTGATAGTCTGCATCCCAGAGTACTTAAGGAAGTGGCCCTAGAAATAGTGGATGCATTGGTGATCATTTTCCAACAGTCTATCGACTCTGGATCAGTTCCTATGGACTGGAGGGTAGCTAATGTAACACCGCTTTTTAAAAAAGGAGGGAGAGAGAAAGCGTGTAATAATAGACCGGTTAGCCTGACATCAGTGGTGGGGAAAATGTTGGAATCAATTATAAAGGATGAAATAGCAGCGCATTTGGAAAGCAGTGACAGGATCGGTCCAAGTCAGCATGGATTTATGAAAGGGAAATCATGCTTGACAAATCTTCTGGAATTTTTTGAGGATGTAACTAATAGAGTGGACAAGGGAGAACCAGTGGATGTGGTGTATTTGGACTTTCAAAAGGCTTTTGACAAGGTTCCACACGAGATTGGTGTGCAAAATCAAAGCACATGGTATTGGGGGTAATATACTGACGTGGATAGAGAACTGGTTGGCAGACAGGAAGCAGAGAGTCAGGATAAACGGGTCCTTTTCAGAATGGCAGGCAGTGACTAGTGGAGTGCCGCAGGGCTCGGTGCTGGGACCCCAGCTCTTTACAATATATATTAATGATTTGGATGAAGGAATTGGGTGTAATTTCTCCAAGTTTGCAGATGACACTAAGCTGGGTGGCGGTGTGAGCTGTGAGGGGGATGCTAGGAGGCTGCAGGGTGACTTGGACAGGTTAGGTGAGTGGGTAAATGCATGGCAGATGCAGTATAATGTGGATAAATGTGAGGTTATCCACTTTGAGGGGCAAGAACGCGAAGACAGAATATTATCTGAATGGTGGCAGATTAAGAAAAGGGGAGGTGCAATGAGACCTGGGTGTCATGGTTCATCAGTCATCGAAAGTTGGCATGCAGGTACAGCAGGCGGTGAAGGCGGCAAATGGTATGTTGGCCTTCATAGCTAGGGGATTTGAGTATAGGAGCAGGGAGGTCTTACTGCAGTTGTACAGGGCCTTAGTGAGGCCTCACCTGGAACATTGTGTTCAGTTTTGGTCTCCTAATCTGAGGAAGGACGTTCTTGCTATTGAGTTATTGCAGCGAAGGTTCACCAGACTAATTCCAGGGATGGCTGGCCTGTCATATGAGGAGAGACTGGATCAACTGGGCATTTATACATTGGAGTTTAGAAGGATGAGAGGGGATCTCATTGAAACATACAAAATTCTGACGGGACTGGACCGGTTAGATGCGGGTAGAATGTTCCTGATGTTGGGGAAGTCCAGAACCAGGGGACAGAGACTTGGGATAAGGGGTAGGCCATTTAGGACTGAGATGAGGAGAAAATTCTTCACTCAGAAAGTTGTTAACCTGTGGAATTCCCTACCGCAGAGAGTTGTTGATGCCAGTTCACTGGATATATTCAAGAGGGAATTAGATATGGCCCTTACGGCTAAAGGGATCAAGGGGTATGGAGAGAAAGCAGGAAATGGGTACTGATGGAATGATCAGCCATGATCTTATTGAATGGCGGTGCAGGCTCGAAGGGCCGAATGGCCTACTCCTGCACCTATTTTCTATGTTTGAAATAACTCAGTGTTGATGAAGGAAATGCAGTGCATGTTGTGTATTTGGATTTTCAAGAGGGATATGTTAAGATACAACATAGGCTTGTTGATAAAATCAAGTGGTACCGTACTGAAGGGGATGTGGCAGCACGGATAGGAAACTGATTAAAGGACAAAAAATAGAGTTGCGGTAGTAGATTTTGTTTTGGACTGGACGGGTACAAACGGTGCTCCCTCCCCATGTTCAGTGATGGGACCATTGCTGCTCTTTATATTAGACGAGCGAGACTTGGATATAGGAACACAGTAACAAAATTTGTAGATGGCACAAAAATTGTAGCATGGTTATCTGTGAAGAACAACTTCAGGAGGACATACAGGTTAGTAGTTTGGCAGATAGATCATAGAATAGTACAACACAGAATGAGGCCATTCAGCCCATCGAGTCTGCGCTGGATCTTTTATAGAGCAATCCAGTTAGTCCCACTCCCATGCTCTTTCCCCATATCCCTGCAATTTTTACTCCTTCAAGTATTTATCCAATTCCCTTTTGAAGGGCTACTGCATCCATCACCCTATCAGGCAGTGCATTCCAAATCCTAACCAATCGTTGCATAAAAATGTTTATCCTCATGTTCCCTCTGGTTCTTTTGTCAATCAACTTAAATCTGTGCCCTCTGGGTATCGACCCTAGAGCCATTGGAAACCGTTTTTCTTTATTTACTCTATCTAAATCCTTCATGATTTTGAACACCTCTATCAAATCTCCACTTGGCCTTCTCAGTTCTACGGTGAACCAGTTTCTCTGGACTATCCACGTAACTGTAATCCTTCATCCCTGGAGCCATTCTAGTAAATCTCTTCTGTCAGATAATTGGATAATTCCTCCCATTCCCTTTTACTAGATTCATACAACTAGAGACAGTAATATGTTTAATAATTCACTTAATTTATTACCGACAAAACATTAATCTAAAGCACCCTAAGCAACAAAACATTAATCTTAAACACCCGAACCAATCATACAGAATAGCGCATGTGTCCAAAACTTGCTGTGTATAGATTTAATGAGAAATTGTGAAGATGACTTCACCAAGCCTGTTAACATTCCAGGGTTTTTTTCTTTCCTTTCTTCCTTCTCTAAGTTAAGCATGGCACCTGTCTTATACCGTTTTGGTTTCTGGTTCATTTCCTGCCGAATCCAATCCTTGCCTTATGTTAAAAAAGGAGCCAAGTCCGACTGCGGCAACTACAGAGGAATCTCCCTGTTGACGGCCACTGGGAAAGTAATCGCTAGAATCCTCCTCAGCCATCTTCTCCCTGTGGCCGAGGAGCTCCTCCCAGAGTCACAGTATGGATTCCGTCCACTAAGAGGTACAACAGACATGATCTTTGCGCGACAACTGCAAGAGAAATGCAGGGAACAGCACCAATCCTTGTACATGGCCTTCTTTGACCTTACAAAGGCTTTTGACACTGTTAACCACGAGGGACAATGGAGCATCATCCTCCCTTTCGGCTTCCCCCAAAAGTTTGTCACCATCCTCCGCCTGCTCCACGACGACATGCAAGGCGTGATCCTGACCAATGGAGCCCCAGGTGGGCAGTGGAAACATTTCAAGGACACCCTCAAAGTCTCCTTGATAAAGTGCACCATCCCCACTGGCACTTGGGAATCTCTGGCCAAAGACCGCCCTAAGTGGAGGAAGAGCATCCTGAGCACCTCGAGTCTCGCCGCCGAGAGCATGCAGAAAACAAGTGCAGGCAGCGGAAGGAGCATGTGGCAAACCAGTCCCACCCACCCTTTCCTTCAACGACTGTCTGTCCCACCTGTGACAGAGGCTGCAACTCCCGTATCTCTGTACCTCCTGGACCACCAGGTACGCAGGCATTTTATTTGTGGATGGGACACCCTCAAAGTCTCCTTGATAAAATGCACCATCCCCACCGGCACCTGGGAATCTCTAGTCAAAGACCCCCCCTAAGTGGAGGAAGAGCATCCGGAGGGCACTGAGCACCTCAAGTCTCGTTGCCGAGAGCATACAGAAAGCAAACGGAAGGAGCGTGTGGCAAACCAGTCCCACCCACCCTTTCCTTCAACGTCTGTCTGTGACGAAGACTGTAATTCCCATATTGGACTGTACAGTCACCCGAGAACTCACTTTTAGAGTGGAAGCAAGTCTTCCTCGATTTTGAGGGACTGCCTATGATGATGACAAATTTATCATTTTTTCTGTAGAGGATTGGTAAGATATTAAGCATCCTACGAGAAACAGTGGTGTAAGTAGAACCCATAATAACTTTTTTTTTAAATTACATATTTGTAAAAGAAAAATTTCAACGGTTATAGGGAAAGGAAAAGAGGGAATGGGACTAAGCCGACAGCTCTTTCAGAGAGCTGACATCAGTGGCCTCCCTTTGTGCTATAAATTTCTATGCTCAGATGGTATATAGAAACTTCCCCACCAAGGAGGCTTAAACTGCTTTCTTGATGACCAGGAGTTGAATGGCAGAAGTTTGGGAACAAGTTGCTTTATTAGGGCAAGTAATTCAGCAGTTGCCAGTTTCAGGATATTTCCATTTCAGCCTCTGTTCATTTCCTGCTATTCTCACTGGGAGATGTGATGTTTTGAACAGTATGACGACTCATGACATCAGAGTATAAATAACCTGGAAAATACATTTCCTTATTGGTTCCCTTCCCCCATCTAACTTGGCTTAAGGCCCTTTTCTAAGTTTTGTGATGGAAAAGCAAAATGAAAAGAGGAAGCCCTTTTTTATTGGATTTGAATGTACATGCCTTGGCCTGCCTCACATTAATACTTTTATTGTTTCTCAGAAGCTGTAAGTGAAGATGGTCAGATCTTGGTCTATTATTTCCAGGAAGATCTAAAAAAATACAAACGACCAACACTGTGGGAACAAGCACAATCAAGAACCCAAATGGAAATCCAAGAAGCCTCTCGCAGGTAAAGGCACAGCATAGTAGAATATAAATCTGTTTTGCTGCAGTGAATCCTATTCATACGTGAGCTGCACTGTTCAGATTGTTGTTGATGTGACATGATTTTTTTTTTTAATATCGAACCAATGTTTAAGCCCCAACAAACTGTGTTCCCTTCACTCGCACATTTCAGAAAATCCTGCATTATATACACTTACCTTGGCAATTGCTAATCAACAGACCTAAAATAAAAAATTTATTTTGTTCCTGCAATCATAGCTTTGAAAATGTTGATAATCTGTGGAGATTGACTGGTAGATGCTGAGAGGTTGTTTTCCCTGGCTGGAGAGTCTAGAACTCGGGGGCATAGTCTCAGGATAAGGGGTCGGCCATTTAAGACTGAGATGTGGAGGAATTTCTTCACTGAGGGTTGTGAATCTTTGGAAGTCTCTACCCCAGAGTGTTGTGGATGCTGAGTCATTGAGTATATTCAAGGCTGTGATAGACAGATTTTTGGACTCTAGGGGAATCAAGTGATATGGAAATTGGGCGGGAAAGTGGAGTTGAGGTCAAAGATCAGCCGTGATCTTATTGAATGGTGGAACAGGCTGAGAGACGTATGGCCTACTCCTCTTAATTCTTATGTTCTTATAAAACCAATGACTTAATTTCTCCATCGTGCTTTGAAAAAACATCACACCTTCTGTGCTGTCCACGTCACTATGTGCTGTATTATCTTAATATTTGATAGGTCCACCTCACTCCTTACTTCTGTTTACTAGATTTATTTATATTTATATGCATGAATAGAAAACACACTGGAAATCAAGTATTCTATCCAGTAGCTGAACCTGAGTCAGTTAGGTGTATACCATAATCTAGATGATCATTGATGGATGTATATTAGGAAGGATGCGAAGTGCCTTAGAGAGGGTGCAGAAAAGATTTACGAGAATGATTCCAGGAATGAGGAACTTCAGTTACATGGATAGGCTGGAGAAGCTGGTGGTGTTCTCCTTAGAGTAGAGAAGAATGAGAGGAGATTTGATAGAGGTGTTCAAAATTATGAGGGGTCTGGACAAAGTAGATAGAGAGAAACATTGGCAGGAGGATTGAGAACCCGAGGACACAGATTTAAGATGATTGGCAAAAGAACCAAAGGCGACATAAGAACAAACTTTTTTATGCAGCGAGTGGTTAGGATCTGGAATGTACTGCCTAAAAGGGTGGTGCAGGCCGTCTCAATCACGGCTTTCAAAACGGAGTTGGATAAGTACCTGAAGGAACAAAATTTGCAGGATTATGGGGAAAGGGCAGAGGAGTGGAACTAGCTGAAGTGCTCTTGCAGGGAACCGGTGCAGGCTCGACAGGCTGAATGACCTTCTTCCATGCTGTACCAATCTATGATTCTATATTCTCTACTGATGAATGCTATATCTAGTCCATGGTGAAATTGGTGTTTTGTGTGAAAGGGTTGCGGGGGAGGGCGATGGTCTTTGCATGCCAAGTAAAAGTCATGAAGCCCACTTGAGCCCTTTGTGACTGAACTTTAAGGGTTTTAATCTTGTGCATCAAATTCATTGAGAGACAGGTTAGGCACAGTGTACAGATTCCTTAAGCTCCTTGTGGAGTAGCTTGCCAGTTTTGTGCCAAGCATGTGTAGAGCTAGGGGGCAATTTTCGCCATCATTGGGCGCCGAATTTTTGGCGTCCAGCGATTTAAAAAAAATAAATAAAAATTTGGCGTAATCGGTAATTTGAAATTTTCCCCAAAGTTTTGACGCCAGCACCGACTGTCGCGGCAGATTTTTTGGTGTTGGTCTGCGTTGAAAAGGGATTCACACTGTTTCTGGTCACTTTATGCCAGTTTCCCCAGCAACGATTTTTTTCAAAACGGCGCAGTGTTCTTTGGTACCATTGTATAAAAAGCCTACTTTAACTTAAGGAAATCGACGCTGGCCCGCTGCAATCCTGGGCCGAATGGCCTCCCTGCTCCTGGTGCCTTGCTAATTAAAATATTTTTGGCAGGTTTCCTGCTTGCGGCGGGGCTAGGTGGGGATGGAAGAAGAGAGGAAAATGCAATCCTTGGACTCCTATAACAGCAGAGCAGCTGAAGAGGCGTACGATTTAAAAAAAAAACCTTGTCTGTGCAAGGTTTAAACTTTTTTTTTAAACTACATATTTTATAATAAAGTTAACACATTTAGTCACTAGATTAACTTTTATATCTTTTAATGTCTTTATTAAAGTTTTTATATGAAGTCCTCCACCTCTCCCAAAAGCCTGCCATTGATTCCATTCATGAAAGGGGCTTTTTAAACTTTCTGCACGCTGGATGCCATTAACATGCTTGTTAAAAGTGGGTACATTTTCTCCTGAAAATTCTGTGCAGTAGGCGGAAGGTGGTTTGGGAGTTAGGATTGGGTTATGTCCTTTTTAGCAGTGGGAGATGGGGACAGTTGCCTATGAATTGGTGTCATTTCATTTGACTCACTGCTCAAGGGGTGGGGAGTGGGTGTTTTGGGTTGCCATCAGATGCTGGACTTTGCTGTTTAATGAGTTCATTTAGCAGGGTGTTCCTTTCCCAATATTTCGTAGTTGGGGGCAGTTGATTGGCTTCAGATGTGATCTTCAATGATTATAGTAATTCTCTGTAAAGGGACATGGGAGTGTCACCGCCCCCCCCCCCCCCCGCTTTCTGTTGGAAAATATCATCAGAGTTCTTCTGCCAATCCAGGGCATAACATTAGTGCTTGTAGTTTCCCTTTCATCTCCAGCACACAATCACAGAATGGGCGTTCAGGTCAGCATTGGAAAGGAGTGTGATTATTGCTATGTGTATGTGTGGTTTTATGTTGCAAATTTGGCTCTGAACAAAATGTTACTTCTCAATTATTAAAAACATGTTGCACAAAACAGAGATTAAATGTAAACGATATTTGTTCCCTTTCATTCTTATTTCTCTCCCTAAGACTACATTGCTTCATAATTACCTTTTTTATACATTTGATATATAAAAAGCATCTTATAAAGATGACTCCAGCTGATTAAGTTAATGAAATAGTATTGTGATCTTTACCCAGTTATAGAATCAACACAGAAAGAGGCCATTTGGCCTGTCGAATCCGTGACATAACCTAGAAAGATTTTCTAGTGCTGCATTCAAAAAATAATGTACAGGATTCTGGTTAAATGTAAACAGTAAATATGTTTACTAAACATTTGTACAGTTGTACTTAACTTAACTTTTAACTTTAATAAATGTTATATTAAACTTTTCAATGAAGAAAACAAACAAACAAACAAGCCATCTCTCCTCCCCCTTAGCGCTGTGCGCCACTCCTGCCCCTGTTGTTGCCTCTATCCCTACCCATGCCCGTTGTTGTAGACTTCTGCTTCCTTGCGCCCACCCACCCCCATCCCCCCCCCCCACCCCAGCTGACCCCAAACATAGAAACATAGAAAATAGATGCAGGAGTAGGCCATACAGCCCTTCGAGCCTGCACCGCCATTCAAAAGATCATGGCTGATCATTCCCTCAGTACCCCTTTCCTGCTTTCTCTCCATGCTCCTTGATCCCTTTAGCTGTAAGGGCCATATCTAACTCCCTCTTGAATATATCCAATGAACTGGCATCAACAACTCTCTGCGGCAGGGAATTCCACAGAAGAAGTTTCTCCTCATCTCAGTCCTAAATGTCCTATCCCTTATCCTAAGACTATGTCCCCTGGTTCTGGACTTCCCCCAACATCGGGAACATTCTTCCCACATCTAACCTGTCCAGTCCCGTCAGCATCTTGTACGTTTCGATGAGATCCCCTCTCATCCTTCTAAACTCCAGTGAATAAAGGCCCAGTTGATCCAGTCTCTCCTCATATGACAGGCCAGCCATCCCTGGAATTAGTCTGGTGAACCTTCGCTGCACTTCCTCAATAGCAAGAACGTCCTTCCTCAGAATTAGGAGACCAAAACTGAACACAATGTTCCAGGTGAGGCCTCACTAAGGCCCTGTACAACTGCAGTAAGACCCCCCTGCTCCTATACTCAAATCCCCTAGCTATGAAGGCCAACATAGCACTTGCCTTCTTCACCGCCTGCTGTACCTGCATGCTAACCTTCAATGACTGATGAACCATGACACCCAGGTCTCGTTGCACCTCCCCTTTTCCTAATCTGCCGCCATTCAGATAATATTCTGCCTTCGTGTTTTTGCCCCCAAAATGGATAACCTCACACTTATCCACATTATACTGCATCTGCCATGCATTTTCCCACTCACCTAACCTGTCCAAGTTACCCTGCAGCCTCTTAGCGTCCCCCTCACAGCTCTCACCGCCACCCAGTTTAGTGTCATCCGCAAACTTGGAGATATTACACTCAATTCCTTCGTCCAAATCGTTAATGTATATTGTAAAGAGCTAGGGTCCCAGCACTGAGCCCTGCGGTACTCCACTAATCACTGCCTGCCATTCTGAAAAGGACCCGTTTATCCCGACTCTCTGCATCCTGTCTGCCAACCAGTTCTCTATCCATAGAAACATAGAAACATAGAAAATAGGTGCAGGAGTAGGCCATTCGGCCCTTCTAGCCTGCACCGCCATTCAATGAGTTCATGGCTGAACATTCAACTTCAGTACCCCATTCCTGCTTTCTCGCCATACCCCTTGATCCCCCTAGCAGTAAGGACCTCATCTAACTCCTTTTTGAATATATTTAGTGAATTGGCCTCAACAACTTTCTGTGGTAGAGAATTCCACAGGTTCACCACTCTCTGGGTGAAGAAGTTCCTCCGCATCTCGGTCCTAAATGGCTTACCCCTTATCCTTAGACTGTGACCCCTGGTTCTGGACTTCCCCAACATTGGGAACATTCTTCCTGCATCTAACCTGTCTAACCCCGTCAGAATTTTATATGTTTCTATGAGGTCCCCTCTCATTCTTCTGAACTCCAGTGAATACAAGCCCAGTTGATCCAGTCTTTCTTGATAGGTCAGTCCCGCCATCCCGGGAATCAGTCTGGTGAACCTTCGCTGCACTCCCTCAATAGCAAGAATGTCCTTCCTCAGGTTAGGAGACCAAAACTGTACACAATACTCCAGGTGTGGCCTCACCAATGCCCTGTACAACTGTAGCAACACCTCCCTGCCCCTGTACTCAAATCCCCTTGCTATGAAGGCCAACATGCCATTTGCTTTCTTAACCGCCTGCTGCACCTGCATGCCAACCTTCAATGACTGATGTACCATGACACCCAGGTCTCTTTGCACCTCCCCTTTTCCTAATCTGTCACCATTCAGATAATAGTCTGTCTCTCTGTTTTTACCACCAAAGTGGATAACCTCACATTTATCCACATTATACTTCATCTGCCATGCATTTGCCCACTCACCTAACCTATCCAAGTCGCTCTGCAGCCTCACAGCATCCTCCTCGCAGCTCACACTGCCACCCAACTTAGTGTCATCCGCAAACTTGGAGATACTACACTCAATCCCCTCATCTAAATCATTAATGTACAGTGTAAACAGCTGGGGCCCCAGCACAGAACCCTGCGGTACCCCACTAGTCACTGCCTGCCATTCTGAAAAGTACCCATTTACTCCTACTCTTTGCTTCCTGTCTGACAACCAGTTCTCAATCCATGTCAGTACACTACCCCCAATCCCATGTGCTCTAACTTTGCACATCAATCTCTTGTGTGGGACCTTGTCGAACGCCTTCTGAAAGTCCAAATATACCACATCAACTGGTTCTCCCTTATCCACTCTACTGGAAACATCCTCAAAAAATTCCAGAAGATTTGTCAAGCATGATTTCCCTTTCACAAATCCATGCTGACTTGGACCTATCATGTCACCTCTTTCCAAATGCACTGCTATGACATCCTTAATAATTGATTCCATCATTTTACCCACTACCGATGTCAGGCTGACCGGTCTATAATTCCCTGTTTTCTCTCTCCCTCCTTTTTTAAAAAGTGGGGTTACATTGGCTACCCTCCACTCCATAGGAACTGATCCAGAGTCAATGGAATGTTGGAAAATGACTGTCAACGCATCCACTATTTCCAAGGCCACCTCCTTAAGTACTCTGGGATGCAGTCCATCAGGCCCTGGGGATTTATCGGCCTTCAATCCCATCAATTTCCCCAACACAATTTCCCGGCTAATAAGGATTTCCCTCAGTTCCTCCTCCTTACTAGACCCCCCGACCCCTTTTATAACCGGAAGGTTGTTCGTGTCCTCCTTCGTGAATACCGAACCAAAGTACTTGTTCAATTGGTCCGCCATTTCTTTGTTCCCCGTTATGACTTCCCCTGATTCTGACTGCAGGGGACCTACGTTTGTCTTTACTAACCTTTTTCTCTTTACATATCTATAGAAACTTTTGCAATCCGTCTTAATGTTCCCTGCAAGCTTCTTCTCATACTCCATTTTCCCTGCCCTAATCAAACCCTTTGTCCTCCTCTGCTGAGTTCTAAATTTCTCCCAGTCCCCAGGTTCGCTGCTATTTCTGGCCAATTTGTATGCCACTTCCTTGGCTTTAATACTATCCCTGATTTCCCTTGATAGCCACGGTTGAGCCACCTTCCCTTTTTTATTTCTATGCCAGACAGGAATGTACAATTGTTGTAGTTCATCCATGCGGTCTCTAAATGTCTGCCATTGCCCATCCACAGTCAACCCCTTAAGTATCATTCGCCAATCCATCTCAGCCAATTCACGCCTCATACCTTCAAAGTTAGCCTTCTTTAAGTTCTGGACCATGGTCTCTGAATTAACTGTTTCATTCTCCATCCTAATGCAGAATTCCACCATATTATGGTCACTCTTCCCCAAGGGGCCTCGCACAACGAGATTGCTAATTAATCCTTTCTCATTACATAACACCCAGTCTAAGATGGCCTCCCCCCTAGTTGGTTCCTCGACATATTGGTCTAAAAAACCATCCCTTATGCACTCCAGAAAATCCTCCTCCACCGTATTGCTTCCAGTTTGGTTAGCCCAATCTATGTGCATATTAAAGTCACCCATTATAACTGCTGCACCTTTATTGCACGCACCCCTAATTTCCTGTTTGATGCCCTCCCCAACATCACTACTACTGTTTGGAGGTCTGTACACAACTCCCACTAACGTTTTTTGCCCTTTGGTGTTCTGCAGCTCTACCCATATAGATTCCACATCATCCAAGCTAATGTCCTTCCTAACTATTGCCTTAATCTCCTCCTTAACCAGCAATGCTACCCCACCTCCTTTTCCTTTTATTCTATCCTTCCTGAATGTTGAATACCCCTGGATGTTGAGTTCCCAGCCCTGCTCATCCTGGAGCCACGTCTCCGTAATCCCAATCACATCATATTTGTTAACATCTATTTGCACAGTTAATTCATCCACCTTATTGCGGATACTCCTTGCATTAAGACACAAAGCCTTTAGGCTTGTTTTTTTAACACCCTCTGTCCTTTTAGAATTTTGCTGTACAATGGCCCTTTTTGTTCTTTGCCTTGGGTTTCTCTGCCCTCCACTTTTCCTCATCTCCTTTCTGTCTTTTGTTTTTGCCTCCTTTTTGTTTCCCTCTTTCTCCCTGCATTGGTTCCCATCCCCCTGCCATATTAGTTTAACTCCTCCCCAACAGCACTAGCAAACACTCCCCCGAGGACATTGGTTCCGATTCTGCCCAGGTGCAGACCGTCCGGATTGTACTGGTCCCACCTCCCCCAGAACCGGTTCCAATGCCCCAGGAATTTGAATCCCTCCCTGCTGCACCATTGCTCAAGCCACGTATTCATCTGAGCTATCCTGCGATTCCTACTCTGACTAGCACGTGGCACTGGTAGCAATCCCGAGATTACTACTTTTGAGGTCCTACTTTTTAATTTAGCTCCTAGCTCCTTAAATTCATTTCGTAGGAACTCATCCCTTTTTTTACCTATGTCATTGGTACCAACGTGCACCACGACAACTGGCTGTTCTCCCTCCCTTTTTAGAATGTCCTCCACCCGCTCCGAGACATCCTTGACCCTTGCACCAGGGAGGCAACATACCATCCTGGAGTCTCGGTTGCGGCCGCAGAAACGCCTATCTATTCCCCTTACAATTGAATCCCCTATCACTATCGCTCTTCCACTCTTTTTCCTGCCCTCCTGTGCAACAGAGCCAGCCACGGTGCCATGAACTTGGCTGCTGCTGCCCTCCCCTGATGAGTCATCCCCCTCAACAGTATCCACGTCAGTACATTACTCCCAATACCATGCGCTTTGATTTTGCACACCAATCTCTTGTGCGGGACCTTGTCAAAAGCCTTTTGAAAGTCCAAATATACCACATTCACTGGTTCTCCCTTGTCCACTCTGTTGTTACATCCTCAAAAAATTCTAGAAGATTTGTCGAGCATGATTTCCCTTTCATAAATCCATGCTGACTTGGATCGATCCTGTCACTGCTTTCCAAATGCACTGCTATTTCATCCTCAATGATTGATTCCAACATTTTCCCCACTACTGATGTCAGGCTAACTGGTCTATAATTACCCGTTTTCTCTCTCCTTTTTTTAAAAAAAAATGGTGTTACATTAGCTACCCTCCAGTCCATAAGAACTGATCCAAAGTCGATAGACTGTTGGAAAATGATCACCAATGCATCCACTATTTCTAGGGCCACTTCCTTAAGTACTCTGGGATGCAGACAATCAGGCCCCGGGGATTTATCAGCCTTCAATCCCATCAATTTCCCCAACACAATTTCCCGCCTAATAAGGATATCCTTCAGTTCCTCCTTCTCACTAGACCCACTGTCCCCGAGTACATTCGGAAGGTTATTTGTGTCTTCCTTCGTGAAGACAGAACCAAAGTATTTGTTCAATTGGTCTGCCATTTCTTTGTTCCCCATTATAAATTCACCTGAATCTGACTGCAAGGGACCTACATTTGTCTTCACTAATCTTTTTCTCTACACATATTTATAGAAGCTTTTGCAGTCAGTTTTTATGTTCCCTGCAAGCTTCCTCTCATACTCTATTTTCCCCCCCTTAATTAAACCCTTAGTCCTCCTCTGTTGAATTCTAAATTTCTCCCAGTCCTCAGGTTTGTTACTTGTTCTAGCCAATTTATATGCTTCTTCCTTGGTTTTAACACTATCCTTAATTTCCCTTGTTAGCCACGGTTGAGCCACCTTCCCCATTTTATTTTTACTCCAGACAGGGATGTACAATTGCTTAAGTTCATCCACGTGATCTTTAAATGTTTGCCATTGCTTATCCACCGTCAACCCTTTAAGTATAATTTGCCAGTCTATTCTAGCCAATTCACGCCTCATACCGTCGAAGTTACCTTTCCTCAAGTTCAGGACCCTAGTTTCCGAATTAACTGTCACTCTCCATCTTAATAAAGAATTCTACCCCAAGGGGCCTCGCACAATAAGATTGCTAATTAGTCCCTTCTCATTACACATCACCCAGTCAAGGATAGCCAGCTCTCTCGTTGGTTCCTCGACATATTGGTCGAGGAAAACCATCCCTAATACACTCCAGGAAATCCTCCTCCACCGCACTGCTACCAGTCTGGTTAGCCCAATCAATATGTAGATCAAATTCGCCCATGATAACTGCTGTACCTTTATTGCACTCATCCCTTATTTCTTGTTTGATGCTGTCCCCAACCTCACTACTACTGTTTGGTGGTCTGTACACAACTCCCACTAACTTTTTCTGCCCTTTGGTATTCCGCAGCTCCACCCATACCGATTCCATGTCATCCAGGCTAATGTCCCTCCTTACTATTGCATTAATTTCCTCTTTAACCAGCAACGCCACCCGCCTCCTTTTTCTCTCTGCCTAACCTTCCTAAATGTTGAATACCCCTGGATGTTGAGTTCCCAGCCTTGGTCACCCTGGAGCCATGTCTCCATGATGCCAATTACATCATATCCGTTAACTGCTATCTGCGCAGTTAATTCATCCACCTTATTCTGAATACTCCTCGCATTGAGGCACATAGCCTTCAGGCTTGTCTTTTTAACACACTTTGCCCCTTTAGAATTTTGCTGTGATGTGGCCCTTTTTGTTTTTTGTCTTGGGGTTTCTCTGCCCTCCACTTTTACTATTCTCCTTTCTATCTTTTGCTTCTGCCTCCATTTTATTTCCCTCTGTCTCCCTGTATAGGTTCCCATCCCCCTGCCATGCTAGTTTAACTCCTCCCCAACAGCACTAGCAAACACTCCCACTAGGACATTGGTTCCGGTCCTGCCCAGGTGCAGACCGTCCGGTTTGTACTGGTCCCACCTCCCCCAGAACCGGTTCAAATTTCCCAGGAATTTGAATCCCTCCTTTTTACATCACTCCTCAAGCCACTCATTCATCTGGGCTATCCTGCGATTCATAGCACTGACTAGCACGTGGCACTGGTAGCAATCCTGAGATTACTACTTTTGCAGTCCTACTTTTTAATTTAGCTCCTAGCTCCCTAAATTCGTCTCGTAGGACCTCATCCCGTTTTTTACCTATATCGTTGGTACCTATATGCACCACGACAACTGGCTGTTCACCCTCCCTTTTCAGAATGTCCTGCACCCGCTCAAGACATCCTTGATCCTTGCACCAGGGAGGCAACATACCATCCTGGAGTCTCGGTTGTGGCCGCAGAAACGTCTATCTATTCCCCTTACAATCGAATCCCCTATCACTCGCTCTCCCACCTTTTTTTTCCTGCCCTCCTGGGCAGCAGAGCCACCCACAGTGCCATGAACTTGGCTGCTGCTGCCCTCCCCTGATGAGTCATCCCCCTCAACAGTACCCAAAGCGGTGTATCTGTTTTGTAGGGGGATGACCGCAGGGGACCCCTGCACTACCTTCCTTGCACTGCTCTTCCTGTTGGGCGCCCATTTACTATCTGGCTGTTACCCTTTACCTGCGGTGAGACCAACTCGCTAAACGTGCTATTCACGTCATTCTCAGCATCGTGCATGCTCCAGAGTGCATCCACCCGCAGCTCCAGTGCCGCAATGCGGTCTGTCAGGAGCTGGAGACGGATACACTTCCTGCACACGTAGTCGTCAGGGACACCGGAAGTGTCCCTGACTTCCCACATAGTACAGGAGAAGCATAACATGTGTCCGAGCTGTCCTGCCATGATTTAACCCTTAGATAAACTTAATTTGGCAACAACAATGCTAAATGTTACTTACTGATATAGAAAAGAAAAAGAAAAACTACTTGCCAATCACTTACCCCCTTGGCTGTGACGTCATCTTTCGATTTCTTTCTACTTTTTTGCCTTCTCTCTCTGCTGCAGCTGCACAAGCTGGGTCTCTCCGACTGACTGCTCGATCTCCTGCTGGCCTTTATAGGCCTCCCAAAATCCCCGGACTCGCGCTGCTCCGAGCTCCCGCCTCTCCGTTTTTTTCTGCTTTCTTTCCAATGGCGCGTTTGTTGTTGGTGGGTTCTGACAGGGACAGAGCGAGCAGACGTCATTGTGGAAGGCCCGGGTTCCTCTTCAGACTCCTCTTCAGCCTGTGGATCAACCCCTGAATTTGGTCTGGAGGTTAGAATTTAGCGGCAGCAATGAAAGCCTGGGTGTGCCCCCTTATTGCTGCTACTACCTCTGACGTCCCCTCCCTCATCTATCCTGACAGTGTTGCTACCTCTAATGACAGTCCCGCAATTTCTTCCCTCACTTCACCCATTCCTCCAGTCCGTGTTGCTACTTCAAGTGCCAGTCCCACTAATTCTACCCTCACCCCACACAAGGTTTCCAGGGGGGATCTCGTTAGCTGGATGCTCTCTTCACGAGCTGTCCTATGTTCCCTGCATCCTGTATTTCAGGTTCAGCTCTCCCTCCCAACCTTCTCTGCTGTCTCCCAGGTGTGGCTTGCTGCGACACACTGGGACTCGCAGCCTCAAACGGTACACCTTGAAATGTCGCGTTGGTTGAATTGCTCAGGAAAGGGCTTGGAATCCTCAAGGGGTTCACCAGCTCCAATTCCAGTGTAACCATCTCAGTATCGGGGTCTTCCTGCTGCCCTTCATTCTCCTGATGCAGATTAACAATATCTGGACGGACGACTTCCTGATCATGCTCTTCTACTTCAGATGCATCTTTATGCAAAACATAACAGAGCAGCTGCTTGGTTGGCAGCAGTGGAGGAAGCGGAAGCATAGCCAGTCCACGCAGTACTTAACATTTGGCCAACCCAGACTCTGCAATTTGCAGGGCTTACCCTTTCTTGGTAACCTGGGTCCAGCGTCCACATTGATGGTTGATCTTCTCCTGTGAGATTTAATCATATCAGCTATCCTCTGTTCCACGGCTGTTAGTTGCCGCCTACATGCCGGACCTCCTCCACTTTTTGACCTTTCTCAGATGATCTGTGACACCATCTTCTGCAAAGATGAAAATAGAACTTTTTAGGAGAGGGTCCTTCGCGCGCACACACATACACACACATACACACACGTCACATTTACAAATGTTTTTGGAGTGCATAACTATAATTTTAAATAAAAATATTACTTACAGTCACTGCTTGTCCGAGGTCCTGCCACATTTTGAGCTGTGTGCCACTTCTCAGGGTAATGGACAATGATTTAAATTCTACTGCCACTTGGTCCCAAACTTTTGTGAATACAGAGGGTTTCCGTTTCTTTTGGCCCATTCTCCCTTTGTTTTCAAGCACATCCCATCTCTTAATTATGTCTACCAGGGGCTCAATTTCTTCTGCTAAAAATCTCAACCCTTACAGCTTCCCCTTCTCCTTCTCTGTCCCTTTCTCCTTCTCTCCCCTTCCCTTGCATCCATCTTTTGTTTGAAGCTGTATTTTCAATCTGCAAATCCAGCTCTGATACCAATGGGTTCTCACTGTTGATCCAGACCAGGCAGACCCGTCACATGTAGAAAGTTATTTTTTTTTCCAGCGCATGTGCAGTGATGTTTGGCGCACATTACAAGCTCCGTCCCCAGAATTGTCGTCTTCTGTGCGATTTAGTCATATCAGCTTTGTGGAAAGTGCCGGGTTTTTTTTAGCGCCAAAGGGGGCGGGGGGGTTGTACGTGGGCGCCAAAAATTGTGACGGTGGAAAAGCGGGGCCTTAGTGCCTCTACAAGTTGACAGCCTCACCACAGTGCGAGGAGATCTGATCTGCCGAAGGATATTTTCAGTCCAGGCCTTTCTTGACCTGCCTGGGCAGTTGGTGCTTCTTGGACATATCGGGGATCTTGTTCCTAACCGTAGGAATCTAGAGAGCTGGGTCTCAGCTAAGCCAGAATGTGCACAGACTTGTGGAAATGTTGAAGGCAGTAGGAGAAAAATGTTTCTCGTTAATGTGTTTGCTGACTCTGCGGTGGGCAAGCACTCAATCGGTTTATTTATTTAGGGGGCAGAGAGAAAGAATGCTTCTTTTGCACAAGAAAGAGTGGGTGCTACTGTTGTGCCTTGGTGTCGAGTTGCATCCTGTGCGAGCTACCCCTTTTTGAACTTGCAGCCTGAGATTTACCAGAGGAGTGAAAGTAAAGATGGGGGGTGAAAAACAAATGACAGTACATTGATGATTTTGTTACCAGCAAGGTCATTTGTTTTTGATTTTTGTAGAATAGTAAACAGAATTGAGAGTTGTGATCCTCAAATCACTGGTTAAAAAAATCTCAGTCACCAATGTAATTAATCAGAATTTGTCTCGTTCAGTCATTTTTAAACCAGTGGCTATAATTATAAGGAATAGTAGCTCTTTTGTATATTTTAGGCAAGATCACTGGTTTTCACAAACAATGTAAGAACTGTGATCTTCAAAACACTGAATGAATAAAAATGGATTGGACTTCTTCAGTTCACATAAGCCAGAGACTCCTCTGGTTGTGTAACAATCCTGTTCAATAATGGTTTATAAGGATATAGTTACTGACACCCACTATGTGCAATTGAAAGACATCATGCATTTAGTGAAGACTACAAACCTATGGCATGTGACCATGGAGGCTGTCCATAAGGGGGACCCAGGAGGCATTATTATTGTGTCCTGTAAGCAGAGCTTTGAGGATTAATAGCTGGAGGGGCTCAGCCCTGTTGGAAGGGCGGAATGATGAAATGTAACCATTTAGATAATTGTAGAGGGTCAGATGGCTTGGCATTCACCTAGCTGTAGGTGTTGTCGATGTTTCATCTGCTCTAATTGCCTGTGCGACATTTCCCTCTTGGTTCATATTAGTAGTGGAGTTGCACCAGAGTAAGGGGATTGCACCTTTTGTATTGTGAGAACTGATGGTCGGGATGCTGGGAGGAGGGATAGGCTTATTGGGCCTAATGGGCTTTTGTTGTTACCAAGAATTGTTGTTCCAGATGCTCACAAGGTTGTACTTGGAACAATTACTCGGCATGACCCAGTTACCACATAGATCCCAACTGTTCACCGGAACCAGAACTGAGCCCATGGCTCAGAATTTCAGTAACAAGCTTTACTAGGTTGAATAATACAAAGTAACTGTTGTAATCCAGTAGAAATTCCCTTCAATGTACAGGCATTTTGTTCTCTCATCATATTGTTTTCCAGGTTGCCACAGAAGCAAATATACTCTTCGATTAAGCAGAGATCAGACTGTAAATCATATACTGTGAAAGTCAGTTCTGAAGAAATCCTTCCAGATAGGAGTGTTTGTACTGTGGATATCACCCATACTTCTACAGCAGAAGAACTTCTACCAGAACGGCTGCTGTCAGGAATTGAAATGGAAAGAGAGGAGAATCAGAGGTACGATAATTGAGAAATGTGGAAAATAAAGAGCGTGCTTTCTGCAAATGACATGATTTACAAGGGTACATACCGACAGCGAGACAAACGTTGGGCTGGAAATGAATTTTTTTATTAATTATAGTAAGTAATGATAGCTCTTAGCAATTAGGGTCCTTCCACCATCTAACCTATCCTTCGTTTGATAAGAGTGCGAAATGCATTCATTGTTTATTTTTTTTAAAAAAAGGAATCTCCAGAAGTTTAAACTTCAGATTTCCTCCAGTTACTGGCTACAGAGTGGTTAAGATTTGGTCGAGAAACATGAATATCAAATGAATGTTATCTCATTGATCCATTTCTCATACTGCCCGATTGTGTGAAGTTAACTGTAATTATACCATTCAACTCCAAATGCATTTAGAGATGATTCAGTTCAACTGTTTTTCATTTCTAGGTGTGAGGAGCAATTGTATCGCTGGCTGGATGAGGGTCCTTTGGAGTTAATTGCCCTCCCGCAGACCTTGGTCTCTGCTGCTGAAGTTGTTGTTCCCATGCACCAAGTTTCTGCTCCAACCACACCACAGGTTTATTAGTATTCCTATTACTGCTACTTTGTGTGGTTTGTTGTGCAGCAATCATACTTCCAACTCATTTGGTTGATCTTCATTCCTACTATTATTTCTGAGATTGCAAACCTGATGTTACCTAATCCTGCTTTTTAAAAAAAAAAATCTTTCTCGTCCTAGGAGGTTGCTAATAATGAGCACAGTAAAGACAGCAGTATGACTGACTCTGATTGGCTGAACGATTCAACAATGACCTTAATGGATAAACTGAAAGAGTTTAATAGGATGATCCGGGCCAGTCAAGAGGAAGAGATGGTCTGTGAGCGTCACCTGTCCATTTTACTCGATGTAACCGACACATGATGGAAACAACAGAAGAAGCCGGTGTTTTGGTTATATTGTACAGACTGCTTGCTAGTGTGGTAGAGCTTCACTGAAACTTATATTTGAGCGTTCTACTCACTGAAGGACTTTCCTTTCCATTGTTCCACTCTTTAGCATGTGCATTCATTATTTATTGCAATCATTAGGATTACATGATTTGATGTATAATGGAATACTCCAGACAATACTTTTTTTTAAATAGAATAGGGCAAACATTTATTCAAGTCAATCCTTATTGTTTCTCAAACACTTCTTTCCTTAGCTGACAAAACTTTTTTTTAGTTACAGAACATTTAATATTGCACTTGTTTGTCTTGCGAAAGAAATGCTTGCAATAGCCATCTGGTGATGTGCTTCCATCTAGCAAATGCTTTTCATCTGGTAAAAGGTGTGGATAGTGAGTGCAAGATGCTGGCATGGCATTCCTTGGCCAATTTAGACTTGAAGACCCAATGATAATAAAAGCTGTAGATACCATCCAAAATATTGCAGCTTAAGCAATAAACATGGGGACTTGGTCTACTGGTTTTGAAAAAGACTTCTCTTTAGAGAAGCACACCAAGGCTGCATATTAACAATAATCAGTTGTCCTATTTTGGAAAGGTGGGAAAGAAAAATCTAAGTTCAGATACATGTTGGGCTCTCTATTACTAAAGCATCTGAAAGGTACTGTCCGGTCTTCTGCATCATACAACTTCTGATATATGATGAGAACACAATACATACTTTTTAAAAGGGGTAATACCGTAACAAAAACAGCTTCCCAAAAGGGATGTGTCAAGACATTGACTGCAATACTGCATAAAAATGACATGTAAGCTTCTTAATTAGGTTCTTAAGCTGCTTTCTTCAAATGTCGGTAAATATCTTTATAAATACCAGTGTTTCTGGATATTTGTTCTCGACCCTTTCCAGTGGAGCGTTAGATATACATATGATTCACTTTGTGCACGAATGCTTTAATTGGCATGAGAATTATCTGTTCTATCATGTACGATAATGTGTTATGCATTGAAGATTTTTTAAAGTTCTCTTTAACCAGTTTTAGCTACATTCATCTGAAATTATTGATTTGTTGTTGGGTAACTGCAAGTGAGCAGGATCAAGTTATCACCCAGTGGCTGAGTTGTGACTCTGTTACACTGGACAGGTTTACTATTGGTATTAAATTATCATCTTCTTCCGCAGTCCTTCATATCGAGGATGACTTGCTTCCACTCCAAAAAGGGATGAGTTCGCAGGTGTTTCGATGAAGGACCTGACCTGATATTCCCGGTCCAGAACTACATGTTAAAGGGTGGAAGATACCTGAGTGTGGATTTTTTTTTAAACGTGTGGTGGCCGTTGTACACCAGTCACCACACAGGCTTGACAGAGCTAGGTCTTGGTCCAGTGGCAAGGATTGACCAAGACGACTAGAGACCAGCTCTGCTGCACGGATCTAGTGCGCACACATATCACAGTGTGGGCTGGCCCGTGCTGCCCCAGGGCCCTCATCTCATCCTGGGCCCCGATCACATCGCTCCACGATCACTCGCCGCTTCTTCGCCCCGACCTTGCTGCTCCCTTGCCCCTCCTGCTGTATCTGCCCACACTCCAATCACCTACTTGGATCTTGGTGACGTCCAATCCGGTCGCCCACTTCTCTGCCGTTGCCCTCTTGCACCAGCTCGCGCTGCTCCCTTAAGTGGTATGTCGCCATGCTGCTCCCTGGCCGCTCGCCCCGATTTGCCGCTGGTGTTTCTTCACAGGTCAGGGCCACCACGCTGCTCCAGGGGCTACTCACCTTTTATGACCCCGACCTGTGGCTGGTCAGGGCCACCATGCTATTAAAATACGTATCCCAGCTGGCTGCTGTGTGTTCTGGTACTTCTGTGGTTCAGTGTGATGCACAGCTGTTTCTGAGATAACGGACTATGATGAGAATAAATCCTTATTAAATGAGGAACTGAGTTTTCTGTCCTCATTTAAAAATAAGTTATGAACATCATGCATTCGAGTTTTAGTCTCAATTACTCCATAGCAAAATTGTCTTGTGTGGATTTTTTGAGATCCTGTGGATGAATTTATAAAGCTGGTGTAATGATGAGTTATGATTCATTCCATTGCAATTAGGTCCAAGGGCTGGATTTTCTGTTGTTAACGCCTCAGTTAGCAGCCAGAGGGGGGGTTAATGGAAGCGTTAAAGGTTACCGACCGGGAGCGCAGCGTTTAATGCCCCGACCGAACATTCATTAGAGGCTCACCGGGGGCGCAAACCAGTTGTGCCTTGCTACTGACGATCACTTCAATCATGACTTATTCCTGGTGCCATGCCTACGCTTGCGCCACGGTTGGAAAATTACGTGTGGCTGCCTCATTTAGCCAAGAACAACGTCTGGAAAATCAGTCGGTACAGGCTTGCCGAGTCGTTAACTGGTGGCTACTTAAAGGGATGAGGAAGCGCCTCCCCCGGAGGTCACAGTCAGTGCAACGTTTACACACAGCACGAGGGTGAGCCTGCGAGTTTGCAGCGTCAGACAGAAATAACAATACAGGTTAAAAACAAGTGATTTTGAAAACTTTAATGGGTACATTACTGTGCCAGGCCTTTGGACTCGGCTTTTCCCAGGATCTGATTCGGAGTTCCGCGCATGCGCAATGGTTCCACCAAATATATCGACCAAACTTTCATTATCGCCCCCTCCCAGCTCTGGTGTGCAACGGCTAATTTATCGCCCCTGTCAGCTCTTTGAACAATTCTTACGAATTTCTCGGCAGAAGGCGCAAACTTTTTCAAAGCGCTAAAATTACCGCTCAACGTGCATTAATGCCCCAAATGAGGCACGACCAAATTTCACCCCACCCTCCCCCAAAGTCTTTTGTCTTTGAAGACACCTTATCTTTTGTATAAGGCATGCTCCATACATCACTGGACCATGTAGTCTTTGAATTTCAACTCGTGCAAGAGATTTTTAATTGTATTTTTATTCATCGTCCTGCTTCAGAAACGAAACAGTAATTCAGTTGCTTTTGCTTGTGCTCCACTGTGTCCAAAATAGCTACCATCCCAGACCACTTTCTTACTTTCCAACTCCATGTCTTGCTCTGCTTTTTTCACACCACACTCAGCTTTTCTCCATCTTCCATACCCCACTAAATTTCATTTTAGCCTCTTTTGCCATTTATCCATCTCTGAACTCCTCTTTCTGCCTCTGCAAACTCCTAGCCCTCTAAAACAGGCCATTCCCTTTTATATAGAAAATGCTGGAAATATTCAGCAGGTCAGTCGTCAGCTGTGGAGAGAGAAAACAGAGTTAACGTTTCAGGTCAATGCCCTTTTGTCAGAACTAGAAAAAGTTAGAGATGTAACTGATTTTAAGCAAGTACAGAGGCAAGGGAAGGGAGGGAAGAACAAGAGGAGAAGGTCTGTGATAGGGTGGAAAGCAGGAGTGATTAAATGACAAAAGGGATGGTAATGGTACAAGTAAAGAAACAAAAGATGGAAGAGAGTATATTAGAATCATCAACACTGCCTCTTTGTTCCAGCAAACAATCAAGGTTAAAATACCCCTGCATTGGCCGTGCAAATATGAGTATTGACACATGCTCAATGACCATGTCTATCACTTGATTTTTTTTCAGAATCAGAAATGCAATTATCCGCATCTGGATTCTCAATTAGCCACATGTGGCTAGCGGCTAATGTTTTGGACAACACTGACCAAAACCGTGACTTTCCATTTGGAAAGCGGTGACAGGATCGGATCAAGTCAGCATGGATTTATGAAAGGGAAATCATGCTTGACGAATCTTCTGGAATTTTTTGAGGATGTAACTAGCAGAGTGGACAAGGGAGAACCAGTGGAGGTGATGTATTTGGACTTTTGACAAGGTACCGCACAAGAGATTGGTGTGCAAAATCAAAGCACATGGTATTGGGGTTAGTGTACTGACGTGGATAGACAACTGGTTGGCAGACAGGAAGCAGAGAGTCGAGATAAACGAGTCCTTTTCAGAATGGCAGGTAGTGACTAGTGGAGTGCCGCAGGGCTCAGTGCTGGGACCCCAGCTCTTTACAATATACATTAATGATTTGGATGAAGGAATAGAGTGTAATATCCAAGTTTGCAGATGACACTAAACTGGTGGGCGGTGTGAGCTGTGAGGAGGGTGCTAAGATGCTGCAGGGTGACTTGGACAGGTTAGGTGAGTGGACAAATGCATGGCAGATGCAGTATAATGTGGATAAATGTGAGGTTATCCATTTTGGGGGCAAAAACACGAAGGCAGAATATTATCTGAATTGCGGCGGACTAGGAAAAGGGGAGGTGTAACCAGACCTGGGTGTCATGGTTCATCAGTCACTGAAAGTGGGCACGCAGGTATAGCAGGCGGTGAAGAAGACAAATGGTATGTTGGCCTTCATAGCTAGGGGATTTGAATATAGAAGCAGGGAGGTCTTACTGCAGTTGTACAGGGCCTTAATGAAGCCTCACTTGGAACATTGTGTTCAGTTTTGGTCTCCTAGTCTGAGGAAGGACGTTCTTGCTATTGAGGGAGTGCAGCGAAGGTTCACCAGACTGATTCCAGGGATGGCTGGGCTGTCATATGAGGAGAGACTGGATCAACTGGGCCTTATTCAATGGAGTTTAGAAGGATGAGAGGGGATCTCATAGAAACATATAAGATTCTGACAGGACTGGACAGGTTAGATGCGGGAAGAATGTTCCCGATGTTGGGGAAGTCCAGAACCAGGGGACATAGTCTTAGGATAAGTGGTAGACCATTTAGGACTGAGATGAGGAGAAACTTCTTCACTCAGAGAGTTGTTAACCTGTGGAATTCCCTGCCGCAGAGAGTTGTTATGCCAGTTCACTGGATATATTCAAGAGGGAGTTAGATATGGCTCTTACGGTTAAGGGGATCAAGAGGTATGGAGAGAAAGCAGGAAAGGGGTACTGAAGAAATGATCAGCCATGATCTTATTGAATGGCAGTGCAGGCGCGAATGGCCTACTCCTGCACTTATTTTTCTATGTTTCCCACTGACCACCTTAACCTTGTGATCACATGGTCCATGAGATTTCTGAGATTTTCATTGCCAATAGAACTACCTCAGGCCACTTAACTCACACCTCAAATATGTGTTCTTGTCAGCCCAAACCACCTCCATTTTCAGTCCTTTAGAAAAGTTACCCCAAAGTCTCCCTAGTCTTCTCTTAAGATCCAATCTTCCGCTTCTCTGCCTGCGAAGATATTACTTGAGAAGCAGGAGTAGGTCATTTGGCCCCTCAAGCGTGCGCGCCATTCAATAAAATTATGGCTGATCTGATCTTGGCCTCAACTCCACTTCACTGACCGCTCCCCATAATCCTTGACTTCCTTATCATTCAAATATCTGTCTATCTCCACCTTAAATATATTCAATGACCTAGCCATTCATGAACCTTTGCGAGAAGAAATTCCTCATTTCCGTTTTTAAATATGCGACCCCTTATTCTGAAATTATGAGCCCTAGTTCTAGATTCCCCCAGGAGGGGAAACATCCTCTCTGCATCTACCCTGTCAAGTCCCCTCAGAATCTTACACATTTTTAATAAGATCACAACTCATTCTTCTCAACTGCAATGAGTATAGGCTCAACCTTTCTTCATATGACAAGCCCTTCATCTCAGGAATCAACCTCGTGTACCTTCTCTGAAATGTCTCCAATACAAGTATAAATAAGGAGACCAAAACTGTACGCAGTACTCCAGGTATGGTCCCACCAACGCCCTGTACAGTTGTAGCAGGACTTCCCTACTTTTATACTCCATCCCCCTTGTAATAAAGGCCAACATTCCCTTTGCCTTCCTGATTACTTTGCTGTTCCTGCATACTAACTTTTTGTATTTTTGTACAAGGACACCCAGATCCCTCTCTACCTCAGCATTTTATAATTTCTCCCCATTTAAATATTTGTTTTTGATTTTTCCTACTGTATTCCATACTGTACCATATTGATGCCTCTGTTGATTTTTCTCCATAACTGTCTTATCTTCCCTTCAAATGGCCTCATCCCTATTATATCTCGGACAGTCTCTCACTTGTCTCATTCTCCTCAAATAACAGCTACTTCCTGTGGCCTCAAATCTATGTGCAGTAAGCTCCAAGTATATGACTGGCCTGGCAGTTCATCACCAGATCTGGCTTGAACTCCTTGCGGTTTATTGTCACTTGGATAATAAAAGCAATTCCAAACTCCTATTCTCTGCTACGAACCATCTCCTCAATCTACATCCCTTGCTCCTCCAGTCTCAACTCCCATTTTCAATTTGGAGTCTTCAAGTGCAAAATCAAGACCTTCCCTCTAGTTCTTCACTCCTTCCTTATTCCAAACTGCCATCAACCCCAATTCTGTAGTTTTTCCACATTTTCCTTCTTTTGTCTATGAGACTCATTCTATATTGCCCTTCCTCACTTGCGGGCTTCTTGTCTCACACATTTCCAGCCAGAAGCTGAGCTTCCTCCTGTGGGCCAGGCTGCTCCACCTATTGTTATCAGGAATAACAACAGCCATTTTGTGGCTTTGGCTGAGATGTCAGGGTCTTGTATTGCAGAGTTCACCATTCTAGTCTAGAACCCAGAACAAAGGAAACTTACCATAAACCACTCCACTTTCACAGTGTTAAAGAACAGTTTGCTGACCATCCTCATAACTTTATGGGCATGTGATTTAATGGATCTGGTGTTTGCATTGGCAGTACTTTCTCCTGCAATGCTGGAGGGAACACAGATAGATAGCCTAGTTAGGTGGTGGAGCAAGTGAGGTGATCTGGTTAAGGTTCCTAACCAGTTCCAGAAACCTTGAATAAGCTGTGGGAGAGGATTTAGCCTGAAGCTTGGGCATGTGCTGGTGAGAAAATGTAATGGTCATAATCTGGATTGGGTTTAACCCTACCTCTACAAGTCTAATTATTTGAACACTTTATGGGTAGAACAGGATTAGTTTTGTGGCAGACGGTGTTCCCATGATAACAACTGGAACCAAACTGTTGAATCAGCGACTGAAGCAGCATGGAACAGGACAGCAATGCCAAAATGGATCCAGTTATTCCATCCTGCCTGATTCTAAGGCTACGATGGAGGGATCGGGTGGGGTAGTGAAAAGCTCACTAAACAAGCTGAGGGTACTTGGGGGACATATCCTGTCTAGCATTTGCTGGTTTTGAAAAAAAAATCTTTGATCACCAGTGAAGCAAACTCCAGCCTGTGCGAGCTGGGAAATGGGGCAGATTGATGGTGCCAAATACTAACCTGATGGAATGTTTAGACAGGCAGGTATACAGATAGAGCGTCCAAAATCTGGAGTTCCAAAAACCGGAATGTTCCGAAAAATGGCCACCGTGCACATTGCACGAGTCGATGTCCGAATCTGTTCCGAAAACTCGACTTTTTTTTAAACTATGATATAAATAGCTTAAGATGAAGGTAGTAAATTTTCAGAACTGGATATTTGGTACTCTGATCAGTATTTTGTAAATAACACCCCCCACCCCCTCCCCCCATGACGACACACGCACACCAAAAAAAATTGCAAAAAACAAAAATAAAAAACTCACGAAACATTCACAAGACACTTAACTATCGAATCGCTGCAAAAGAATTTAAAAATAAAAACGTTGACTTAACCTTTTTTGCAGGTCTCCATACCTAGCAAGGGCTGCAACACAGGTTTTTCCCAGGCGTTTTTTTCTTCCTAACTAGCGCTGTGAGCCTAATTTTTGGCGAAAGCGCTATTTCGAGTCTTGCAGGCCGGCGGTCTGCTCCCCAGTGATACTTAAAAACCGCCGGTGCAAGACTTCTCCGAATCAATAGTAATCCAAAACAAGTCGAATAAAATCTTTTTTTTTAATCACCCCTGCAGTTGCTGTTTCTGCCATTCTCCGATTTTTGAATTGCCTGACGGTATCAGGATTTGAATTACCCACAGCCGCTGTCCTTGTTTCCGAAATCAGAACATACCCGAAACTCTGCCCAGGGGTTTCCGGATTCGGGATGTCGGATTTCGTCTCTGAAATCTGGAAAAACCCGAAACTCTGCCCAGGGGTTTCTGGATTTGGGATGTCGGATTTCGTCTCTGAAATCTGGAAAAACCCGAAACTCGGCTCAGGGGTTTCCGGATTCGGGATGTATAATTTCTGTTCTGAAATCTGGAAAAATGTGAAAACCAGAATGGCCTCAATCCCGAGGTTTCCGGAGGTTGTACCTGCATTTTTTTTTAAAAGTGTTCAACTAGAAAATTGTTGTTTAAAGGTGAGGTTATTTTTATTAAAGATTATCACAGTTTTGGCGCTACATAACAAAGAACGTACAGGAAGATGACTTGTTTTATTCAATAAAACAGAATTGGTAGCACTCTCAACTCTGAATCTAAAGGTGAGGTTTCAAGTCCCACTCCAGAGACTTGAACCAGGCTGACAAATATTGGAGGTGTTGTCTTTCGGATGACATGTTAAACTGAGTCTCCCCTCCGGTGGATGTAAAAGATTCATGGCAATGTTTGTACAAGAGCAAGGGAGTTCCTCCTGGTAACCTGGCCAATATTTATCCCTCCATCAACATCACTTTAAAAAGAAAGATTTGGTCATTATCACATTGCTGTTTGCGGATCCATGCTGAGAGCAAATTGGCCACCATATTGGCTACATTACAACAGTGACTACACTTCAAATGTACTTTATTAGCGTAAAGGGACATCCTGAGTTGTGAAGGGCGCTGTATAAATCAAGTTCATTAAAAAAAATTCACAGGCATTAATAAGTAACTTTGGTTAATAGAGGAAAAAAATGAAAAGTTTCTAAAGTGGAATGCTGACTTCGCAGACGCAGTCAGGTGAAGTTTAAGTTGTGACTAAACTAAAAATGAAGGCACCTGGCTCATACCTGCACTAGCAGATTAAACATTCACTTCCTCACCTCCAGCATACCGTGGTTTCAGTCTGTACCATCTACAACATGTACTGCAGCAACTCACCAAGGCTTCCTCGACAGCACCTCTCAAACCTGTGACCTCTACCACCTAGAAGGACAAGGGCAGCAGGCGCATGGAAACACCATCACCTGCAAGTTACGCTCCAAGTTATACACCATCCTGACTTGGAAATATATCGCCGTTCCTTCATTGTCGCAGGGACAAAATCCTGGAACTTCCTCCCCAACAGCACTGGGAATTCCTTCACCACAAGGACTGCAGCGGTTCAAGAAGGCGGCTCACCACCACCTTCTCAAGGGCAATTAGGGATTGGCAATAAATTATAAAATCATACAGCATCATCATCATAGGCAGTCCCTCAAAATTGAGGAAGACTTGCTTCCACTCGAAAAGTGAGTTCTTAGGTAACTGAACAGTCCAATACGGGAATTACAGTCTCTGTCACAGGTGGGACAGACAGTCGTTGAAGGAAAGGGTGGGTGGGACTGGTTTTCCGCGCGTTCCTTCTGCTGCCTGCACTTGGTTTTTACATGCTCTCGCCGATGAGACTTGAGGTGCTCAGCGCCCTCCCGGATGCACTTCCTCCATTTAGAGCAGTCTTTGGCCAGGGACTCCCAGGTGTTGGTGGGGATGTTGCATTTTATCAAGGAGGCTTTGAGGATGTCTTTGAAACGTTTCCCTTGCCCACCTTAGGCTCGCTTGCTGTGTAGTAGTTCTGAGTAGAGCGCTTGCTTTGGGAGTCTTCTGTCAGGCATGCAAACAATGTGGCACGCCCAGCAGAGTGTGGTCAGTGCTTCGATGCTGGGGATGTTGGCCTGATCGAGGACGCGAACATTGGTGCGTCTGTCCTCCCAGGGGATTTGCAGGATCTTGCGGAGACATCGTTGGTGGTATTTCTCCAGCGATTTGAGGTGTCTACTGTATATGGTCCACGTCTCTGAGCCATACAGGAGGGCGGGTATCACTTCAGCCCTGTAGACCATGAGCTTGGTGGCAGATTTGAGGACCTGATCCTCTAACACTCTCTTCCTCAGGTGGCGGAAGGGTGCGCTGGCGCACTGGAGGCGGTGTTGAATCTTGTCGTCGATGTCTGCCCTTGCTGATAATAGGCTCCCGAGGTATGGAAAGTGGTCCACGTTGTTCAGGGCCGCACCATGGATCTTGATGACGGGGGGGGGGGAGCAATGCTGTGTGGCGGGGTCAGGTTGGTGGAGGATCTTTGTCTTACGGATGTTTAGTGTAAGGTCCATGCTTTCGTACGCCTCAGTAAAGATGTTGACTATGACTTGGAGTTCAGTCTCTGTGCACAGACACAAGCGTCGTCCGCGTACTGTAGTTCGGTGACAGAGCTTGGAACAGTCTTGGATCTGGCCTGGAGACGACGAAGGTTGAACAGGTTCGCACTGGTTCTGTAGTTTAGTTCCACTCCAGCGGGGAGCTTGTTGAGTGTGAGGTGGAGTATTGCAGCGAGGAAAATTGAAAAGAGGGTTGGTGCGATGATGCAGCACTGCTCAACCCCGGTCCAGACGTGGATTGAGTCTGTAATGGATCCGTTGGTCAGGATCACGGCTTGCATGTCGTCGTGGAGCAGTCGGAGGATAGTGATGAACATTACGACATTATTATACATTCAATCTGATGTGTTCATAATAAAGGATGAAACTGAGTACTGTATACAATGAGCAAGTGTGACCTTAACTCCTTTAATAAGACTCCAGAGTGCCGGTACCTCATGGATGGCCTGCCTATATACCTTGCTCCCAAGGGATGCTGGGATTCCTTGGGACTCCAACAGGTAGGCCCTCTGGTGGTAGTGTAATACAGGTTGCAAGGGGTTAAATACATAACGTTACTCCCCGTAAAGTCAATAGTACACTTATTTACAAGGTGAGACAATCTGGGGCTTTTCGCTCCCTTGTCGATCGTCTCGGTACAAATGCGGGTGTGGGTGAGTTGGTCAGTTCTTCACTGGGCTGCTAGGGATGGTGAGTTCGGCTTCGTGGTTAACCATGATGTCAGTTGCCACGTGTGTGTGTGTGTTGGAGGGTCAAAGTTGGTGGTGTCGTCTTCGGGTTGTTCGTAGCTGTTGGTGAACCGCAATTTGATGTGGTCCAAATGTTTTCTGCACGTTAGTTCATTAGCCAATTTGACCTGAAACACCCTACTCCCCTCTTTGGCTATGACCGTGCCAGCGAGCCATTTGGGACCATGTCCATAATTGAGTACAAACACAGGGTCCTTGACCGCAATATCGCGTGACAAATTTGCGTGGTCATGGTACACACTTTGTTGATGCCGCCTGCCCTCCACGTGATCATGGAGATCAGAGTGGACAAGAGAGAGCCTTGTTTTGAGCGCCTTTTTCACGAGCAGCTCGGCTGGGGAAACCCTGGTGAGTGAGTGGGGTCTGGTGCGGTAGCTGAGCAGCACTCGGGATAGTCGGGTCTGCAGGGAGCCTTCCAACACACGTTTCAAGCTTTGCTCGATGGTCTGAACTCCCCATTCTGTCTGGCCGTTGGATGCGGGCTTGAACGCGGCAGAGGTGACGTGCTTGATCCCATTGCGGGTCATTAATTCCTTGAATTCAGCACTGGTGAAACACGGCCCATTGTCGCTGACTAGGACATCAGGCAGGCCTTGCGTGGCAAACATGGCTCGTAGGCTTTCAATAGTGGACGTGCTTACAGATATTATTGCACATTCAATCCATTTTGAGTAAGCATCCACGACGACCAAGAACATTTTGCCTCGAAATGGGCCCGCATAGTCCACGTGGATCCTTGACCACGGTTTGGAGGGCCATGACCACAAACTTAGCGGTGCCTCTCTGGGTGCATTGCTCAGCTGAGAGCAAGTGTTGCACTGGCGCACGCATGACTCTAAATCTGAGTCGATGCCGGGCCACCACACATGGGATCTGGCTATGGCTTTCATCATTACAATGCCTGGGTGGGTGCTGTGCAGTTCACAAATGAACGTATCTCTGCCTTTCTTGGGCAAGACCACGTGATTGCCCCACAACAGACAGTCCGCCTGCAGGGACATTTCGTCTTTGCACCTGTGGAACGGCTTAATTGCCTCCTGCATCTCCACTGGGACGCTGGACCAGCTCCCATGGAGGACACAGTTTTTTTACCAAGTACAGTAAAGGATCCTGGCTGGTCCAGGTCCTGATCTGGCAGGCCGTAACGCGGGACTTTTCGTTTTCGAATGCATCCATTACCATGAGCAATCCGCAGGCTGTGCCATTTCCACCCCGCTGGTGGGCAATGGCAGCCAACTGAGAGAATCAGCGCAGTTCTCTGTGCCTGGTCTGTGGCGGATTACATAGTTGTATGCCGACAGCGTGAGCGGCCAGCTTTGGATGCGGGCAGAGGCATTGGTGTTGATCCCTTTGCTCTCAGAGAACAGCGATATGAGCGGCTTGTGGTCAGTTTCAAGCTCAAACTTGAGGTGCATTTTCTTTACCATGTAAACACACGCTAGAGCATCTTTTCCAATCATGCTGTAGGCCCTTTTGGCCTTGGACAAACTCCTGGACGCATAAGCGACCGGTTGCAAAATCCCCGATTCATTAGCCTGTTGTAACACACACCCGACCCCGTATGACGATGCATCTCAAACTCGCACTAATCACTGTAATGAAGTATTCCCCATTGTTTAGAACTTTTTTTGTAAGATTTTACAGATTTATTGGAGTGTAGTTGCGTTATTTGCTTTCTTGAATAAAATCCATAACTTCTTTGTACAAAACAGTTCTCTGCTGTACTTTATCACACCCTGATTAATAAATCTAAGCTCGAGAACCAGGGAGTGGGAGCGACTCGCAACCGCTCTGGGTCAGGAAGGCAAGCTGACAGACCCACCACCCCCTACAGAATGGCGAGCCAGGTAGGAGCTTGGCCAAAAGGGTGTGATGCAGTAGACACTGTTTTTGAAGAAAGAAGCAAAATGGAAGAGAGGATTTCCTCTTACATATTCAAGAAAGTCAATATAACAAAGAAATAGGTACTGAACCTATTGCGCGCTGAGCGTCCTGTGGACGCTGCAGCCAAATGGACTGAGAGTAAGGACCATAAGTGCTCTGTGGAGAAAGCAATACAGTTAGTCTGCCTACACTGACAGGTCCAGCAATTGGACAAGAAAGTCGAGTCGTTGGAGGCAGACTTCAGTGAGTCCGAGGAACACTCGAGTGCCAGAGCTATCATGAGTGAGAGATTATTTGAGGAGTTAGGCAAGCAAAAGCAAGGGAAACTACGGTTAGTGGAAACACATAGAAACCGCCAGGATTACCTTCAGTACCAGGTCACCGAAGCGAGGGGTCAAGAAATGGTGTTGCAGGAAGAAAACGCCTGATTCACCAGGATAATTAAAGAGCAGGAGGAGAGGTTGAGAGACGTCCAGGCAGCTTACAAAGTAGCAAGCACTAGGGGGTTTGAGTCGGAGAACACGGCCTCTGCCAGCAACAAATAAATGTCAGAGCCTTGCTCTGCCAAGGCGAAAGGCATGGTATGCCTAATAAGCCCGGGTGTGGCCCAATGGACCTGGAAGAACAGGGGGAAACTGTGGCGCCGGGGAATGATCCGGTTGGGCAGCAGGAGGGGCGAGCAGGGAGAGACTTTCGACCACTACCTGTGGCGCCAGGGTTGGACCCGGTTCGGCAGCAGGAGGAGCGAACGATTTGTGAGTCGGGCAGGGATTGCGGACCACCACCACCTGTGGTGCCAGGATTTAGCTCGGTTTGACAGCAGGGAGAGGTGGGCGAGCCAATGCAAGAAGGGCCGGGACCGGGGCCAATGTGCCAAATCCGGCAGCAAAAGTTTGGCCTGCCCAATGGTGGTGGAGGCCAGGGGCCCCTTGAAAGTCACTTTGTGGTTCCCCACGGCTCCCAACAGCTTAGGGTTATGGTAAACCACCTGGGTAAGCTCACTCACAAAGGGGACCCCTCGGTCCACTTCATGGAGGTGAACAGGTGGGGGGGATAAACGGCCGGACTCTGAAATGGCAAAAATGCTCCTATTCTCCCTGGACAGTAGAGTATACCAGTCTCTCTCTGCGGAAAGCAAGAGAGGGCAGAGTACATACGCTGCAGTCAAGGAAGAAGTCTTGGAAGTTATGGGTCTAAATGATGGGAGTCCCTTTTCCCGAGTGGAGAAGACGATGCAACAGGCAGGGGAAACCCCACAAGCTTTCACAGACAGGCTGTGGCCCGTCTACAAGAGTGCCTGCAGTGGGCCCTCAACCGGGATTTTTGACCCAGGATGAGAGGGTCCACTGGTTCTGGAGCCTGGTGGCAAACAGTTTGCCATGGGTGAAGGCCAAAGCGAGCTGTGGTTCGATCCTAAGGATCTCAACGCCACTGAGGAGTCAGTGATTAGGCAACTAACCCTGGCTTTTAGGAGCGGCCAAGGGATGGAGGAGAACCCACCCAAGGGGAGGGTACATGAGTTAAGGCCCCACCAAGCAAAGAGGGAATGGCACCAGGAAGGGGGCATCTCTTCCGACACCAAGCGTAACTGCTTTGGGTGCGGGAAAAGTGGGCATTGGAGAAAGGATTGTAGGAACCCTTGGAAGGATAACGTAGCTAAGGAACCCCTAGCACCTGCCCAAAAGGCTGGATCCGGACCCGGAGCATAGAACTTTCCCTCTTCCTTCGAGGCGTTCGTGGCCGCGCTCCGGTCCGTATTGGGTGGCCCAGGGAAGGTAGCTACGGCCATCGGGAGGGAAACCCCATCCGCCACATACAACACCGAGCAATGACTAGAACCGGCACAGCCTGTATACCTGTGTCCCTTGGAGTATGATGCATGGAGGAGGCCATGCGTCAAGATGGAGGTGGAAAAGGTAAAGGGGATCTATCTGCTGGATACTGGAGCTTCGAACACCATTGTCGATGCAGATAGCCCAACCACCTCACCTCTATCCAACGGGGTCTCTTACAGCCTCGTAGGGTTCACAGGGAATGAGCAGGCTGGCTCGTTCTCCATCCCGCTCACCATTCATCTGGGAGCACTCCACACCAATGGACGTGCGTCCTGATGAAGTGGGAGCAGGAAGGGAAGGGGATCTTGGGGGCCGACTTCATTATAGGCCACAAGATCCTAGTGGATCTCCGGAACCACTGTCTTTGGGGGGCGGGGTGCACTGGAAAGGAGGAAGAGGTGGTAGTTATCCCGGTCAAGCAAGGGAAGGGAACCTTGTGTACCGTAAAACCAAAGGAGGGTTACGACCTCGACCAACTGGTCAGTAACACTCCTTTGGAATACCAGGCGTATGTGCGGGCTAATCTCGGAGCATTCGCCACCCACAAACACAATTGTGGGAGGTTAAATGGGGTCGAGGTTAGTGTGGAAGGGGATCCCATATCCCGTCCACAAAAGCAATACAACTTCCCCAGGGAGGCGGAGGCAGATATGGAGATAGCCCTGGGTTCCCAAGTTAAACAGAGGGTGTTGAGGCCGATAGCCACCCACGTAAATGCTCCGCTTTGGCCGGTTAAAAAAACTGGACAACTCTTAGAGAGCCATAGTGGACTATCAAGTACTCAACTGCAACATTCCCGTCTGTGCACCCGTGGTCGCCGCCGTCGCCGACCTCATTGGAAGTATCTCAGCCTCCGTGACCACCTTCACGGTGCTGGATATTTCCAACAGGTTCTGATCCATCCCTTTAAGGCAGGGAGACTAGTACAAGTTTGCTTTTACCTTTAAAGGCCAGCAATATATGTGGAACTGTCTCCCTCAGGGTTTCCATAACAGCCCGAGCATCTTTCACCAATGCATAGCTAACTGTTTAAAGAACTTCAGCAGACCCCAGCAGTTGGTACAGTATGTGGATGACCTGCTTCTATTCATCGATGAGTGGGAGGAGCATGGCCCACTGCTGGCTGAGCTGCTAAAGGAGGAAGGGTTTAAAGTTAACCCCAAAGAAGGCGCAGATCGGCCTGAAGGAAGACAAATTCCTAGGGCTGATTGTGCGCGCTGGGAAAGGGCAATTGACAAGGCTAGGAGGAAGACAGTGCAGGAGTTACCAGCCCCCAACACAGTCACAGGGGTAAGGTCGTTCCTGGGGCTTACCGGGTACAGCAGCCAGGTTCACGGCACCGTGGGTGGCTCTGCTGCACAGAAGGGTGGGAAAAAGAGTGGGAGAGCTATAGTGATAGGGGACTCTGTTATAAGCGGAATAGATAGGAGTTTCTGCGGCCGCAACCGAGAGTCCAGGATGGTATGTTGCCTCCCTGGTGCAAGGGTCAAGGATGTCTCGGAGCGGCTGCAGAGCATTCTGGAGAGGGAGGGTGAACAGCCAGTTGTCGTGGTACATGTAGGTACCAACGATATAGGTAAGAAGTGGGAAGAGGTCCTACAAGCTGAATTTAGGGAGCTAGGAGTTAAATTAAAAAGTAGGACCTCAAAGGTAGTAATCTCTGGATTGCTACCAGTGCCACGTGCTAATCAGAGTAGAGGGAACAGGATAGTTAGAATAAATACGTGGCTTGAGCAGTAGTGCAAGAGGGAGGGATTCAAATTCCTGGGACATTGGAACCAGTTCTGGGGGAAGTGGGACCTGTACAAAAGGGACGGTCTGCACTTGGGCAGGACTGGAAGATGTCCTAGGGGTAACATTTGCTAATGCAGTTCGGGCGTGTTGAAACTAATATGGCAGGGGGATGGGAACCTATGCAGCGAGATAGGGCGAAGTAATATGGAGTCAGAAACAGATGGTAGAAAGGTAAAAAGCAATAGTGGAAGGCCGAGTAAACAAAGGCAAGAAACAAAAAGGGCCACACTACATCATAATTCTAAAAGGACAAAGGGTGTTAAAAAAACAAGCCTGAAGGCTTTGTGTCTTAATGCAAGGAGTATCCGCAATAAGGTGGATGAATTAACAAATAGATGTTAACAAATATGATGTGATTGGGATTACAGAGACGTGGCTCCAGGATGATCAGGGCTGGGAACACAACATCCAGGGGTATTCAACATTCAGGAAGGATAGAATAAAAGGAAAAGGAGGTGGGGTAGCATTGCTGGTTAAAGAGGAGATTAATGCAATAGTTAGGAAGGACATTAGCTTGGATGATGTGCAATCTATATGGGTAGAGCTGCAGAACACCAAAGGGCAAAAAACGTTAGTGGGAGTTGTGTACAGACCTCCAAACAGTAGTAGTGATGTTAGGGAGGGCATCAAACAGGAAATTAGGGGTGCATGCAATAAAAGTGCAGCAGTTATCATGGGTGACTTTAATATGCATATAGATTGGGCTAACCAAACTGGAAGCAATACGGTGGAGGAGGATTTCCTGGAGTGCATAAGGGATGGTTTTCTAGACCAATATGTCGAGGAACCAACTAGGGGGGGTTGTGTAATGAGAGAGGATTAATTAGCAATCTCGTTGTGCGAGGCCCCTTTGTGAAGAGTGACCACAATATGGTGAAATTCTACATTAGGATGGAGAATGAAACAGTTAATTCAGAGACCATGGTCCAGAACTTAAAGAAAGGTAACTTTGAAGGTATGAGGCGTGAATTGGCTAGGATAGATTGGCGAATGATACTTCAGGGGTTGACTGTGGATGGGCAATGGCAGACATTTAGAGACCGCATGGATGAACTACAACAATTGTACATCCCTGTCTGGCGTAAAAATAAAAAAGGGAAGGTGGCTCAACCGTGGCTATCAAGGGAAATCAGGGATAGTATTAAAGCCAAGGAAGTGGCATACAAATTGGCCAGAAATAGCAGTGAACCCAGGGACTGGGAGAAATTTAGAACTCAGCAGAGGAGGACAAAGGGTTTGATTAGGGCAGGGAAAATAGAGTACGAGAGGAAGCTTGCAGGGAACATGAAGACGGACTGCAAAAGTTTCTATAGATATGTAAAGAGAAAAAGGTTAGTAAAGACAAACGTAGGTCCCCTGTAGTCAGAATCAGGGGAAGTCATAACGGGGAACAAAGAAATGGCAGACCAATTGAACAAGTACTTTGGTTCGGTATTCACTAAGGAGGACACAAACAACCTTCCAGATATAAAAGGGGTCAGAGGGTCGAGTAAGAAGGAGGAACTGAGGGAAATCCTTATTAGTCGGGAAATTGTGTTGGGGACATTGATGGGATTGAAGGCCGATAAATCCCCAGGGCCTGATGGACTGCATCCCAGAGTACTTAAGGAGGTGGCCTTGGAAATAGCGGATGCATTGACAGTCATTTTCCAAAATTCCATAGACTCTGGATCAGTTCCTATGGAGTGGAGGGTAGCCAATGTAACCCCACTTGTTAAAAAAGGAGGGAGAGAGAAAACAGGGAATTATAGACCGGTCAGCCTGACCTCAGTAGTGGGTAAAATGATGGAATCAATTAGTAAGGATGTCATAGCAGCGCATTTGGAAAGAGGTGACATGATAGGTCCAAGTCAGCATGGATTTGTGAAAGGGAAATCATGCTTGACAAATCTTCTGGAATTTTTTGAGGATGTTTCCAGTAGAGTGGACAAGGGGGAACCAGTTGATGTGGTGTATTTGGACTTTCAGAAGGCTTTCGACATGGTCCCACACAAGAGATTAATGTGCAAAGTTAAAGCACATGGGATTGGGGGTAGTGTGCTGATGTGGATTGAGAACTGGTTGGCAGACAGGAAGCAAAGAGTAGGAGTAAATGGATACTTTTCAGAATGGCAGGCAGTGACTAGTGGGGTACAACAAGGTTCTGTGCTGAGACCCCAGCTGTTTACATTGTACATTAATGATTTAGACGAGGGGATTAAATGTAGTATCTCCAAATTTACGGATGACACTTAGTTGGGTGGCAGTGTGAGCTGCGAGGAGGATGCTATGAGGCTGCAGAGTGATTTGGATAGGTTAGGTGAGTGGGCAAATGCATGGCAGATGAAGTATAATCAGGATAAATGTGAGGTTATCCACTTTGGTGATAAAAACAGAGAGACAGACTATTATCTGAATGGTGACAGATTAGGAAAAGGGGAGGTGCAACGAGACCTGGGTGTCATGGTACATCAGTCATTGAAGGTTGGCATGCAGGCGGTTAAGAAAGCAAATGGCATGTTGGCCTTCATAGCGAGGGGATTTGAGTACAGGGGCAGGGAGGCGTTGCTACAGTTGTACAGGGCCTTGGTGAGGCCACACCTGGAGTATTGTGTACAGTTTTGGTCTCCTAACTTGAGGAAGGACTTTCTTGCTATTGAGGGAGTGCAGCGAAGGTTCACCAGACCGATTCCCGGGATGGTGGGACTGACATATCAAGAAAGACTGGATCAACTGGGCTTGTATTCACTGGAGTTCAGAAGAATGAGAGGGGATCTCATAGAAACATTTAAAATTCTGACGGGTTTAGACAGGTTAGATGCAGGAAGAATGTTCCCAATGTTGGGGAAGTCCAGAACCAGGGATCACAGTCTAAGGATAAGGGGTAAGCCATTTAGGACCGAGATGAGGAGAAACTTCTTCACCCAGAGAGTGGTGAACCTGTGGAATTCTCTACCACAGAAAGTAGTTGAGGCCAATTCACTAAATATATTCAAAAAGGAGTTAGATGAAGTCCTTACTACTCGGGGGATCAAGGGGTATGGTGAGAAAGCAGGAATGGGGTACTGAAGTTGCATGTTCAGCCATGAACTCATTGAATGGCGGTGCAGGCTCGAAGGGCCGAATGGCATACTCCTGCACCTATTTTCGATGTTCTATGTTTCTATGCAGAGACTTCATCGAAGATTACGCAGCCACAGCAGCCCCTCTACTCCGACTCCTACACAAAGGTAGTGGATTGGGAGTGGGATGCGGGCTGCGAAGCATCGATTAGCTAGCTAAAAGGAAATCTGCAGACCGCGCCAGCCTTAGGAACTATAGATGGGATGAAAGAGTTTTTCCTGGAGGTGGCAGCCAACGGGGACAGTCTGAGCACAGTGCCGCTCCAGGAGCGGTACGGCCAGCTGAGATCGGTGATTTACTCCTCCAGGATTCTCACAGATGTGGAGAAGGCGTACTCCAACTGTGAGAGGCACCTCTTTGCCACTCACGCAAGGAGGTGCCTCTCACAGTTGGAGTACGCCTTCTCCACATCTGTGAGAATCCTGGAGGAGTAAACCACCGGTCTCAGCGGGCTGTGAAGAGATCATTAATCTTCACAAGGGGGTCCGCTATAACTCTCCTCACCCACCATACACCCACCCAGATGCTCTTAGATGGGAGAATCAAGGATGGGACAGTGAGCAGTATGCGCATTGCTCACTGGACCCAAATGACACTAAGAGTAAAAGGCCTCTGTGAGCCCAGGCTCGCAGCTAATATGATTTATCCAGGGACAGCCCACCGGTGTTCCGTTGAAGGGATATGGGAAGTTAACATAGGCTTTCGGGCCAGGATACACCTCACAGGCCGCGAAATCTATGTAGATAGTTCAAGCACAGTGTCTGCTGGCAAGCGACTCACTGGTTTCGGAGTTTATGATCCAAAGTCAGGCATTGCCCTGGCAATCAAACTCCCGAGTACCATGAGCGTCCAGCACGCTGACCTGTCCGCGGTGATGTATGTGGTTGCACACCCAGAGAAGTTCCCTACCCCTTACACGATTTGCTCGGACAGTATGTTCACTTGCAATTCGTGTATGGAGTACCTGGCCATCTGGTCCCGTCGCGGATACACATCCGCAGACGGGAAACCCCTGGCAACAAAACCCTTGTTGGAGAAAATCATGGCGGCTACAGGGGATGAAGGGAGGGTGTACATTCACAAAGTAAAGGCCCACACCAAAATCGAATCCCGTGCAGAGGGCAACCAGGAGGCCGACATGCTGGCTAAAGAGGGTGCTTGCACGGGCAAGTTTTGGGATCCCTATGACTGAGGCCCAGGCCCAATTGCAGCGGTTAGGGGCAGGATTGGGACAACAGGGAGGGCAGAGGTGTCATTGGCCCTGGACCTGAAAACGGTTCAGACCCAGGACTCTGTCCTGAAAACTGTCCTGAGCATGCTGGCTAAAGGGGAGAGAGTAGAGGGTCCATACGGCGCAGCAGGAATAGCCATAAAAGGCATGCTGTTCCGAGGGGAGCAGTGGGTAGTGCCGCAGCAACACCAAAGGAAATTCCTGCAACTGGCCCACGAGGGTTAAGGAGCAGGACACCCCGGACCTGAGACCACCTGGGAACGGGTGGAACAGGCAGGGTGGTGGCCGGGGCTCAGGGACGATGTCTGCGAGTTCTGCGCCAGTTGTCTGGTGTGCGCTGCCAACAACCCTGACCCCCAGAAAAGGAAGGTGTGTATGGGACATATCAGGAGGGTAGAAGGACCCTGGCAGTCGATCCAGGTCGATTACATCGGGCCCCTACCCACTGCCCAGGGAGGCTACAAGTATTGCCTAGTGTTGGTGGGCGTGTTCACTAAAAGGGTGGAAGCCTTCCTATGCCGAACAGCCACTGCATTGGGGACAGCTAGGATCCTGGTCAGGGAGGTGTTCTCCCGATGGGGACTATCCCAGTCCATGGAGTCCGATGAAGGGAGTCACTTCACCGGGCAAGTGATGCAGGAGACCCTTAAGGTGCTCGGCATCGAGGGGAAATGGCATGTCGCCCACAACCCACAGTCATCTGGACCTGTGGAGCGCTTGAATCACACTATTAAAGAAAGGTTACATAAGGAGATGGGAGACTCACCCAAGAAGTGGGTAGAGATCCTACCACTGGTCCTTATGGGGATCCAGGCCAGCCAGTCAAAGAGCACGGGGTACTCCCCGTACGAGCTCATGACCGGCAGAGCCATGCGCACTCCCACCCATGTACTAGCCCCGGTACACAAGGAAGGTTAACTCGGGGAAGCGAATCGGGACAGTATTGTCAGGAGTCTGTTTGAACACCTTAAGCAGATTCACTGGCAGGCTGCTAACAACATGGGAAAATAGCATCAGAGCAACCGAATGCTGCTAGAACCCCGCAAACACCACGAATGGGAGGTAGGGGACCAGGACATGGTAAGGAACTACGCTCGAGTAGGGTTTTTTGAAGCACTGTACATGGGGCCATACCACATTGTCGACAAGGCAAGCCCCATGGTCTATGCTGTAAAGATGCTCCGCCGTACAAAGTGGTTCCACATAAACCAGTGCAAACTTTTCAACCCCGGAATAGCAGCCAAGCGTAAGGGACAGCCAGGAAAAGTGAACCGTGCTAAAGTCAGGGACCCTCAGCCAGCAGCCCCCGACTATGGAAATCCCACAGTGGACATGGCAGACTCACAGACTGTACCTAGAGGGGCGGTGGACTGTGTTACTGGAGGAGCTATCCCCCCAATCATTTGGGACTCGGATGCATCCCCAGTAGTCAGAACCTCGAGAAGGACTCTCCGCACGCCATGGCCTAAGACACCATGGTCACCAGCACCCCAATTTAAGTGGTTCAGCCCCGGGAGAGGGACTAGCTGCAAAGGGGTACCTAAGATCAGGGACCAGCCTGCAAACAGGGACCCCCAGCCAGTAGCCTTGAATGACGAGGGACCCCCGGAAGAGATAGTGGTGGACTAGCCACCAATTGGGAGTCCCCAACCCACAGCCCTCGACTAGGTCGAACCCTCGGGTAACGAAATAAACCTCGCCACCACCCCCAAAGGGACGGTGTGTTGGGACTCAGACCCACCTCCGGTCAGGACACTCCGGGTCCTGCGGTACAGGTCGACCTACTACCGGCCCCGCTGGAAACCCAGAGGCCAGAAAAGAAAGGAGAAGAATAGGAGTTAACCTGGCCACCCGGAGACAGGTGGCAGATGTACATAAATAGGATGATAAGAATCGAGCGTAGCGTAGGATTATAAGTGTAAGGTTTTTTTTGTTAGGGTCACCTAATAAAAAGTGATTTCAGGTCACCACGACTGAAATAAACCACGCGTATGGAAGTAGTGAAACGAGTAAAATAGGATAAAAGCGTTTTTACAAGTATGTAATGGAGGAGCTCCAGACGACAGCCTGTGCCCAATTAGTGACATAGGCCTGGTAGTATTTGGAGGAGGACGCGTAAGAGCCCAATTGGGGGTAGGAAAAGAATCCACCTATGCAGCTATTAGAAGAGACACTGACCGGGTAGCATCCGGGAGTATGAAGAGTCCACCACTACAGCTATTAAAGGAAGCATCGGTAATAGTTCTTGGGGAAAGGAAAAGCCCCCATCTTGTAGGCAGATAAAGAGACACTACAAGAACGATAACAGTAAGATGAGATAAAAGTTGAAAACAGACATCAGTTCCAACGGGAACTGGAAAAGACAGCCAGTTGATTAAAGATTTTATTGTGTTTTCCGAGGAGAAATGAGCCCAAATTGGAACTCGATCACCTTTTGTCAAGCCAGAGAGCTTTTCTCAGGGCTGGACAATCTGTTTTATGTGCCCCTACAGGAAGGAGAACAACACAAAGAGGATAAGGATGAGCAGCGGCGGCCAAGGAGACGTGGAAGAATCTCTCATTTATGGGTGCTTGGGAGAGAGAGCACCGATCATAACTGCAGAGGGTGGCACACCGGGTGTGGAAGAGCTCGCCGTTTATGCCCACGAAGCGAGGTGGCCAGAGTGGCTGGGGTCTAATTCCACTCGCTACTCCAGCCAGGAAGGGTTTACCTATGGGGAGGCGTCCATTCCATGCCCGAGGATACGGGTTGTTGCTGTGCGGGTCAGTGTTACAGAGGGAAAACGTGTATGTTTGACTTGTAAACGGCAAGTTCCCCTGGGTAGATGGTGGTGGCTCAGGAAGCTGAGCAAAGACGCGGGGGACCAGGAATCTGACTGGGAAAGACTCGGTAATGACACGTACCATACCATCACGGGGACACAGGGAGGAGTGAAGGTGTGTTGCAACAAGTGGTGGGAGTCTGAACAGGGAATTTACGTCTGCATGTGGGGGTCAGAGGAGATCTGTCCCGCAGGCATATCAATCGCCTCCGCCAGGCAATGGCAAGATGACGAGGAAAGGATGGGGTGGGATTCCAGCCTGCATGGGTGCCCGGTCCCACATTCCCCGCTCCCAATTAAAGCCACCGAACTTATAGCACGCATTAAGAAACCCCTGCCTACGACTCCGCCAATGCGAACAATAATAGAGAGGTGTCATACCACCACCAAGGGGCCAGGGAATGGATTAGTATTGGTACCGACCGAAAAGGTGTTATACCAGAGGGTACACTATGCAGTAGCTTCAGTTATTTTAAACCTTACCTAGGTGCACTTACCTGCATGGTGCCCAAAAAAACAGAACAGCTATACCAGGCCCTACTCAGAGAAATGTTCAAGAAATTTTATGAGTTAGACTTTGGCAATATAGACAAAGCAGATCTCTACACCCTATACGCTAGGGACACCGTGGGCATGGGGAGACCAAGAAGGGGAACCTTGAACGACATTTTTACTGCATATAATACAGGACCCTCTGTGATAAATAGCCTAGATGATATAGAACTGCAAATGCAGATAAATGGTCTAAAGAACCAACTGAGAAAGATCCTAAAAGAGGGAAACACAGTAGTAGGCTCAGAGCTACACGAGGACCAGGCTATGACGGTCCATTTAAAAGAAATCGTGACTGAGCTGGAAAAATATGCACAAACAGAGAATGCACTCATACGGGAGGATAGGAATGTTTCAGACCAGGCTGTACAGAATGAGTTGTGAGTGCTGTATGGGGCGTGGTTGTTGGACGAGGACTGCAACAACCTGGAGGATTTAAAAGAAGGTCGAGTCCCCTCCTGGATCAGCAACAAGCACCTCGCAGCCCTCCACCCGTATAGTAATTCACTAAGCCCATGCCAGCTCCGTCTAGCTTCTGAAGCCTACCCTGTCCCAGTAGATTGCGGGCGTTCTAATCACACCATCATGGGGATAGTACTAAAGATGCCAGTCATGGGTGGGACAGCCCGACCCGCACCGGTATACAGGGTGGAGAATTGGAGTCATTCAAGGAGGTGCACACGTTTGTTTCACAGCGGTCCCACTGTATGTCATAAAGTGGGAGTATGCTATGACAGGTGCTGACCACTCCGGGTGCCGGAGCTGGGGTGCATACATAATACTGTGTCCCCAGCACTTGAACGCCTATTCTAAACCACAGTGCGGGTTTAAAGCTGCTGGCGCACAGCCTATCAACTGTACCATGGAGGTAATGGCAGAAGACCATGTTCCCCACAGGTAGCATACATAGGGGGTGGGACATATTGCATCACCACCAGTGCGCCCCACTACCAGCATGGACATCACTTCTGGTGTCCGGTCAGTGAAAGCAGTTTTTACTTTAAACCCGAGGCAGAAGTTCAAGTGGCCCAGGAACGGATTTTCCCTATTCCCGAACCCTCCACTGTTCACCTCACTGTGAGAGAAAACATCACAAATCTGCAAGATTATGTTGTACATTTTGGCTATGAAATTCTCCCTCTACCCGAACATCTTACCGCGTTGCTAGAAGCTGTAGTAATCTCACAAAAACATTTCTATACTCTAGAACAGAAAACGATTGAGATAGGGAGAAAAATTCTAGAGATCACAATTCCGCCTCGGTGGGACATTTTCAGGAATATAGAAGTTCCTGCCGGGATCAGAATAGCTTCCCACGTTTTGGTTGTCTGTCAACTCGCGATTATTCTTTACTTATGGTGTCTCACTTGTTGAGTGAAACGCAGAGGCCGTCAGGTCAGGCACCAAAGGGTGCTGTACGCTCCCTGGCCAAACGTGGGGAGGGGTAACACCATATTACCATGTTTGATTTGTTTTAATTTTCACCTGCTGTAAAAACACAGAGGTCGAGTGTTGTAAGAATGTTACTTAAAAATGTGTTTGACTATGTACCGTTATTTTCTGTAAAATCAGAGTAATGGAGGGGCATCGGACCCCCTGTATGCTCTAACATAATTTGAATGACTGTATTTGCCTGTAAACTGCATTGCATTTCAAAGGGGGTATGCACGTTTAAGTTCAGTTAGGTATACAGGGGAAGGTTGACTCTCGGGAATCAAGAATTTTGCTCAGCTAGCATGACACTCTAGAATGTAGAGTATCACAGGGGAGACTGCAGCATTCGTGGGAACCCCCCCGCCGCCCCCCCCCCCCCCCCCCGCCAGTGTTTGGACTCATTGGAAAGGGAATTTAATTTGGAACTGTCAACCAGAAAGTTTGGGATCCTAAAGTGCACATGGAAGAAACCACGAGCTGCTATCGAATTTGGGATTTTTACAAGGCAGATTGGGTCCGTGTGAGAAGGGCTGAAAACTAAAGGATAACTATCCTTCAAAAGAAACCAGTTTGGGTATTGAAGTTGTCTGGGGTATCGAAGCTAAACAAATTGCCTGGGGAATTGTAAACTCAAAAACCCTTCTCCCCGGGAGACATTAACATAGCAACAATCAACTCAGAAATAGCCAGCTGTCTCTCTGAGCAGGAAACCCATCCAGCATATGCATAATGTTAATGGCCCATCCAGCCCGCATAGAAACCCAGGCCGAGGCAGACATTGCAAATACCAAAGCTAATTTTTTCCGATCGAGAAACAAATTTTTAAAAATCAACACATCCGAGACAGGTTACCATTAATGGGCCCGCCAAAATATGACAAAGAGATATCGAGCCCGCCAAAATTAAAACAAAGAATCGGGGCTGATTTGGCGCGTAGACTAGAACGGCTCCAAAAATATAACTGGGGCCCAGTTTTTAATAAAAACAAGCGAGCAGGCATTCATCTATTCGAAGAGGGGAAGGACGGAGAAAGACCACCACAACAGTTTATGCAACTCTTCTGAGCACCAATATCTCCAACCTCGACGACACTCCTGGGCCACACTGCCCTGCTACCGAAAGAAGAAGGAAGAACATCATCACGGTAGAAAGCAGCTCCCAGTAAGTTCGGACATCGCCATCACGGCAACAACTGACCACAGCCAACGTGGTAACATCAAAAGCACCGCGATCGACCAATTCCAAAACCAAAACTCCTCAAGAAGAAACCGAAGATTCAAAAGTTTCCACTCTACAATCTAGTCCTGACTACCAACAGGTGAAACATTACCTAAAGAGACTTTAAAACCTATTGCTGACGGAAGAAAGTGGGTACTCACCCCATAAGTCCAATACGTGCCCTACTGCATCAGCGGACACCACCCAACTAAAGACTATGCAATCAGAAGTCCTCTACGACGTTGGGGGTACGGCAAGCAGAACCTGCAGAGTCCAGCGAACCCCGAAATCGCAAACCACCGCCAACGGATAATAAAGGATTGGTGACCATGATCCCTGTTTGCCCTGGAGTTTAACCTAGACAGAGTTCGGCATTGGGAGGTGGGAGGTGTATTATTTTCTGTAACCCCTTTTGAATGTGTGATGAAGTGTTCTTTATTCTAGTCATTTCAAGCTTGACATTGTACTTTTCTTGTCTGTAATAAAATCGAAGTTCTTTGAACCAAAACCAGTTGTCTTTTGAACTTTGTCACATCCCCAAATAAATCCAAAGTCTAGAACCCAGGGAGTGGGAGCGATTCGATCTGCTGAGAAGGTCAGAGGTGAACCTGACCCCATAGACCACCCCCTACATCATTTACAAGGGTTAGACAGGACAAGCAGTTTGTTTGAACACAACAAATTCCTGGCTTTCTTAAAGAGCCTCTTGTGAATTCCCCCATGCCAAGTCGTCTCCCTTGTGCAGTAGCATGTAGGGGTTCTAGTAGAGTGCTTACCAGGTAGGAAATTACCGAAATAGTTAAGGAGTTCCAGGAACGACCGCAGCTCCGTCACGTTCTGTAGTCTCGGCGCGTTCTTGATGGCCTCCGTCTTGGTGTCGGTGGGTCTGATGCCGTCTGCTGCGATTCATCTTCCCAAGAACTCGACCTCCTGCGCCAGGAAAACACACTTCGAGCGTTTCAACCTGAGTCCCATGCGATCCAACCGACTAAGAACCTCTTCCAGATTCTTCAAGTGCTCAATAGTGTCCAGACCTGTAACCAGTATGTCGTCCTGGAAAACCACGGTGCGAGGAACTGACTTTAGCAGGCTCTCCATGTTCCGTTGGAAGATTGCCGTGGCCGACCGAAACCCGAACGGGCATCTGTTATAGATGAACAGATCTTTGTGCGTGTTGATGCAGGTGAGGCCTTTCGAAGACTCCTCCAGCTCCTGCGTCATGTAGACCGAGGTCAGGTCCAGCTTGGTGAACGTCTTCTCTCCAGCCAGGGTCGCAAATAGGTCGTCTACCTTGGGTAGCGGGTACTGGTCCTGTAGCGAAAAACAGTTAATCGTTACTTTATAGCCCTCACAAATTCTGACCGTGCCGTCCTCTTTCAGTACCGGGACAATCGGACAGGCCCACTCGTTGAATTCCACCGGTCTGATGATGCCTTCTCGCTGAAGCCTGTCCAGCTCAATTTCCACTTTCTCACGCATCATATATGGTACCGCCCTTGCCTTGTGGTGGATGGGTCGCGTACCGGGAACCAAATGGATCTGCACTTTCGCCCCCATTCAACTTTGGCACATTTACAAAATATTGTACAATTTTTGAAACTTTTAAAAACAATACCCTGAAACGATGCACTTAACGCACGTCACATGGGCCTTAACAAAAAACATGCACTTTTTTTTTGGTGTACAATGTTATCAATCATTTAAAGCTTCCAATGCCTGGCTCGAACAACGATGGAAACCTGCTCAGAATATGGGCACATGAGGCATCATCGACGGATGACGGTGCTCGGATGTCGTCCCAGTTCCAGCGAATTTTTTCCAGCCAGCTTCTGCCAAACAATGTGGAGCCATTCCCTGGCACAATCCACAGCGGGTGTTCGTGTACTGCTCCATCATAGGAGACTTTGACTTCTGCACTGCCTATTACAGGGATTAATTCCTTGGTGTAAGTCCTTAGTTTGGTGTGAATGGGGCTGAGCTTGGGCCTGTGTGACTTGTTGCCCCACAGCCTGTCGAAGGCCTTTTTACTCATTATGGACTGACTCGCACCTGTGTCCAATTCCATAGATACTGGAATTCTATTCAGTTCAACTTTCAACATTATTGGTGGACATTTCGTGGTGAATGTGTGTACCCCGTACACTTCTGCCACCTCGGTACGAGTCTCCAATTCAGCCTGATCCACAGTGGATCGATCTTCCTCTGCAATGTGGTGGTTTCCAGGGTTTGCAGCTCGCCTGCACATTCACTGGAGGTGTCCCATTGTTCTGCAACCATTGTATAGATATGTGAAGAGAAAAAGATTAGTGAAGACCAACGTAGGTCCTTTGCAGTCAGAATCAGGTAAATTTATAATGGAGAACAAAGAATTGGCAGACGAATTGAACAAATACTTTGGATCTATTTTCACTAAGGAACATTTAGGAAGGATAGACAGAAAGCAAAAGGAGCTGGGGTGGCGTTACTGGTTAAAGAGGAAATTAATGCAATAGTAAGGAAGGACATTAGCTTGGATGATGTGAAATCTGTAAGGGTGGAGCTACGGAATACAAAAAGGCAGAAAACGCGAGTGGGAGTTGTGTACAGATCACCAAACAGTAGTAATGAGGATGGGGACAGCATCAAACAAGAAAGTAGGGATGCGTGCAATAAAGGTACAGCAGTTATCATGGACGACTTTAATCTACATGTTGACTGGGCTAACCAAACTGGTCGCAATGCGGTGGAGAAGGATTTCCTGGAGTGTATTAGGGATGGTTTTCTAGACCAATATGTCGAGGAATCAACGAGAGGGCTGGCCATCCTGGACTGGCTGATGTGTAATGAGAAAGGACTAATTAACAATCTTGTTGTGCGAGGCCCCTTGGGGAAGAGTGACCATAATATGGTAGAATTCTTTATTAAGATGGAGAGTGACGCAGTTAATTCAGAGACTAGGGTCCTGAACTTGGGGAAAGGTAACTTCGATGTTATGAGATGTGAATTGGCTAAAATAGACTGGCGAGTGATACTTAAAGGGTTGACGGTGGATAGGCAATGGCAAACATTTAAAGATCACATGGATGAACTTCAGCAATTGTACATCCCTGTCTGGAGTAAAAATAAAACGGGGAAGGTGGCTCAAAGTGGCTAACAAGGGAAATTAAGGACAGTGTTACATCCAAGGAAGAGGCATAGAAATTCGCCAGAAAAAGCAGCAAACCTGAGGACTGGAGAATTTTGTAATACAGCAGAGAAGGACAAAGGGTTTAATTAGGAGGGGGAAAATAGAATATGAGGGGAAGCTTGCTGGGAACATAAAAACTGACTGCAGAAGCTTCTATAGATATGTGAAGAGAAAAAGATTAGTGAAAACAAACATAGGTCTCCTTGCAGTCAGATTCAGATGAATTTATAATGGGCAACAAAGAAATGGCGAACCAGGTAAACAAATACTTTGGTTCTGTTTTCACGAAGGAAGACACAAATAACCTTCCAGAAATACTAGGGGACCAAGGGTCTCGTGAGAAGGAGGAACTGAAGGATATCCTTATAAAGCGGGAAATTGTGTTGGGAAAATTGATGGGATTGAAGGCCGATAAATCCCCAGGGCCTGATAGGCTGCATCCCAGAGTACTTAAGGAAGTGACCATAGAAATAGTGGATGCATCGGTGATCATTTTCCAACAGTCGATTAACTCTGGATCAGTTCCTATGGACTGGAGGGTAGCTAATGTAACACCACTTTTTAAAAAAGGGGGGAGAGAGAAAACGTGTAATTATAGACCGGTTAGCCTGACATCAGTATTGGGCAAAATGTTGGAATCAATTATTAAAGATGAAATCGCAGCGCATTTGGAAAGCAGTGACAGGATCGGTCCAAGTCAGCATGGATTTATGAAAGGGAAATCATGCTTGACAAACCTTCTGGAATTTTTTGAGGATGTAACTAGTAGAGTGGACAAGGGAGAACCAATGGATGTGGTGTATTTGGGCTTTCAAAAGGGTTTTGACAAGATCCCACGCAAGAGATTGGTGTGCAAAATCAAAGCACATTGTATTGGGGGTAATGTACTGACGTGGATAAAGAACTGGTTGGCAGACTGGAACCAGAGAGTCGGGATAAACGGGTCCTTTTCAGAATGGCAGGCGGTGACTAGTGGAGTGCCACAGGGCTCAGAGCTGGGATCCCAGCTCTTTACAATATACATTAATGATTTAGATGAAGGAATTGAGTGTAATATCTCCAAGTTTGCAGATGACACTAAACTGGGTGGCGGTGTGAGCTATGAGGAGGACACTAAAAGGCTGCAGGGTGATTTGGACAGGTTAGGTGAGTGGGCAAATGCATGGCAGATGCAGTATAATGTGGATAAATGTCAGGTTATCCACTTTGGGGGCAAAAACATGAAGGCAGAATATTATCTGAATGGCGGCAGATTAGGAAAAGGGTGGGTGCAATAAGACCTGGGTGTCATGGTTTATCAGTCATTGAAAGTTAGCATGCAGGTACAGCAGGCGGTGAAGAAGGCAAATGGTATGTTGGCCTTCATAGCGAGGGGATTTGAGTATAGGAGCAGGGAGGACTTACTGCAGTTGTATAGGGCCTTGGTGAGGCCTCACCTGGAATATTGTGTTCAGTTTTGGTCTCCTAATCTGAGGAAGGACATTCTTATTATTGAGGGAGTGCAGCGAAGGTTCACCAGACTGATTCCTGGGATGGCGGGACTGACATATGAGGAGAGACTGGATCAACTGGGCCTCTATACACTGGCGTTTAGAAGGATGGGATCTCATAGAAACTTATAAGATTCTGATGGGACTGGACAGGTTAGATGCGAGAAGAATGTTCCCGATGTTGGGGAAGTCCAGAACCAGGGAACACAGTCTTAGGATAATGGGTAGGCCATTTCGGACTGAGATGAGGAGAAACTTCTTCACTCAAGAGTTGTTAACCTGTGGAATTCCCTGTCTCAGAGAGTTCATTGGATATATTCAAGAGGGAGTTAGATATGGTCCTTATGGCTAAAGGGATCAAGGGGTATGGAGAGAAAGCAGGAAAGGGGTACTGAGGGAATGATCAGCCATGATCTTATTGAATGGTGGTGCAGGCTCGAAGGGCTGAATGGCCTACTCCTGCACCTATTTTCTATGTTTCTAAGACACAAATAACCTTCCGGAAATACTCGGGGTTCGAGGGTCTAGCGAAAAGGAGGAACTGAAGGAAATCCTTATTAGTCTAGAAATTGTGTTAAGGAAATTGATGGGATTGAAGGCCGATAAATCCCCAGGGCCTGATAGTCTGAATCCCAGAGTATTTAAGGAAGTGGCCCTAGAAATAGTGGATGCATTGGTGATCATTTTCCAACATTCTACTGAGTCTGGATCAGTTGTGGACTGGAGTGTAGCTAATGTAACACCACTTTTTTAAAAAGGAGGGAGAGAGAAAACAAGGAATTATAGACTGGTTAGCCTGACATCGGTGGTGGGAAAAATGTTGGAATCAATTGTTAAAGATGAAATAGCAGCGCATTTGGAAAGCAGTGACAAGATCGGTCCAAGTCAGCATGGATTTATGAAAGGGAAATCATGCTTGACAAATCTTCTGGAATTTTTTGAGGATGTAACTCGTGGAGTGGACAAGGGAGAACCAGTGGATGTGGTGTATTTGGACTTTCAAAAGGCTTTTTACAAAGTCCCACACAAGTGATTAGCGTGCAAAATTAAAGCACATGGTATTGGGGGTAATGTTTTGATGTGGATAGAAAACTGGTTGGCAGACAGGAAGCAGAACGTTGGAATAAACAGGTCCTTTTCAGAATGGCAGGCAGTGACCAGTTGGGTGCCGTAGGGTTCAGTACTGGGACCCCAGCTATTTACAATATAATCAATGATTTAGATGAAGGAATTGAATGTAATATCTCCAAGTTTGCAGATGACACTAAGCTGGTTGGCGGCGTGAGCTGTGAGGAGGATGCTGAGAGGCTGCAGGGTGACTTGGACAGATTAGGTGAGTGGGCAAATGCATGGCAGATGCAGTATAATGTGGGTAAATGTCAGGTTATCCACTTTGGTGGCAAAAACAGGAAGACAGAATATTATCTGAATGGTGACAGATTAGGAAAAGGGTAGGTGCAACGAGACCTGGGTGTCATGGTACATCAGTCATTGAAGGTTGGCATGCAGGTACAGCAGGCAGTGAAGAAGGCAAATGGCATGTTGGCCTTCATAGCTAGAGGATTTGAGTATAGGAGCAGGGAGGTCTTACTGCAGTTGTAGAGCCTTGGTGAGGCCACACCTAAAATATTGTGCTCAGTTTTGGTCTCCAAGTCTGAAGAAGGACATTCTTGCTATTGAGGGAGTACAGCGAAGGTTCACCAGACTGATTCCCGGGATGGTAGGACTGAGACATGAGGAGAGACTGGAACAACTGGGCTTGTAGCCACTGGAGTTTAAAAGAATGAGAGGGCATCTCATGGAAACATATAAAATTCTGACGGGATTGGAAAGGTTAGAGGCAGGAAGAATGTTCCCGTTGCTGTGGAGTTCCAGAACCAGGGGTCACAGTCTAAGAAAAAGGGGTAAGCCATTTAGGACCGAGATGAGGAGAAACTTCTTCACTCAGAGAGTGGAATTCTCTACCGCAGAAAGTTGTTGAGGCCAGTTCATTAGATATATTTAAAAGCGAGTTAGATATGGCCCTTACGACCAAAGGGATCAAGGGGTATGGAGAGAAAGCAGGAAAGGGGTACTAAGGTTGAATGATCAGCCATGATCTTATTGAATGGCGGTGTAGGCTCGTAGGGCTGAATGGCCTGCTCCTGCATCTAATTTCTATGTTTCTATATTTTGTACGCATAGTCCTTGAAGCAGCATTGATGGGCCCGATGATCACCTCCACAGCGCCAACAAGGTGTTAACTGCCTCGCATTAACGATTGATGGCAGACTCTGGGTCATCTGAGGTCGTGCAGCAGCAGCCAGCGTGTACGTTGTGCCATGTATATTCCTGCTTGAAAGCGACGTTACTTTGTGCACAGTACTAGCCGAAACTTCTTTACTCTGCAAAATCTGCTTGGTGTTGTCGCTGGTGGACATAAATGCCTGGGCTATCGTTATGGCTTTACTTAAGATTCGGAGTTTCAACAGTCAACAGTTTGCGAAGGATTACCTCATGGCCAATGCCCAGTATAAAAAAGTCTCTCAGCATTTGTTCTAGGAATCCCTCAAATTCGCAATGTCCTGCGAGGCGCCTTAGTTCGGCGACATAGCTCGCCACTTCCTGGTCCTCCGACCATTGACTCGTGTAGAACCGATATCTCGCCATCAAAACGCTTTCCTTCGGATTTAGGTGCTCCCGGACCAGCATACACAATTCTTCATAGGATTTAGCTGTTGGTTTTACCGGAGCTAGGAGATTCTTAATGAGGCCATAGGTTGATGCCCCACAGACAGTTAGGAGGATCGTCCTCCGTTTGGCAGCGTTCTCATCCCCTTCCAGCTCGTTGGCCACAAAGTTTTGGTCGAGTCTCTGCATGAAGGCTTCCCAATCACCTCCTTCTGAGAACTTCTCCTGGATACCAACTGTTCCTTGCATTTTCGTGCGGTTGTTTGTTACCTCGTCGCCAATTGATGCGTTCCTAATAAAGGATGAAACTGTGTACAATAAGCAAGTGTGACCTTAGCTCCTTTAATAAGACTCCAGATACCTCGTCGGTGGCCTGCTTATATACCGTGCTCCCAAGGGATGCTGGGATCTCTTGGGACTCCAACAGGTAGGCCCTCTGGTGGTAGTGTAATACAGGTTGCAAGGGGTTAAATACATAACACAATCCATTTAGAGTAAGCGTCTAGGAACATCTTTCCTAGAAAGGGGCCAGCGAAATCTACATGGACCCTTGACCACGGTTTGGAGGGCCATGACCACAGACTCAGTGGGGACTCCCTTGGTGCATTGCTCAACTGTGAGCAAGTGTTGCATTGATGTACGCATTACTCCAATTCCGAGTCAATGCCGGGCCACCAAACGTGTGACCTGGCGATAGCCTTTATCATGACTATGCCTGGGTGGGTACTGTGAAGGTCGGGTATAAACGTTTCCTTGCCTTTTTTGTGGCAAAATTACACGATTCCCCCACAGGAGGCAGTCCGAATGGATGGACATTTCGTCCTCGCGTTGATGGAACGGCTTCATTTCGTCTTGCATTTCCCCTGCGACCGCCGACCAGCTCCCATTGAGGACATAGCTTTTTACTAGTGATAGCACCATTAAAGTCTGCGGGTTGCGACATTTCCACCCCGGTGGTGTGCAAAGGAAGCCGACTGAGGGCAGCCACACAGTTCTCAGTGCCTGGTCTGTGGCGGAGTACATAATCATTTGCAGATAACGTTAGTGCCCATCTTTGGATGCGGGACGAAGCATTGGTGTTAATACCTTTGCTTTCTGAGAACAACAAAATGAGTGGCTTGTGGTCAGTTTCGAGCTCGAACCAGAGCCCAAATAGATATTGGTGCATTTTCTTAACCCCGTATACTCATGCTAATGCTTCTTTTACAACCATACTGTAGGCTCTTTCAGCCTTAGATAAGCTTCTGGATGCATATGTAACCGGTTGCAGTTAGCCTGACCCATTAGCTTGCTGTGACACACAACCGATCCCATACTAGGCTGTCTCTTGAGTTTTACCCCAAACCCAGTCATCACCCTTGCGTAACAATAAATGCAATGGTTCCTGCAAAGTTTTCAACCCCGGTAGAAAGTTACCAAAATAGTTGAGGGGTCCCAGGAACGAACGCAGCTCCGTCACATTCTGTGGTCTGGGTGCTTTCTTGATGGCCTCTGTCTTGGAGTCTGTGGGTCTGATGTCGTCCACCACAATCTTTCTTCCCAGAAATTCGACCTCTGGCACCAGGAAAACACACTTGGAGTGTTTCAACCTGAGTCCCATTCTGTCCAGTCGCTTGAAAACCTCTTCCAGGTTGTGCAAATCTTTGGTGGTGTTGCGGCCAGTGATCAAGATGTCGTCTTGGAACACCACAGTGCGGGGAACCGATTTCAGCAGACTCTCCATGTTCCTCTGGAAGATGGCCGCCACCAAACGAATCCCAAAGGGGCATCTGTGGTATATGAACAGTCCTCTATGCGTGTTGATGCATGTCAATTTTTTCGAAGGTTCAGCCAGCTCCTGTCTTGTAAGCAGAGGTTAGATCCAGCTTGGTGAACAACTTCCCCCCACCCCCCGCTAGCGTTGCAAACAGAGCATCCACTTTGGGTAGTGGGTACTGGTCCTGTAACGAGACTCGGTTGATCGTTACCTTGTAGTCCCCGCAGATTCTGACCGTCCCATTGCTCTTCAACACCGGAACAATTGGACTGGCCCACTCGTTGAACTCGATTGGCCATATGATCCCCTCTCATTGAAGTCTGTCCAGCTCGATCTCGACTTTCTCTCGCATCATATATGGAACCGCTCGGGCCTTGTGATGAACGGGTCGTGTATCAGGGACTAGATGGATCTTTTGCGCCTATGAAGTTGCCGATGCCTGGCTCGAATAACGACGGGAATTTGTTTAGCACTTGGGCATCATCCTCCGAAGACAGTGCTTTGATGTCGTCCCAGTTCCATCGGATCTTTCCTAGCCAGCTTCTGCCGAACAGCGTTGGGCCATCGCCTGGTACAATCCATAGTGGTAAATCATGCACAGCTCCATCGTACGATACCTTCACTGCCAATGACTGGTATGAGCTCTTTAGTGTAAGTGCGCAGCTTGGTGCGGATCGGACTTAATTTAGGCCTTTGTGCCTTGTTGCCCCAATTTCTCAAAAGTCTTCTGGCTCATAATTGACTGACTCGCCCCGTGTCCAATTCCATGGAAACTGGAATGCCGTTTAATTTAACTTTTAACATTATCGGAGGGCTTTTGGTGGTGAAGGTGTGTACCCCTTACGCTTCAGCTTCAGCCTCTGGTTGAGTTGCCTCTCTTACTCGTTCAGCATGATCCTCGCCGAATCAGCCGACTCTGCCACGTGGTGAGATGCAGCACGTCTGCACATTCGCTGGAGGTGCCCCATTGTTCCATTGCCCTTACACATGTAGTGTTTGAATCAACATTGATGGGTTCGATGGTTACCACCGCAGTGCCAACATGGTGCTAATGGATTTGCATTCACGGTGGACTCTGAGTCATCCCAGGTCTGGCCTCTGCGGGCGTGTAGGCCCTGCCATGTACAGTTCTGCCTGCTGAAGGCATTATTTTATGCACAGTACTTGCCGGTGAGTTCTGATGCTGCAATGATAGCTGTTTAGTGTTATCGTTCGTGGACATAAAAGCCTGGGCTATCGTGATGGCCTTGATCAGATCTAAGGATTCGGCAGACAGCAGTTTCTGAAGAATGACCTCGTGGCCGATTCCAAGCATGAAAAAGTCCCGCAACCGTTCCCCCAAAAATCCAGCAAATACGCATGATCCCGCAAGGCGTCTTCGGTCGGCGACACAGCTCGCCACGTCCTGGCCTTTGGAGCGGTGGTGTGTATAAAAGTGATACCAGGCCATCAAGATGCTCTCCTTTGGCTTGAGGTGTTTCCGAACCAGCGTGTACAACTCTTCATATGTCTTGTCCGTTGATTTCATCGGTGCTAGCAGATTTTTGATGAGGCCATATATCGTGGACCTGTAAACGGTGAGGAGACTCGCCCTGCGCTTGATCGCGGTTTCGTCCTTTTCCAGCTTGTTGGCCACGAAGAACTGGTCAAGACGCTCAACGAAGGCTTCCCAATCATCACCCTCAACAAATCTCTCAAGAATACCAACGGCAGCCATAACTGCGTGAAACTTCGTGATCTGTTACTCGTCGCCAATTGTTACGTTTAGAATAAGTCCACAAGACTGTATATCGTAAGCTCAAACTGTTGTGACCTTGGTCTCTTTATTGTGTTATCAGTGTCCTCGCTCAGGCTAACATATCCAGCACTGAAGCACTGACCACGCTAGATCACTTTCGTTGGGCAGGCCACTTAGTTCGCATGCCAGACATGAGACTCTCTAAACAACTGCTATATGTGGAGCTCCTTCATGGCAAACGAGCCAAAGGTGGGCAGCGGAAACGGTGCAAGGACACCCTCAAAGTCTCCCTGGTGAAGTGCGAACTCACCACTGATGCCTGGGAGACCCTGGCCGAAGACCGCCCTAGATGGAGAAAGTGCATCCGGGAGGGCGTTGAGCTCTTCGAATCTCAACGCTGCGAGCGTGAAAAGATGAGGTGTAGGCAGCGGAAGGAGCGTGTGGTAAATCAGTGCCACCCTCCCTATCCCCGACGAATATCTGTCCCACCTGTGACAGGGTTTGTGGCTCTCGTGTTGGACTGTTCAGCCACCAAAGAACTCACTTTAGGAGTTGAAGCAAGTCTTCCTCGATTTCAAGGGACTGCCTATGATGATGATGATGAAAATGCGGTGCCCAGAATTGGACGTAATAAAATAATCCACTTGGGGCCGAACCAGTGTTTTATCATTTCCACGCTTTATGCCTGTATTTATAAAGCCCAGGATCCCATAAGCTTTTTTAACCACTTTCTCAACCCGTCCTGCCACCTTCAATGATTTGTGCACATATACCCCCAGGTCTCTCTGTTCATGCACCCCCTTTAGTTTATAATACCTCTTCTCATTCTTTCTACCGAGTGCATAATAAAGGGAAGTATTCTCCTGTGTTGCTCGTAACAGCGTTCAAAAGATGAATGGTTAATTCCTGGAGGCTGCAGGACAATGCTGGAGGACTATCAGTTAGTAGATTGGAAAGGTGCCGGGCTTGCCGCCGCCCGGTGAATTTGAGGCGGGATTTGGAGCGCCAGACCAGAGGGGAGTGGCTGCTGGGCGCGAGGTGTTGTAGTGACCAGAGTGAACAACAGCTAACCGCCACTCACATCAATCATGTACCGGTGGGCTGCCCCCTTCGTCTTGCTGTGCTCTTATTAGCTACCTCCAATTTCCAGGTTTCCATCTACCCCACCCCCTTTATCTGATTGGCTGAGAGCATTGGCCAATCGGCCTGGGCTGTGCTGGTTGGCGTTTGAAATTTGATTTCACCAGGGTTCGACCCGGCGGGAAACGGTTGGGTTCGAGTTGAGGAAAGTTGGTTTGAGGAAAGGGCGGGCCCAGGCTGACGGGTGGTGACGGTTTGGAGGAGGTGGGTGGCGAAGCCAGGCCGGCGCACGGGCTGTGATTGGCAGGGGGTGGGGCCAGTTTGACGGTTCGGCTGTGATTGGCGGGGGGCGGAGCCAGGCCCGCGAGCGCTGACGGTCTGAGGGGCGGGGTGAGGCCGGCGGGGGGCGGAGCCAGGCCCGTGGGTGGGCTGTGATTGGCGGGGCGGGCTAACGGCGTTTTTAGTCAGGGCGGCCATGTTGGAAGCTGGGAGTGAGGAGCAGTTGGAGAGGGAATGAGAGCAAACTGAATAGTGTCATACACAGGGTCAGCGAAACTCTGGGAAGAGGCAACTCACCCAATCTGCGCCGGAGAGTGGAAAAGAGCAAGTGGCCTGCCCATCTAGAAGAGGGCAGCTTCACTCAAGGTGCTCTGTGTCATGGAGGATGAGGAGAGACGGAGGAAGGTGGAGGTTGCACGAGCCAAGGTAAAGGAGGGAAGGATGGCTAATCGTAAATAAAGTTCATCGGGGGAGAGACTGCTTGAAACTCCAGCAGGGGAAGCAACAGGGAGGAAGCGAGCGTCTGATTTTATTTGTAATTGTGGTTCATGTCACTGAACAGCAGCCAAAGAGTTGAGCAGAGGGATGAAAACTGCGTGTAGACCCTCAGATGTACAGACATCTTGTGGTGGCCCAATCACATATTGTTGAAAACAATGCAGACTTCATATAGTCGTGTTTTGTGAGTGGTGTTATATTGTCATATGCAATCTAAATGTAACTTAGTCTGTGATAAACTGATGTTCTGCACCAAGCTTTGTTTGAAAAGTAATTCTAAATTGTGATATTCCTAATCCTTAATGAATGTATATTCCAGAACTCTGCAGAAACCAAACACATCTCAGTGAGTGTCTGCTGCCAAAGTGTGTTAGTCATGTGACCAGCTTATTTGCATTTGAGACTATATCTTTTTTTTAAAAGCGTGTGGGACTTCTGTTTTGCGTGGACAGTACTTTCGCAAAACTCCTTTCAGACAGAATATTTTGAGGTGATGAGGGACTCCGTAGCGTCATGAAGTTTTAAAACACTAATTTATTTCCAAGTGCTGTGCAATTGTATTTTAGAGGTGTAAAGCTATTGATCAATCTATAGAAATACTGCAGGGTTATACCATAGTGGACTTTGCTGCTCTTGTTGTCCCTGTTATGATAAATTGGTACATACAAGTGTTTAAACTGTAATCGGACCCGTGTCAGGATTGGGGTCTAGACAAAGGTCATCTTGTAATAGGTGTATTTTCTTCGAAGTCTTGGACGTGATTACTGGTACTGAAATAAGTGACCATTTACAACTTTGTCACAATTTAAATTGTAAGAAAGATACGATTAATGCATTTGGATGAGACGTGAGGAGCACGTGTAGCGAGTTGGTCTTACCGCAGGTGAAGGGTCCACAGCCAGTTAGAGAATGGAAGACCAGAAGGAAGAGCAGTGCAAGGAAGGTAGTGCAGGGGTCCCCTGTGGTCATCCCCCTGCAAAACAGATACACCGCTTTGAGTACTGTTGAGGGGGATGACTCATCAGGGGAGGGCAGCAGCAGCCAAGTTCATGGCACCGTGGCTGGCTCTGCTGCACAGGAGGGCAGGAAAGAGTGGGAGAGCGATAGTGATAGGGGATTCAATTGTATGGGCGTTTCTGCGGCCGCAACCGAGACTCCAGGATGGTATGTTGACTCCCCGGTGCAAGGGTCAAGGATGTCTCGGAGCGGGCGCAGGACATTCTGAAAAGGGAGGGTGAACAGCCAGTTGTCGTGGTGCACATTGGTACCAACGATATAGGTAGAAAAAGGGATGAGGTCCTACGAGAAGAATTTAAGGAGTTAGGAGCTAAATTAAAACATAGGACCTCAAAAGTAGTAATCTCGGGATTGCTACCAGTGCCATGTGCTCGTCAGAGTAGGAATTGCAGGATAGCTCCGATTAATTCGTGGCTTGAGCAGTGGTGCAGCAGGGAGGGATTCAAATTACTGGGGCATTGGAACCGGTTCTGGGGGAGGTGGGACCAGTACAAACCGGACGATCTGCACCTGGGCAGGACCGGAACCAATGTCTTGGGAGTGTTTGCTAGTGCTGTTGGGGAGGAGTTAAACTAATATGGCAGGGGGATGGGAACCAATGCAGGGAGACAGGGAAACAAAATGGAGACAAAAGCAAAAGACAGAAAGGAGATGAGTAAAAGTGGAGGGCAGAGAAACCCAAGGCAAAAAACAAAAAGGGCCACTACAGCAAAATTCTAAAGGGTCAAAGTGTAATTAAAAAGGCAAGCATGAAAGCTCGGTGCCTCAATGCGAGGAGTATTCGGAACCCAGGAGAGGGCTCTGAGCTAGTTAGAGTGGGTGAGAGCTCAGATGAAGAGGACCCCAAGAAAGAATGCAAAAGGCAGGAGGCAACAGAGCAGAGTAGCACTGGGACAAGTGTAAACCACAAGGTGATAGGAAGGGACAATATGTATGAATATAAAGGGGGTCAAAACTCAAAATCATGGTTTAAAAACTAGTATTAAAACACTCTACCTAAATGCACGCAGCATTCGAAATAAAGTAAATGAGTTGACGGCACAAATCATTACAAATGGGTATGATTTGGTGGCCATTACAGAAACGTGGTTGCAGGGTGCCCAAGACTGGGAATTAAACATACAGTGGTATCTGAAAATTCGGAAAGATAGACAAGAAGGGAAAGGAGGTGGGGTAGCTCTGTTAATAAAGGATGATATCAGGGCAGTTGTGAGAGACGATATTGGCTCTAATGAACAAAATGTTGAATCATTGTGGGTGGAGATTAGGGATAGTAAAGGGAAAAAGTCACTGGTGGGGCGGGCAATAATCAAGGGAATAATGGAGGCATGTGAAAAAGAAACGGCAGTAATCATGGGGGATTTTAATCTACATATCGATTGGTCAAACCAAATCGCACGGGGTAGACTTGAGGAGGAATTCATAGAATGCATACGGGATTGTTTCTTAGAACAGTATGTTACAGAACCTACAAGGGAGCAAGCTATCTTAGATCTGGTCCCGTGTAATGAGACAGGAATAATAAACGATCTCCTAGTAAAAGATCCTTTCGGAATGAGTGATCACAGTATGGTTGAATTTGTAATACAGATTGAGGCTGAGGAAGTAGTGTCTCAAACGAGCATACTATGCTTCATCAAAGGGGACTAAAGTGGGATGAGGGCAGAGTTGGCTAAAGTAGACTGGTAACACAGACTAAACGGTGACACAATTGAGGGACAGTGGAGGACTTTTAAGGAGCTCTTTCATAGTGCTCAACAAAAATATATTCGAGTGAAAAAGAAGGGCGGTTAGAGAAGGGATAACCAGCCGTGGATAACCAAGGAAATAAAGGAGAGTATCAAATTAAAAACCAATGCGTATAAGGTGGCCAAGGTTAGTGGAAAACTAGCAGGTTGGGAAAATTTTAAACGACAGCAAAGAATGACTAAGAAAGCAATAAAGAAAGGAAAGATCGATTACGAAAGTAAACTTGCGCAAAACATAAAAACAGATAGTAAAAGCTTTTACAGATATATAAAATGGAAAAGAGTGCCTAAAGTAAATGTTGGTCCCTTAGAAGATGAGAAGGGGGATTTAATAATGAGAAATGTGGAAATGGCTGAGACCTTAAACAATTATTTTGCTTCGGTCTTCACAGTGGAAGACACAAAAATCATGCCAAAAATTGCTGGTCATGGGAATGTGGGAAGGGAGGACCTTAAGATAATCACTATCACTAGGGGGGTAGTGCTGGACAGGCTAATGGGACTCAAGGTAGACAAGTCCCCTGGTCCTGATGAAATGCATCCTAGGGTATTAAAAGAGATGGCAGAAGTTATAGCAGATGCATTCGTTATAATCTACCAAAATTCTCTGGACTCTGGGGAGGTACCATCGGATTGGAAAGCAGCTAATGTAACGCCTCTGTTTAAAAAAGGGGGCAGACAAAAGGCAGGTAACTTTCGGCCGGTTAGTTTAACATCTGTAGTGGGGAAAATGCTTGAAGCTATCATTAAGGAAGAAATAGCAGGACATCTAGATAGGAATAATGCAATCAAGCAGACGCAACATGGATTCATGAAGGGGAAATCATGTTTAATTAATTTACTGGAATTCTTTGAGGATATAACGAGCATGGTGGATAGAGGTGTACCGATGGATGTGGTGTCTTTAGATTTCCAAAAGGCATTCGATAAGGTGCCACACAAAAGGTTACTGCAGAAGATAAAGGTACGTGGAGTCAGAGGAAATGTATTAGCATGGATAGAGAATTGGCTAGCTAACAGAAAACAGAGAGTCGGGATAAATGGGTCCTTTTCGGGTTGGAAATCGGTGGTTAGTGGTGTGCCACAGGGATCGGTGCTGGGACCACAACTGTTTACAATATACATAGATGACCTGGAAGAGGGGACAGAGTGTAGTGCAACAAAATTTGCAGATGACACAAAGATTAGTGGGATAGCGGGGTGTGTAGAGGACACAGAGGCTGCAAAGAGATTTAGATCCTGTAAGCGAATGGGCTAAGGTTTGGCAGATGGAATACAATGTTGGAAAATGTGAGGTCATCCACCTTGGGGGGGGGGGGGGGGGGGCGGGCGGTAGGGTAAACAGTAAAAGGGAATATTATTTGAATGGGGAGAAATTACAACATGCTGCGATGCAGAGGGACCTGGGGGTCCTTGTGCATGAAACTCTTTGAGTCTACCTACAAAACATAAAACATTAAACCGTGCCACCCGACCTGGGTGACACACCAGACATTTACAAGGCCCTTTTTTTCCTTTTTTTGGTTTTTTTGTGTTTTTCTTTTTTTTTGTTGTTTTTTTTTGGGCGCTAAAATCAAATTTTTTTCCAGTGCCCCCTATAAAAGGGGAGGGGGACACTAAAAGCACCGGCAATTAAAACAAATTAAACTTTAAAACGTAAAATCAAATTAAAATTTGGTTGCCGGGCGTGATGATGCACTCAGTCCCTCCGGTGCCCACCTCTCGCGGAAGGCCGCACACCGCGTGCTCCATCTCCAAGGACACCCTGGACCGGATGTAAGAGCGGAAGAGAGGCAGGCAGTCAGGTTGAACGACCCCCTTGACCGCCCGCTGCCTGGACCGGCTGATGGCTCCCTTGGCTGTGCCCAGGAGCAGTCCTACGAGGAGGCCTTCGGACCTACTCGCTCCCCTCCGCACAGGGTGCCCAAAGATCAGGAGAGTGGGACTGAAGTGCAGCCAGAATTTCAGGAGCAGCCCCTTCAAATAATGGAACAGGGGCTGCAACCTTGTGCACTCAATAAAAACATGGAACACGGACTCCTCCAGACCGCAGAAATTGCAGGCGGCCTGGGAGTCCGTGAACCGGCTTAAAAATTTATTGCACGGCACTGCTCCGTGCACCACCCTCCAGGCCAAGTCCCCGATGAATAGTGGGAGGACCCCTGCGTAGAGTGCCCTCCATCGGGGACCCCCGCCTCCTCCGGACGGCAAGATGGTACGCCATGGCGTGTCCGGACGGCAGGCGAGGATGGCAAAGTTGAGAGTGTACAGGAGCAGCCCGTACAAGAAACCCCTCCGCGCGGAACTGAAAGGCACGGAGGGGATTTCCCCGAGGCGGCTCAAGTTGTGAGGCGCCGGCCTCCGAGGGAGGTTCCGGGGTTTGGCGCCGATGAGGAATTCCGTCCGGACGGGGGTCAGTTCGGACGGGATCTCCCCACGTGCTTGAGCCTCCTCGATGCACCTAACGGAGTCGGGGCCCAGAGCTGTTTTTAGCGACTCGATGGCATCGGCCGCGTGGCGGACGTTGGCAGAATTTAGGCGCCGCGCCAGCGTGTCTGGCGCCATCCAGCCCGCTCCTCCGCCATCGAGCAGGTCCCTGACCCTGGTCACCTCACCAGCCACAGCCCTCTCTTCCGACCGCCACATAAAACCTCGGTCGTGGAGGTACGGATTCCCGACCAGCGGCTCCTGCAGGACGGCCGCCACTCCAGCCGGCGGAGAGCTGCGCTTGGTGGAGACTTTGTTCCAGACCCTGATGAGTTCCTTGTAAAAGACAGGCAGCTCCCGGAGGGCGGTCCTGACACCCCCCAAGTTCACAAACCGGAGCTGCGTGTCATAATTGAGGTCGCGCTGCTGGCGGAAGAAATACGTCGCCAGAGCACACCACCTAGGAAGGGGCTCGACGTAAAGGTATCTGCAGGGTCTGAAGACGGAAAGTCGCGAGCTGGGCGCTGACGCACACCAACGACTGACCGCCCTCCTCAAGCGGGAGACTCAAGACCGCGGCAGAGACCCAGTGCTTCCTGTTGTTCCAGAAGTCCACCAGCTTCTGTATCTTGGCGACAAACGCAGGGGGAGGGGTCAAAGTGACCAGCCGGTACCACAACATTGCGGCCACCAGCTGGTTTATGACTAGCGCTCGACCCCTGTAGGACAGCACTCGGAGTAGTCCTGTCCAGCGCCCTAGGCGAGCGGCGACCTTGGCCTCCAGCTCCTGCCAGTTCGCCGGCCAGGCTCCCTCGTCGGGGCTAAGGTAGACTCCCAGATAGAGGAGATGGGTCGTGCTCCAGGCAAAAGGCCTGAGCTCCTCCGGCAGGGAGTCCACCCGCCACTGACCCACCAGGAGTCCGGAACATTTCTCCCAGTTGATCCTGGCGGAGGACGCGGCCGAGTAAATCTCCTGGCACTCACGCATCCTCCGCAGGTCAGCGGGATCCTCTACCGCGAGGAGCACGTCATCGGCGTAAGCCGAGAGGACGACCCCCACGCCCGGCCCTTGCAGAGCCAGTCCCTTCAACCTCGTCCGCAAGAGGCGCAGGAAAGGCTCCACGCAAACGGCGTATAACTGGCCGGACATGGGGCTCATTGTGCATGAAACTCTTTTTGGAGTTTATCTGCAAAACAAAACACATTAAACCGTGCCACCCGACCTGGGTGATCCTTGTGCATGAATCCCAAAAAGTTAGTTTGCAGGTGCAGCAGGTAATCAGGAAGGCGAATGGAATGTTGGCCTTCATTGCGAGAGGGATGGAGTATAAAAGCAGGGAGGTCCTGCTGCAACTGTATAGGGTATTGGTGAGGCCGCACCTGGAGTACTGCGTGCAGTTTTGGTCAACTTTCTTAAGGAAGGATATACTAGCGTTGGAGTGGGTACAGAGACGATTCACTAGGCTGATTCTGGAGATGAGGGGGTTACCTTATGGTGATAGATTGAGTAGACTGGGTCTTTACTCGTTGGAGTTCAGAAGGATGAGGGGTGATGTTATAGAAACATTTAAAATAATGAAAGGGATAGATAAGCTAGAGGCAGAGAGGTTGTTTCCATTGGTCGGGGAGACTAGAACTAGGGGGCACAGCCTCAAAATACAGGGGAGCCAATTTAAAACCGAGTTGAGAAGGAATTTCTTCTCCCAGAGGGTTGTGAATCTGTGGAATTCTCTGCCCAAGGAAGCAGTTGAGGCTAGCTCATTGAATGTATTCAAATCACGGATAGATTTTTAACCAATAAGGGAATTAAGGGTTAGGGGGAAGCGGGCGGGTAAGTGGAGCTGAGTCCACGGCCAGATCAGCCATGTTCTTGTTGAATGGCGGAGCAGACTCGAGGGGCTAGATGGCCTACTCCTGTTCCTAATTCTTATGTTCTTAAACTGAGGCCCTGTTTGCGCGCTCAGGTGGATGTAAATGATCTGGCACTATTTCGAAGAAGAGCAAGGGGAGTTGTCCTGGCCAATATTTATCTCTCAATCAACATAACTTTAAAAAATAATTATCTGGTTGTAATCACATTGCTGTTTGTGGGAACTTGCGGTGCGCAAATTGACTGTCAAGAACTTTGGGACTTCCTAATGTCATGAAAGGTGCTATATAAATGCAAGTCTTGTGATTGAATAGAGCCGTTTACAATATCAGCTTTCTAGGAACTAAAAATATAGTACATTTTAAGCAATTGTGATATGTTGGTGTAATGTCTGGTGGGGAAGAACTGTGTGCACTTATTCTCTTTCTGTAGTGCTTCAAACCCATTGAACTTTGTGCTCTGTTTGTATTGCTTCTCTGTGTGGGAGAGCCTCTATGACTCTGGTGATATATTGGTTCCTGAAGCAAATTCCACAGACTAATAATATTAACAAGTTTGCTGGAATCTTTCTTGCTGAGAAATCCAGTATGTATTCACTGTTGACTGGAAAACAGTTTGTATGGGAATTTTGCAGCCTATGTCTGCGGATGATGTCTCCAAAGGGCAGCATGTAGATGAGGAAGAGGAGAGGTCGAAGGGATTCCAGCAATTACTGATACAGGGAAGAGCAGCCATTGCTGGATATACTCTGGCTATGATCAGATAGGTAAGAATCAAATCAAGCAAAGGCAGTCCTTCTGAGCTGGAAAACGAATGAGGCATTGGAGGAGGATAGTGTGGTTGACTGTATCAAAGACTACAGAGATGATGAGTGTTACTGCGCCACTGTCACAGTCACAGAAGATGTAATTTGTGATTTTGTTTAGAGGCGTTTTGGTGCCCTGATCAGAAAGATTCATACAGGAGTTGTGAGGAAAATAGCCACAGATTTGAGAGGTGACAACATGTTTGAGGACTTTGGCAAAAAAAGGAAATTGGAGATGTGGTGGTACAAGGATGAAGTGTTGTCTGAGTTTGAAAGGAAGGGAAACTGTACCCAAGGAGAGGGAACCATTCACAATGTCAGGAAAGGATGTTCGGTCAATATTTTAATGGGAATGGGATCACGGGATCAGGAAGTGGGACAATATTAGCCCCAAGAAGGCATGAGTGGAAATAGGAGAGAAACTAGAAGAAACAAAATTGGTTCAGTGGTAAGTCTTGGGGTAGGTTTGGCTTGATGCGAAAGTGGGTGGGTGGGTGGGGGGGGGGGGGGGCGAAGCAGCTGAATGGATGGTCTCTATTTTAGTGACAAAAGTCCATGAACTTCTTGCACTTTTTGTGAGTGTGGAAGGGAGAGGGGATTACCAAGATTGTTGGTAGTGGAGAATAGAAGCTGAGGGATATCTTTACTTTCCAGGGTGATCTGGAGTTGTGGGCAGTTTTGGAAGAGGGAGGTCCCATAGCTCCTCGGACTTGAAAGATGGGACGGAGAGGGTGGTTACCATTTGGGAGTGAGTAAAGATTTTTTTACTGGGGACGAGGGCAGCAAAGATGGAAGTGAGGGAGAAGTATTGTGATGAATGGAGGACCAAAGCCAAGACAGTTGGGAATTAGGAAGTTCAATTATAAGTGACACAGCAGATGCAGCAACGGGTAGCGGAATGTGCATGGTGAGGGATACAAGGAAGTGGTTGGAGATGGCCTTTTCAGTCATCGTGACCATGGGAGTAGAGTCCACGGGAGATGGCTGTGAATATGGGTAGAGGAGTTTATTCGGAGGTAGAGGTTTGAGGAGAGAGGGTAAAAGGAGCTGAGATGTCGATTGAAACAACCGAGGATGAAGAGTCGCGCAGTGCAGAATGGAACAGAGGGATATCTTGAAGAAACTCTGGGTGAGGCTTGAGAGGATGGTAGACGACGAGGATTTTGTTGGAGAGGTGAGGATTTGAACAAATTGAGGTGCTCAGAGGTACAGAGGAACTAGGGGAAGAAAGACCAAGGTGTGATTTGGTGATGAGGGTCACATTGGTACCATGATGCTTTTGGCTGGTTGAGTGGTGTAAAGTATAAGCAGGTGGGGAAGCTTCAGTAAGGGGCAAGGTGTTGCCACCCATGAGCCAAGTTTGTCAAAGTCATGATGCCAACTCAATCATCCACAACAAGGTCATGGATGAGAAGGGACTTGTTCGCAAGTGAAAGGACATTCTGGAGAGAAATGCGGAGAGAGGTGATTATTGTTGATCCTTCATCAGAATCCATGGAGGCAATGGGAAGGAGATTTGAGGTTGTAAGAATACAGGTAAGGCTAAGAAGAGGGTGTTAAATGTACTGACTGGTGGGTTGGGCAAAGAAGCTGGTCTTTTATGGAGGAAGGCAGGGTGGTTGTTGACACCTGATTGAGACTGAATGGTTATTGAGTAGGCTGAGCTAGAATGTAGGACTTGTGAATATTTTGGGGGGGGAGGTATGAGGCATGATATTGTTTGGGGACGGGGGGGGGGGGGGGGGGCGGTAGTGTCTTGAGACATGGGAGCTGCTGAGATCACTGTTAAGGTGCGAATTGGGGAAAATAGGTCATTTATAAAGTGACCTCAGGCTGAATACACTTTGAACCACAGCGCGAGGTCCTCTTGGGGTGGGGGTGGGGAGGGGAGGGTATATAAAAGATCCGAGGGCACTGATGAGTTAAAGGGTTGATGAAGGCAGTGCAGTTAATGATGTGTATATGGACTTTCAAATGGCATTTAATAAAGCACCACACGTTAGGCTTGTTAGCAAAATTGAAGCCCGTGGGATAAAAGGGCAGCAGCAGCATGGATACAAAATTGGCCAAGGAACAGCAAGTGGAGTATTGTGTTGAATGGCTGTTTTTTGGACTGGAGGGAGGTATGCAGTGTTGTTCTCCAGGGTTCAGCACTAGGACCACTGCTGCTTTTGATGTACATTAATAACTTTGGGGGGGTGGGGCTCAGGGCACCATTCTGAAATTTGCAGATGACACAAAACTTGGAACTGTAGTAAAAACTGAGGAAGATAGTACTAGACTTCAAGCGGCCATAGACAGGCTGGTGGAATGGGCAGACATGTGCCAGATGAAATTCAATGCAGAAAAGTGAGAGGTGATACATTTTGGTAGAAAGAATGAAGAGAAGCAATACATGCTGAATGGTACAATTTTAAAAGGGGGTGCAAGAAGCGTGATATCGGGGGTTGTTTGTGAACAAATCTTTGAAGGTGACAGGACAGGTTAATAAAGCAGTTTTTATTTTTAAAAAAAAGCATATGGGATCTTGGGCTTAATAAATAGAGGCATCGAGTAAAAACAGCAATAAGTTACGCTAAACCTATATAAATCGTGAGTTTGGCCCCAGCTGGAGTATTCTGTCCAATTCTCCACCACCCTCTGCAAAGCCTTCACGTCTTTCCTGGAGGGTGCAGAATAGATTTACTAGAATGGTTCCAAGGATGAGGGATGTGGATAGACTGGAGAAGCTGCGGTGGTTGTTATTAGAACAGAGAAGACTAAGAGGAGATTTGATAGAGGTGTTTAAAATCATTAAGGGTTTAGATAGATAAATAAAGAGAAACTGTTTCTAGTGGCTGAAGGGTCGATAACAAGAGGGCACAGATTTAAGGTGATTGGCAAAAGAACCAGAGGCGACATGAGGATAAACATTTTTATGCAATGAGTGGTTAGGATTTGGAATGCAATGCCTGATAGGGCAGTAGTAGCCTTCAAAAGGGAATTGGATAAATACTTGAAGGAGAAAATATTGCAGGGATATTTTGAAAGAACGCAGGACTGGGACTAACTGGATTGCTCTACGTAAGAGACTCGATGGATCAAATTGTGGCCTCCTGTGCTGTACTATTCTATGATATTTCAAAGAAGAGCAAGGGATTTCGTCCTGGTGTCTGACCAATGCTCAGTGCTTAACCAACATCACTAAAACAGATTATCTGGTCATTATAGAAACATAGAAAATAGGTGCAGGAGTAGGCCATTCGGCCCTTCGAGCCTGCACCACCATTCAATAGCATCATGGCTGATCATTCACCTCAATACCACCTTCCTGCCTTCTCTCCATACCCCTTGATCCCCTTAGCCATAAGGGCCATATCTAACTCCCTCTTGAATATATCCAATGAACTGGCATCAACAACTCTCTGCGGCAGGGAATTCCACAGGTTCACAACTCTGAGTAAAGAAGTTTCTCCTCATCTCAGTTCTGAATGGCTTACCCCTTATCCTTAGACTATGTCTCCTGGTTCTGGACTTCCCCAACATCAGGAACATTCTTCCTGCATCTAACCTGTCCAGTCCCGTCAGAATTTTATGTGTTTCTATGAGATCTCATTGCTGTTTGTGAGAACTTGGGTGCAAATTGGCTGCCGAGTTCCCTACATTAGAAAAGTGACTACACTTTAAAAGTACTTCATTGGGTGTAAAGCATCCTGAGGTTGTGAAAAGCACTATATAAATGCAAGTTTTTCTTTCGCCTTGGTATATCTGTTTTTAAAAAAAAAACCCATAGAAACAGAAATAGGCCATTCAGCCCCTTGAGCCTGTTCCACCATTCAATGAGATCATGGCTGATCTATAACCTAATTCCATATATCCGCATTTGGCCCATATCCCGTTGGGTTAATAAAAATCTATCAATCTCCAATTTAAAATTAACAATTGACCTCGCTGTTTGCAGAAAAGAGTTCCAAACCTCTTAACACTTTTTTCGTGTAGAAGTGTTTCCTAATTTCACTCCCGAAAGGCTTTGCTCAAATTTTTAGGCTATGTTCCCTAGCCCTCGAACCCACAATTAGCGGAAATATCTACCCTATCGGTCCATTTAATATATTGAAAACTTTGATCAAATCACTCCATAACCTTCCAAACCCCAGGGAATTCAAATACAAAAGCTAAATACTGTGGATGCTGGAAATACTCAGCAGGTCAGGCAACATCTGTGGTGAGAGAAACGTTTCAGGCTGGTAACTTTTCATCAGATCTGAATAAAATACTGACACAAGGTAATTATTCAACATGTCCACTATATACCTATTTTGAATTACAATATCACTACTAATATAAGAGAGAAACATGGTTCAATCAAACTAAAAGAAGCTAAAATAAGCAAAGCCCCAACAAAAGCAAAGGGATACCTTCCCAACTAAATTGAAATGTTATCAATGTCTATAAGGCACTTGTACTCTGCAGTGTCCAATGGTTGCGCAAGGCATCAAACATGCTCCCTCTCCTGGACATGGACAAGACCTGGAAGAGAGGCAGGTAGCCAGAGCGGCCCACTCCTCCCATGGGATCGCCCATTCTGGACCTACAAATTGCTTTTTTAGTACACTCCAGGAGCAGGCCAACGAGAAGATCCTCCAACTTGTCCACTGCCTTCTGCAGCAGTTGGCCAAATGTTAGTAAAGTGGGGCTAAAGTATAACCAAAGATTGAGAAGCAATCCCTTCATGTAACTATACATGCTGCAACCTCTCTATACCTGGGCCATGGACACCTAGGCTGCAAAAATCGCATGCGGCCTGGGAGTCTGTGAAAATGCTTAAACTGTTAGCACACTACTGCTTCATGCAACGCTATACACCCCAGATCCCCGCTGCTGCAGGGAAGCACTCCTGCGTAGAGAGCCTTCCATTGGGACCTCCGCCAGATGGCAAGGTGGCATGCAGGGACTTGTCCGGATGGGAGGCAAGGTCGAGGAAGTAGTGTGTGCAGGAGCAGCCTGTACAGCAGTGTGGAAAAACTAGAGGAGAGCGCAAAAGCAGGAGCTGCATCTTAATCCAGTGCAATCCTGCTGTCAAAGCCTGTGACACTGTCAGATCTCTCAAACCCACTTGATGTTTTTATCGGTGAAGGGAACCAAAGCCGGAGTGCTGCAGTCTGGATCAGATCGGATAGTAGGCTGAATTGGCTCATTGTTTTCACCAGCCGTGAATATTTGCTGAAGTACAGCTTATTACTCGGAAGCAAGTGTGCTACAACAAAACTGACAGTATAATACGAAGATAAGAAATGGGAGCAGGAGTAGGCCATTTGGCCCTTCGAGCCTGCTCTGCCATTCAATGAGATTGTGGCTGATCTGATCTTGGTCTCAACTCCACTTCCCTGCCCACACCCCATAACCCTTGACACTCCTGTTGTTCAAAAATCCGTCTATCTCCACCTTAACTATATTTAAAGACCCAGCCTCCACAGCTCTCTGGTGTAGAGAATTCCACAGATTCACAACCCTCTGAAAGAAGAAAATTCCCCCTTCTCATCTCCGTTTTAAATGGGCGACCCCTTATTCTGAAACTATGCCCCCTAGTTCGAGATTCTTCCACGAGGGGAAACCTCCTCTCTGCATCTACCCTGTCAAGCCCCTTCATAATCTTATACGTTTCAATAAGATCACCTTTCATTCTTCTAAACTCCAATGAGTACAGGCTCAACCTTTCTTCGTCTCAGGAATCAATCTAGTGCACCTTCTCTGAACTGCCTCCAAAGCAAGTCACATGTTCATGTTACCTCTGCGTTTTGATAGTTTAGACAGTTCTACCAGACTGATTTTGAAGGTGGGGGGACGGGGAGGGGTGGAGAGGAGAATGAAATGAAAGGCAAACCGTTCTATTTCTGATGTAGCATTGAACTGTGATAGAGACAAGATCAGATACATGAAAGTTTAGCTTTTGAAAAAGCTGTTTCGCGGGTTTACATTTTTGACTCTGTCTTTGCAAACTTAATATGGTGGCTTAATGAATCTTCAAACTGATGTAAAGTTGTTTGAAATGTTTTTCATATTAAAATGTTTTCCACCCATGTGGCAGTTACAACAAATGTTATTTTCTACCCTACCCTGTCCTGAAGACGCTCACTTTTTGTTGTGTTGCACTTCCACAGGGGCTGGTTGCCCATTGAACTGAGCCCAAGTGGCCATGCATATGTGTATCTTGAATGTGTATTATCAGGCTGTTGGATCGTGGGGTTTCACAGTTGTGCCTTGCCCTGAACTCTCAGAACATCCACATTTGGGCTTTCAATAGGGATCATTGGATGGCCCGGGTCTGGCAATTGTTTTCATCCCTAATTTGGGGGCACTGAGCCCATTTATTGCCCTGTCTCCGATCTGCTTGCTGTGTACAGTTGAGCGATCAACCCTGGTACCTTTCGAGTCTGTGTAACTCAGCACTGAAACTGAGTCATCTGGGGATCTCTAAAAATTCTATTTCTGATGCAGCATGGGATTAAGCAACTGCTTTTTAAAAGTGAGCATTTTATAGGTTAAATATGACTATATGAAAGTTCAGAATTTGAAATGACTTCCTTGGTTTGAAATTAAAAATAGTTTTTTTTGATGAGCACACAGTGTTTGTGTGATAACGAAGGCGTGTTGATGTTGCTGAGAAGCTGCTTAGAAAAGCAGCTGTCTCTGAAAACTGCTACTTAATACGGTGGCTCAGAGGAGACACTCTCCATAACAACAGGAGTTCTGCCACTCGGACCTCGGAGCCTATTCTGCTATTCACTTAGATCATGGCTGATCTGTACCTCAATTCTATTTACCTGCCATTGAATCGGATCCTTTGATACACCTTACCTAATAATTCTATCAATCTCAATCTTGAAAATGTCAGTTGTCCCAGCCTTTTAGAGGTGGGATGGGGAGGGGCAGGGAAGAGTTCCAGATTTCTACGACCTTTTGCGTGAAATAGTTTCTCTGTATGTACTGTTGAATCTTTATTTTAAACACTTCTTGGAGACATTTTCTGACATCACCAGGTTTTGCTTACTATTCTAGTTAATCATATCAGTTATACCCATGCATTGTTGGTGGTGTTAATTGTATTTGGACACTCCCAGCCCATCAGCTGCTTTGACTATCCCGAAAGTAATCCCTGGTCTCAAGCTGGATGAGTCTGGACAGTCGGTGGCAGTGCTACATTTTTCTGACTTCTGAGATCAGATGATTTCTTGGGTTATTCTTGGTCTCTGAGCATCTGTCCTATTGGAGAGATGTGGAGTTTTTTATAAACTTGAGGGAGAAAAAGCTTGCAATAACTCCTTTTTGGATACCAGTTTCTGTTTTTTTGATAGTGGTTAAGATTGGTCATTTCATTTGGCACAAGTTCAATATTTTACACAGGAAAAACAAACACATTTGATTTGTGAATTAAGCATCTGGTAGCTGCACGAATACTGTAAGATTCAAACCATAATCATACAGCACACAAGGAGGCCATTCGGCCTATTGTGCCTGTACTGGTTTTTTGAAAGAGCTATCCAATTCGTCCCACTTCCCTGCTCTTTCCCCACAGCATTGCAAATTTCTGCTTTTCAAGTATTTATTCAGTTTCTCATTAAGTTATTATTCAATCTGTTTTCACCACCCTTTCAGGCAGTGCATTTCAGATCATCATAACTTGCTGTGTAATTTTTTTTTAAACTCTCATTTGCTCGCTGAATTATTTTTGGCAATTATCTTAAATCTGTGTCCTCTGGCCAGTGGAAACAGTTTTTTCACATTTATCAAGACCCCTTGTGATTTTGAAAACCTCAATTAAATCTCCCCATAGCCTTCTCTGCTCCAAGGAGAGCAAACCCAGCATCTCTAGTCATGACAGCAGTGTATCTAAGTTTGCTGATGACACCAAGTTAGGTGGCACAGCAAATAGTGTAGATGCGAGGAGAAAGTTGCAAAGGGGCATTGATAGATTAAGTGAGTGGGCAAGACTGTGGCAGATGGAGTTCAAGGTAAGAAGTGTGAGGTCATCCACTTTTAACTCAAGAAAGAAAGATCAAAGTATTTTCAAAATGGTGAGAAGCTAGTAACTGGAGTAGAGAGACTTATGGACCCAGGTACAGACATCGTTAAACGCTAATGGACAGTTACAAAAAATAATTAATTTAAAAGGCTAATGGAATGTTGGCCTTTATTTCGAGGGCTGGAACGCAAAGGTGTGGAAGTTATGTTACAGTTGTACAGAGCTCTGATTAGACCCCGTCTGGAGCACTGCATTCAGTTCTGGGCACCGCACCTCAGGAAGGATATGTTGGAGGGGGTGCAGTGCAGATTGACCAGAATGATACCGGGGTTAAAAAGCTTAAATGATGACAGGTTGCATGGACTTATTGCCTTGAATACAGGGGATTAAGGGGTGATCTAATTGTGGTGTTATAAGATGATTAAAAGATTTTCTAGAGTAGATGGAAACCATTTCCTCTGGTGGGAGTGTCCACAATAAGGAAGCATGACCTTAAAATTTCAGGGGTGTTGTCAGGAAGCACTTCTTCACACACTGTAGTAGAAATGAGGAACTCTCCCTCAACAAGCTGTTGAGATTGGGAGTCAATTGGAAATTTCAAAACTGAAATTGATAAATTTTTGTTAGGCAAGGACAATAAGAGTTATGGAACTAAGGCAAGTAGATTAAGTTAAGATACAGATCATCCATCATCTAATTGAATTGCAGAATATGCTCGAGGGGCTGAATAGTCTACCCCTATTCCTATGTCTCGTCTGCTCTCTTAGGTGGATGTAAAAGATCCCATGGCACTATTTCAAAGAAGAGTAGAGGAGTTCTCCCTAGTGTCTGGCGAATATTTATCCTTTGATCAGCATTACTGAAACTGATTATCTGGCCATTATCAGATTGCTGTTTGTGGGAGCTTGCTGTGTGCAAATTGGCTGCCGTGTTTCCTACATTTTAAAAGTACTCCAAAGCACTTCAGGATGTCCTGAGGTTGAGAATAGTATTATATAAAAGCAAGTTCTTTGTTTCTTTATAATGTACATTAATTAGTTTCAGTTTTTAACAATCTACAACATTAATTATTGCCAAAAAAAAGTCTTGCTCTCAAATGCAATTGTAAACAAAATTGGATCCTTGGTAGCTGAAGCTGTCATGGCCTTTCTTTTCTATCCAATCAGCTATCTTCAAAAGATCTGATTTTTGTGTGTGCATGTCTGATTCTCACATTTTTGATATGTCTTCGATTCGTGACCCTATTCAATACCACCAAAATCTTTCTGCTGGGAAATATCATGGGATGATGGCTCCTTTCTCCCTGGAAAGGAGACCCACTTTACCACACATTTCTTAAGTTACATACTACAGAAATGATCCCTGAAAGCTATAGTGTTCCATTCCAGGGAAAACACAGAAATCTTCAGCTCTAGTAGTCTGGGATAGAAGACTAATGAGAAGCAATTTAGGTCATTCATTAAGATTGGGATACTTTGTGGCACTTTGGAAATGGTGAATATATGGTTTGTGTACATGTCAAGCAAAGTCCTGAACTGAAAATGCTGAGGTTTGTTCAAGAACTTCTCAGAAGAGTCTTACAAACATTCTGATACTTTGATCGGATAGGACTATCAGTGACAGCCACAAGTGTGTGCTAAAATTAGTAGTCTCTGGAATGATGACTGGACAGGAAGTTACTTCAGTGTTGGTGTTCGTTTTATTTTAACACTGATGGCAATGTGCTATAGGAAAAATCACACTTGAGCCAAGATACTTTAATGTTGTGTGATGCACATTTTCTGGGCCATTCTTAATGACCTAAATTGCTTCTCATTAGTCGTTGTCTTAGGTAGTCCCCCTGGAGTCGAGGGATGACACTAAAATTAGTTCGAAGGTGACTGATGAGACCAATGCAGGATCTACAGTCTCTGTTGCAGGTGGGGCAGATGGTGGTTGGAGGGATTGGTGGGGTGCTTGATTTGTCATGCGCTCCTTCCGCTGTTTGTACTTAAGAAATAGGAGCAGGAGTAGGCCATTTGGCCCCTCTAGCCTGCTCCACCATTCAATAAGATCATGGCTGATCTGATCCTGGCCTTAACTCCACTTCCCTGCCTAATCCCGATAACCCTTGACTCCCTTATCTTTCAAAAATATGTCTATCTCCATCTTAAATGCATTTAATGACCCAGCCTTCACAGCTCTCTAAGGTAGAGAATTCCAAAGATTCACGACCCTCTGAGAGAAGAAATTCCTCCTCATTTCCGTTTTAAATGGCCGACCCCTTATTCTGAAACTATGTCCTCTAGTTCTAGATTCCCCCACGAGGGGAAACATCCTCTCTGCATCGACCCTGTCAAGCCCCCTCAGAATCTTATACGTTTCAATAAGATCACTTATGTATTTAACCCTTTGCAACCTGCATGATACCTGACCACCTGTTGGAGTCCCAAGGGATCCCAGCATATAAGCAGGCCACCCACGAGGTACATGCACTCTGGAATCTTATTAAAGGAGCTAAGGTCACACTTGCTCATTACACACAGTACTTAGTCTCACCCTTTTATTATGAGCGTATCAATCACTTCGAAGTCTTCTAACCTCCAGTGAGTATAGGCCCAACCTGCTTAACCTTTCTTCATATACCAACCCCTCCATTTCAGGAATATATTCGTGAACCTTCTCTGAATTGTTTCCAGTGCAACTATATCCTTCCTTAAATAAAGTACTCTAGGTGTGGTCTTGCCAATTGTAAGCAGGACCAACAGTTGTAGCAGGACCTCCCTACTTTTATACTCCATCCCTCCTGCATTAAAAGCCAACATTCCATTTGCCTTCCTAATTACTTGCATGCTAATGTTTTTGTTTCATGTACATAAAAATATAAGAAATAGAAGCAGGAGTAGGCCATACTGCCCCTCGAGCCTGCTCCGCCATTCAATACGATAATGGCTGATCCGATCATGGACTCTGGTCCACTTTCCTGCCCGCTCCCCATAACCCCTTAATGCCTGATCTGTTAAACTGTCGATCTCTGTCTTAAATTTAAGACAATGTCCCAGCTTCCACAGCTCTCTGAGGCAGCGAATTCCAAAGATTTACAACCCTCAGAGAAGAAATTCCTCCTCATCTCAGTTTTAAATGGGCGGCCCCTTATTCTAAGATTATGCCCCGGAGTTCTAGTCTCCCCTATCAGTGGAAACATCCTCTCTACATCCACCTTGTCAAGCCCCGACATAATCTTTTACGTTTCGATAAGATCATCTCTTATGTACAAGGACCCCCAGATCCTTCTGTACTACCACATTTTGTAATCTCTCCCCATTTAAATAATTTGCTTTTTTATTTTTCCTTTGTGCCCACTCACTTAGCCTATCTATATCCTTTTGTAGGTTCTTTGGGCCCAAGTTTCCACATGATTTGCGCCTGATTTTTAGGAGCAACTGATGGAGAACGGACTATCTTAGAATTCGCAATTCTCCACTTTTTTTCTGCAGTTCTAGTCAGGTAGAACAGTTCTACTTTGGAACAGAATTTTTTCTTCAAAAGGGGGCATGTCCGGCTACTGACGCCTGATTTGAAAGTTTCCACAGTGAAAATGTACTCCAAACTAAAGTAGAATGGAGCAAGTGAAGATTTTTGTAGAACTGAAAAAACCTGTTCTACACATTAAAAAATCAAGCGCAAGTTACAAATCAGGCGTCCAGAACGAGTTGAGGGGGGGGGGGAAGCGAACTCATTAAATTCTACAATCAATCCTTATTTATACTTATACAAATATTATACAAATAAATCCAACCTGAATAAACATTTATAAGCAAGGAAAAGATTAAATAAACCACCTTCCTACCTGTGTGAAAGTGCTTCAGCCAGGAAGAATGGTGCAGCAAGCCTCACAAAACGAAGGAGCCGACCGAACGCGGGCCGGGGGGGCGGGCGGGAGGAGGGAGCCGATGAATGTGGGGGGGGGGGGGGGGGGGGAGGGGGGGAAAGGGAGCCGACGAACGCGGGGGGGGGGGGGGGGGGGGAGGGAAGGGAGCCGACGAACGCGGGGGAGGGAGGGAAGGGAGCCGACGAACGCGGGGGGAGGGAGGGAAGGGAGCCGACGAACGCGGGGGGAGGGAGGGAAGGGAGCCGACGAACGCGGGGGGAGGCAGGGAAGGGAGCCGACGGACGCGGGGGCAGGGAGGGAAGGGAGCCGACGGACGCGGGGGCAGGGAGGGAAGGGAGCCGACGAACGCGGGGGGAGGGAGGGAGGGAAGGGAGCCGACGAACGCGGGGGGGGGGGGGGGGGAAGGGAAGGGAGCCGACTAACGCGGGGTGGGGGGAAGGGAGGGAGCCGACGAACGCGGGGGGGGGGGAGGGAAGGGAGCCGACGAACGTGGGCAGGAGCCGACCGAACGCGGGGGGTGGGGCGGGGGAGGGAGCCGACCGAACGCGGGGTTAGGGGAAGGGAATGGAGCCGTTCCAGACGTCTGGCGGGAAAGAGAGAAGGCTGCAGGAAGCCTCAGAAATTGAGGAGCCATTTCCCGACGGCAAAAGGGGGAAGTCGTCGGGAAACGGCTGCCTCAACTTTCTGAGGCTTCCTGCACCCTTTTCACTGCTACAAGAAGCCTCTGTGCTGATGGTAATGTACTTTTATTAAAAAATGTTACAAAGAACTACAAAAAAGGCCAGAGTGCCAATGTTTTTTTCACACTGAGCATGCACGAACGCTCCAACGCGCACGTGCAGCGTTGCCGGCAGGAAATTTAAAAAAAAAATAATACCCACCCCCTCCCACTTACAAAATCGGCGTGAGTGTAGGCTCCGCCCCTCTGCACGCCGCGCCAGGCAGACAAGGAGCTGCAGAACGCTCCAGAATCGTGATTTTTTTTTAGGCACGAAAAACGGGCGCCCAGCTCGGAGGAGCGCCCGTTTTTTTTTCTTGTGGAAACTTGGGCCCCATTATGTCCTCTTCACAACTTGCTTTTCCACCCATCTTTGTATCATCAGCAAATTTGGCTACATTACTCGGTCCCTTCATCCAAGTCATTAATATAAATTGTAAATAGTTAAGGCCCCAGCACTGATCCCTGTGGCACCCCATTAGTTACAGTTTGCCAACCAGAAAATTACCCATTTATCCCGATTCTCTGCCTTCTATTAGTTAGCCAATCCTCTATTCGTGCTAATATATTACCCCCAACCCTGTGAGCTCTTATCTGGTGCAGTAACCTTTTGTGTGGCACCTTATCGAATGCTTTCTGGAAATCCAAATACACGGCATCTACTGGTTCCCCTTTTTCCACTCTGCTCGTTACATCCTCAAAGAACTCTAATAAATTTGTCAAACATGATTTCCCTTTCATAAAACCATGCTGACTCTGCTTGACAGCATTAGGATTTTCTAAATGTCCTACTACTTCCTTAATAATGGACTCCATCATTTTCCCAATGACAGATGTTCGGCTAACTGGTCTATAGTTTCCTGCTTTCTGTCTCCCTCCTTTCTTTTAAATAGGTGCATTACATTTGCGGTTTTCCAGTCCGCTGGGATCTCTCCAAAATCCAGGGAATTTTGGTACATTACAACCAATGCATCCACTATCTCTGCAGCCACATCTTTTAAGACCCTAGGATGCAGGCCATCAGGTCCAGAGGACTTGTCCACCTTTAGTCCCATTAGTACTTGGCTTCCATGTGCTCCCGGCGAAGAGACTCAGTGTTTGGCGCCTTCTCGGATGCTTCTCCTCCACTTTGAGCGGTCTTGGGCCAGGAATTCCCAAGTCGGTAGGGATTACATTTTTTCCAAGGAGGCTTTGAGGGTGTCCTTGAAGTGTTTTCTCTGCCCTCCTTGGGCTCGCCTGCTGTGACTTAGCTCGGAGTAGAGTGCTTGTTTCAGGAGTCTAGTACCGGGCATGCGGATAATGTGCCCCGTCCATTGAAGCTGATCGAGCTTGGTCAATGCCTCGATGCTGGGGATGTTGGCCTGAGAGAGAAGGTTGATACTGGTATGCCTATCCTGCCAATGAATTTGCAGGATTTTACAAAGGCAGCGTTGGTGGTATTTCTCCAGTGCTTTGAGGTGCCTACTGTACATAGTCCATGCCTCTGAAGCATTTAGGAGGGTGGGTATCACTACTGCTCTGTAAACCATGAGCTTGGTGCTGGGTTTGAGATCCTGGTCTTCAAACACTCTTTTCCTCAGGCGGCCGAAGGCGGTGTTGGACTTGGTCATCAATGTCTGTCCTTGCTGATAGTAGGCTCCCAAGGTATGGGAAGTGGTCCACATTGTCCAAGATCTCGTCATCGATCTTGATAATCGGGGAGCAGTACTGTGTGGCGGGGGCAGGTTGGTAGAGAATCTTTGTCATACGGATGTTTAATATAACGCCCAGACTCTCGTACACTTCAGTGAAATTGTGAACGATGGTTTAGAGTTCGGACTCAGAGTGTGCATAAACGCAAGTGTCATCTGCATATTGTAATTCAATGACCGATGGATCTGGACTGGAGGCATCGAAGGTTTAACAATTTCCAACTTGTCCTGTAGATTAACTCCACTACAGCAAGGAGCTTGTTAAAGGTGAGATGAAGCATTGCAGTGAAGAAGATTGAGAAAAACGTTGGTGCGATGTCACAGCCTTGCTTGACTCCGGTCTGCACTTGTATTGGGTCTGTGATGGATCCGTTGGTAAGAATCACGGCTTGCATGTTATCGTGAAACAGGTGGAGGATGGTGACAAACCTTTGAGGACAGCCGAATTTGAGAAGGACATTCCATAATTCCTTATGATTGACAGAGTCGAAGGCCTTTGTGAGGTCAAAGAAAGCCATGTACAGAGATTGGTGCTGCTCCCTGCATTTTTCTTGGATTTGTCACGCGAGGAAGATAGTGTCTATTGTGCCCCTTTGTGGGTGGAATCCGCATTGTTACTCAGAGGAGCTTTTCAGCCACTGGGAGGAGATGATCGAGGAGGATTCTTGATGATTTTCCCTGCGGCAGATAGCAGGGAAACTCCTGTAATTACCGCAGTCGGACTTGTCACCTTTCTTGAAGATGGACACAATTCTTCAAGATGGCGGCGGCCCAACCGGGCATTTCCAATCCGGTGACATCTGGTGGCGAGAGACAAGGAAACCGCTAAAAACTGGTGGTAAAAATGCTGGTGGAGGGAATTGGAGGATCGGTGGGCAGCGAGGACCCAGGAAAGGTTCAACACTGGGCCAGCAGCGAAGCTGGGACCCAGGGAAAGATCAGCACGGACCAGCAGCGAGGCCGGGACCCAGGAAAGATTCAACATTGACCAGCAGTGAGGCCGGGACCCAGGAAAGGTTCATCACTGGCCAGCAGCGAAGTCGCGACCCAGGCAAGGATCAGCACGGGCCAGCAGTGAGGTTGGGACTCGGGGAAGGATCAGCACGGACCAGAAGGAAGGTCGGGGCACGAGGCCAGCGGCGAGATCGGGACCCAGTGAAGGTACAGCATGGAGCAGTAGCGAGGCTGGTACACGGAAGGATCAGCATGGACCAACAGCGAGGCCGGAACGCAGGGAAGGTACAGCACGGACCAGCAGCAAGTTCGGGAGGTAGAGTCCAGCAGCGAGTTGGGGACCTAAGGAAGTTACATCACTGACCGGGGCATGAGGCCAGAATATAAGTGGTCACTCGTCGTCATCACTATAGGCAGTCCCTTGAAATCGAGGAAGAGAAAGGATGGGTGGGGAGCCTGGTTTGCTGCACGTTCCTTCCGCTGTCTGCGCTTGATTTCTGCATGATCTCGGCGACGAGACTCGAGATGCTCAACGTCCTCCTGGATGCTCTTCCTCCACTTAGGGCGGTCTTGGGCCAGGGGTTCACAGGTGCCGGTGGGGATGTTGCACTTTATCAAGGAGGCTTTGAGGGTTTCCTTGAAATGTTTCCTCTGCTCACCTGGGGCTCGCTAGCTGTGTAGGAGTTCCAAGTAGAACGCTTGTTTTGGGAGTCTTGTATCTGGCATGCAGATGATGTGGCCCACCCAACAGAGCTAGTTAAGTGTGGTCAGTGCTTCGATGCTGGGGATGTTGGCCTGAGCGAGAACACAAACGTTGTTGCATCTATCGTCCCAGTGGATTTGCAGGATCTTGTGGAGGCAGCGCTGGTGGTACTTCTCCAGCGCTTTGAGGTGTCTACTGTATATGGTCCACTTCTCTGAGCCATATAAGAGGGCGTGTATCACCACTGCCCTGGTGCCAGATTTGAGGTCCTGGTCTTCAAACACTCTCTTCGTCAGGCGATCAAAGGCTGCGCTGACGCACTGGAGGCGGTGTTGGACCTCGTCGTCGATGTCTGCCCTTGCTGATAGTAGGCTCCCGAGTTAATCGAAAATGGTCCACGTTGTCCAAGGCCGCGCCGTGGATTTTGATGACCGGGGAGCAGTGCTGTGTGGCGGGCTCAGGTTGGTGGAGGACCTTTGTCTTATGGATGTTTAGCGTAAGGCCCATGTTTTCGTACGCCTCGGTGAAGATGCTGACGATGGCTTGGAGTTCGGCCTCTGTGTGCAGACGCAAGCGTCGTCCGCTTACTGTAGTTCGACGACGGAGGATGGGACAACCTTGGATCTAGCCTGGAGGCGACGTAGGTTGAACAGGTTCCCATTGATTCTATAGTTTAGTTCCACTTCAGCGGGGAGCTTGTTGAGAGTGAGGTGGAGCATTGCAGCAAGGAAGATCGAGAAGAGCATTGGTGCGATGACTCAGCCGTGCGTGACCCCGGTCCGGACATGGATTGGGTCTGTGGTGGATCCGTTGGTCAGGATCACGGCTTGCATGTCATCGTGGAGCAGGCGCAGGATGGCGACACACCTTTGGGGACAGCCGAAACGGTGGAGGGCGCTCCATAGTCCCTCACGGTTCACAGTGTCAAAGGCCTTTGTGAGGTCTAAGCAGGCCATCTACAAGGTGCTGTTCCTTGCATTTCTCTTGCAGTTGTTGTACGGTGAAGATCCTGTCCATTGTACCCCTTAGTGGACGGAATCTGCATTGTGACTCTGGGAGGAGCTCCTCAGCCTCAGCAAGAAGACGGTTGAGGAGGATTCTTGCAATGACTTTCCCAATGGCTGACAGCAGGTAGATTCCTGTGTAGCTGCCGCAGTCGGACTTGTCCCCTTTTTTTGAAATGGTCATGATTACGGCATCTCTGAGATCTCCTGGCATAAGAACATAAGAAATAGGAACTGGAGTAGGCCATACGGCCCCTCAAGCCTGCTCCACCATTTAATACGATCATAGCTGATCTGATCATGAACTCGGGCCCACTTCCCTGCCCGCTCCCCATAACCCCTTATTCCCTTATCGGTTATGAAACTGTCTATCTCTGTCTTAAATTTATTCAATGTCCTAGCTTCCACAGCTCTCTGTGAGACAGCGAATTCCACAGATTTACAACCCTATGAAAAGAAATTCCTCCTCATCTCTCTTTTAAATGGGCGGCCCCTTAATCTAAGATTATGCCCTCTAGTTCTAGTCTCCCCGATCAGTGGAAACATCCTATCTGCATCCACCTTGTCAAGCTCCCTCATAATCTTATACGTCCAGATAAGAGAGATGCATTTGTGCCAATAGTACTTCTCCGCCATACTTTAGTGCCTCAGCAGGGATTCCATCTGCTCCTGATGCCTTGTTGTTGTTCTTGAGCTGACTGGTCTTTTTTCCTACCTTGTGCAGAGCTGGGGTTTTGCTGAGATGGTGGTGGGTAGCATACTACGGGATGGAATCGAGGAAATTTGTGTCGAAGGCAGCATCTCGGTTAAGGAGATCTTATAAATGCTCCTGCCTCGGTGTCCTTGATGAGTGTCTCCCCATTCTTGGCCAATAGTGGGGTGGGGCTTTGGGTGCGTGGACCGTAGGTGGACTTAACTGCGGTGAAGAGTCCTCGCATGTCATGGCTTTCGGCCAGCTGCTGGATCTCCTGTGCTTTCTCCACCCGTCATCTATTCTTTAGATCGCGGGTTTTTTTTGTTGGACCTCGGCCTTCAGCTGCCTGTAGAACTGCTTTGTTGCTTCTGAATTGGGTTGCTGCTTTAAGTTCAGTAATGCCTTGCGCTTGCGGTTTATTAGCTCCTGGATCTCCTGGTTGTTCTCGTCAAACCAGTCTTGGTGTTTCCTGGTTGAATGACCGTGTCTCTTCGCAGGCGCTGGTTATGGTGGCCTTGAGGGCTGACCAGGCGCTGCGGGCACTCTGCGTCTCGGGGACATTGAGGGTCGCTGGGTTGGCAGTGAGGCGCTGGTGTATAGGGCTTTCTTAACTGGGTCTTTGAGTGCCCCAGTGTTGATTTTTCTGTGGCACTGTTTCTGTTGCCTTTGTTGCTTTGGGGCTATATTAATGTTGATGACGGAGCGGATTAGGCGGTGGTCCATCCAGCAGTCGTCGATTCCTGTCATGTCGCGGGTGATGCGCGCCTCCTTGTGGTCCCTGGCTCGGACGACGACTTAGTCGAGCAGGTGCTCGTGCTTGGAGCGAGGGTGTTGCCATGGTGCCTTGTACTTGCCCCTCTGACGGAACAAAGTGTTGGTGATGAAGACGTCGTGTTCAAGGCATTTTGTCAGGAGCAGGATACCGCTAGAGATGGTTTTCCCTACCCCCCTCTCTGTCGATCACACCTCCCCAGAGGTCTCTGTCTTTTTATCGAATTTGGCGTTGAAGTCACCAAGGAAGGATCAGTTTGTCGTTCGTAGGGACTTGGGACAGGGATTATTCAAGGCTGGAGTAGAATTCCTCTTTGACCTCATCTGTTGCATTGAGTGTTGGTGTGTACGTGCTGATATCTGGCGCACTGGTTCTGGGCTAGGGTGAACCGGAGAATCGTGAGACGTTTGCTTATCCCGCAGGGGGAGTCTCTGAGGCAGCCGACCAGATCATTCTTGATAGCGAAGAATCCATGGCGGTGGCGTTCTCCTCCTGGTTTGCCTTTCCAGAAGAAGGTGTAACCACCACCTTGTTCTTTGAGCTGGCCTTCCCCTGCCCGCTGGGTCTTGCTTAGGGCGGCGACGTCGAAGTGTCTGAGTTCCCGGGCAACGATGGCGGTGTGACATTCTCGTCTGTCGCTATTGGGGTTGGCCATGAGAGTCCTGACGTTCCAGGTCCCGAACTTCAATTTGAAGGATTGGAAGATGTCTCTGCGTGAGTTCTTTTAAAGTGTGGTGACTGTTGCACATCGGCTACCAAACGGGCTTAGCAGAGCAAGGTCTTAGTCCAGTGGCAAATGGGTCTCGGACGACTGGAGACCAGGCTGTACTATATGGGTCTAGTTGCTTACGGTAGGATGCGAGCCGTAAGCTCGGCAGCGGCCTCTCTGACTTCTCCTCCTACCGCGAAGTGGACCTCTGGCCAGTCCAATACCTGCCCTTAGTCAGGTGCTAATACCTGGGAGAAGGAAGAATTACCTCAAATTTCTCACCCCCACTTTCCATGCCTCTGATCTCTCACCATCTCAACAAAGAGCGCTGCTCAGGTCACTAGTAAAGAACCAACGACCAGAGAGAGAGCAGAAAGCGCAGGAGAGCAGCATGCTGGTGCCGGGGGCCTGGGATACATTGTCAGTATTTTATGGCCAAATTCGCAAGCTGCTCCAAGATTAATGCGCTCACCTGCACTGCAATCTCTGAAAACCGGGGAGAGAAAGGACCTGAGGGGGTCAGTAGGTACATGTGTGTCTGTGTCTGTCATGTCTTTTATTCATTCCGTAACATTCCATGTTACAAGGTGCCTCTCTTTCGATGAGATGCTCAACTGAGGCCTAACCTAACTATTAAAGTGGACATTCCATTGGCAGTATTGAAGGGAAAAGCATGAGGCATGTAAGATCCTTGGCTTTATAAATAGAAGCAAAGATGCTGCTGAAGCCCTCATTCATGCCTTTGTTACTTCTATACTTGACTATTCCAACGCACACCTGCTGGCCTGCCACATTCTACCCTACATAAACTAGAGGTGATCCAAAACTCGGCTGCCTGTGTCCTAACTCGCACCAAATCTTGCTCACCCATCACCCCTGTGCTTTCTGACTTACATTGGCTTCCAATTAAGCAACACCTCAATTTCAAAATTCTCAGCCTTATTTTCAAATCCTTCCATGGCCTTGCCCCTCCCTATGTCTGTAATGTTCTCCAGCCCCACAACCCCTCCCCTCCCCTCTTTCCCCCCCCCCACCCCAAGATGTCTGTACTCCTCTAATTCTGCCCTCATGAGCATCCCTGATTATAGTCGCTCAGTTGTTGGTAGTTGTGCCTTCTGTGGCCTAGGCCCAAGCTTTGGAACACCCTCCCTAAATCTCCGCCTCTCGACACCTCTCTGCTCCTTCAAGACAGTCCTTAAAACCTACCTTTTTCACCTGCACTAATTTCTACTTGTACGGCTCGGTGTCAAATGTTTAAATTTCGTAATACTCCTGTGAAGTGCCTTGTGACGTTTCACTATGTTAAAGGCACTATATAAATACAAGTTGTTGTTGTTGTTGTTATGCTAAGTGTTTTTATATATGACTGCTTAGGCCTCCACTGGAGTGTTGTGCACCTCATGATCTGATATTACAGAGATGTGGTTGCAAGGTGACCAGGACTGGGAACTAAATATTCAGGGGCATTTGACCATTCAGAAGGTCAGACAGATAGGAAAAGGAGGTGGGGTAGCACTGTTAATAAAGGATGAGATCAGTGCATTAGTGAGAAACGATGTTGGCTCAGAAGATCAAGATGTTGAATCAATTTGGGTGGAGTTGTTAAGTCCTATTTCGGGTGGTCAGCTGCTTTCGACAACAATCGAGTCAGATACCTTCAATCTTTACATCTTTATTGAAGCAGCTTCGGACCTGTTACCAAACTGCCAGCACAGAGTCTACAGATTCCGAGGCAGGCAGACAAAAGGTCTGCCTATCCTTACAGACGCATCCTTTTTATTCTTACAAACTAGAGGAGGTATGGCCCGCTTCATCAATCACAGTGTGTTACTAGGGCTTCATGAATTGACAGCCTGTTTATCTTTAGAACACTTTCTGCTTTTACGAGCGGAATAGCCCAGCTTAATCACACGAAGCAAATGTGCACCTTATCAAGTCATGGCCATCAACCCTTGTTTATCAGTGATGGTCACACAAGCTACTTTGTCCACTACTTTCTCACGGGAAACTAATTCTGTCTTTTCTTATTTTCTTATTGATTCGTAGAACCATTTTATTAACCCTTTCATGATTCTTCCACCTACATTCACATTCCCTCCTGTTATCATTCCATGATAAATTCTCATTCATAAATGTTTACTCTCAATTTTGTGCACGGCCCGGTACTCCCTGCCTCAATGTGCTGGCCAGTCACGTGGTTTCAGGAGTCCCAGTTGCTTAGATCAAATTATGCCCCATGTTATTGCTAAGATCAATTTTGTCCCGACCAGTATGTGTGAAATTATACGAATCCAAGGATGGATGTTCACATTTATTCCCCAATCCCAGACCTTTCTCCACCAACTCTGACTTTGTAAGTCTACATCGATATCTTCTTCCAGTACTTTGATTTTAGTTTGCAGTTGGTGGTAGAGCTTTATGGATTGACCCACTCTGAGCCTCAATTCTCGTAATACTTCGGTTAGATGTGGGATAGGGACCTGATCTGGCTCGTCATAATCATGCAAATGATCGCGGAGCTGATCGGTTACATCAATAACTTCAGGCTTCCGGCGCCTAACCTGTGTGATATGCGCTTGCCCGATCGCGACAGGTCGTAGTGGCGTAAAGCAAAAGTTTGGCTGTGGTATAGGGCACTGCAGGTCATTTGGGTCCCTTGTCTTACTTCTACACAGGCATCCACACTCTGGCAAGAGGTGATGCCCGTGTTTGAGTCGTGAAGACAGGAATAATTGGACTGCTTTGTGAGACAAATCTGGTTAACGGGCACGTCCACTTTTGCCCACCCGAATCCTGTACCATTCCAACACTGGGTACCCATCCTTCCCAGACCCTGTGGTGTTTAGGCAGGTGGCTGGGGTGCCTCAGCCATCGGAATATGTGAAGGTAATGTTTTCGGCGGGTGGGGTATCATTGTATCCTCGTATGTAAAGACTGGGATCCATAACCGGGGTTGGGGTAAACAATTCAGTGACCGACATAACAGGGTAGCATACGACCGACATAACAGGGTAGCATACAACCGACTCTGGCGCGAATAAGATCTCATGAGTCCTCAGAAATATATTATGATCGTTCCCCAGTTGCCCTTGCACGTTCCTTTTCCTCCTTTGCCCTGTTACTGATTCCAGGGATTGGTCCTTTGAATCAACTAAGTCATCTTCAGGTTGATCAGGGCAAACAAAGTCCATCTCGCATTCCCTGAACCGGCATGGCAAATTCCATCGGTCTTTGCCCTGTAGAGTCACCTGTCGATCAACCTGTGAGAGTATACCCGTACGGGATTTTATTTTAGTCATGGTCCATGATTCGAGATCGTCTGGTGTCCTGGTTCCACATTGTACGATATCTCCCGTACAGAGGCGGAGAATTTGCTCTGTACGGGAGATGAGTAGTCGTCCCCCTGTTTTTGTTACTGCTATCAGCAGGATCACGACTCCTAGCAGCAGGGTTCCGTGCATTCTTTCAATCCTGAAAGACAAAGGGCTTACAAACAGTCATGTTACTATCGTGGCCACCAAGGCCTCATGTTATGCCTAAATACCTAAAAGCAGGACAAGCAATCATATGATGATTAGATTAATTAAAATTATGGCTTAAAATTACGGCTAAAACGGTTACGGAATGACGGGAACGAACGTATTATGGCACTTCAATTATTAGTCCACGTCTATCTCCACTCCCCCCTTTTGATTACCACCAGTAATCAATTTGCAATGATGCATGTGCACCCACGCATCTCTACCTTCCACCTTTACAGCGGTGGGGGTGGTGAGTAAGACCTGAAATGGACCATCCCATCGGGGCTGGAGATAATGTCGCGTCCAATTTTTGATGAGGACGAAGGATCCGGGCTCGATGGGGGATGATCCGTGAGAGGAGGGACGGTCATCATAAGCGGCGCGAACCTGTGAATGAGAGGCTTGCAATGCCTTAGTTAGGGCTAACACATAGGTAGTCATCTCCTCAGTCATGTGATGAAAGTAAACGGCAACTGGAGAATGGTGGTCCCAAGGGGTGCGAAGAGGTCTGCCGTACACGATCTCGGCCGGGGTGAGACGCGTCGTCCCTGCGGGGGTGGAGCGATTCTGAAAAAGAGCTACAGGTAACAATTTTAACCAAGTCAACCCTGTTTGAGAGGTCAGTTTAGCTAACTTGGTTTTAAGAGTCTGGTTGGTTCGCTCGACCAGACCCGCTGCCTGGGGGCGATAGGCACAATAGAGTTGTTGATGTATCCCTAACTGTTGGCACAATTCCTTGTTTACAGCTGCAATGAAATGGGGTCCATTATCTGAGCTAAGACGACCGGGAACCCCGAAGCGAGGGATAACTTCCTTCAGCAATATCTTAACAACAGTACAGGCTCTATTATCCGTAGTAGGATAAGCTTCAATCCATTTACTAAAAACATCAACAATAACCAACACATATTTATAACACTGACAGCGTGGCAATTCTATATAGTCCATCTGCAAAGTCTCGAAGGGTCCGGCTGGCAAGGTTTTTTTTTACCTAATTAACATGGTGCCCCCCTTTCAGGATTATGGCGTTGGCATGTAAGGCAACGAGAAATAATATTCTGCGCAAACATTTGGAGGCTAGGATGCCACCATGTCTGGAGGAGCAGGTCACTAGTGGCTTTTGCTCCACAATGCGTGGTGTAATGAACACATTCAATTACCCAAAGGGCCAATTCATCGGACATACAAGTTTGACCAGCAGAGGTGATCCACAACCCGGAGCAGTATCATATTTACAATCAAGATCGTTCCAAAGTTGTTTTTGTACAGCAGGAGCATCCTCCTGTAGGCGAAGTACTTCTTTGATGGTTGGCATTGGCTTTTCAGGGGCCGACAAGCTCGGTTTAGAGCTGGACGTCTGCCTCATTCGGGGCACAACAATCTGCTGACTCCTTGCAGCACACTTAGCCGCCTCGTCAGCAAGGCGGTTTCTGATGTCGATTGGAGAGAAACCGGCAGTATGAGCGGAACATTTAATAACAGCGATTTGTCGAGGAAGCAGAAGAGCAAGTAATAGGTCAGACACAAGCACTTGGTTCGAGATTGGCGTACCGGTTGAAGTTAGGAATCCTCGGTTTTTCCAGAGCTGGCCGAAGTCGTGGACAACCCCAAAGGCATAACGGGAGTCAGTGTAGATATTGACTCGGAGATCCTCTCCTAAAATACACGCATGGGTGAGGGCAAAAAGTTCTGATTGCTGAGCGGAAAGGGGGACCTGGAAGGCTCCAGACTCGAGAGTTGTTCCTTCTTGACTGACAACAGCATAACCGGAAATGCGGGTTCCTTCCTTGTTGATGGAGGAACTGCCATCAGTGAACATAACGAGGTCAGGGTTTAATAGAGGGGTATCTGAAAGGTCGGAGCGAGGGCTCGTGTCCTCGAGGACTGAGTGCAGACAGTCATGATCCGACTTAACAACATATTCTGTCTTTACTTTAGTCAGCAGTGAATCTTTTAGCTCAACCGTCGGACCGTCCTTCCAAAAAGCTTTTACTGCTCGAGACATTGCCTGAGTTGTGGCGTCACACCAGTCAAGATTATTGGTCCTTATTGCAGTAGCAACTGTTCCAGGAAGGCAGTTCATTAACATAGAACAAAACTGAGGAGAGGGTTGTCCCCTAGAAAACGCCTGGTCTCCTGACTGGGTTCCATATACTTCCTTAAATCTCTCTCAAAATTCCTCGGCTGTCTCGCCCTTCTTTGGTTTCATGTCCAAGACTTTGGTAATATCGACAGGTTTTCGCAGAACTACGTGCACAGCATCCAGAATCATCGTCTCTCTGTTCTCGTTATTCGCGTGCGCTACTTCTAAGGCATCGTGAGTTTGATATCCTAAGGCTTCCTTAAATCTGGTCCATTCAGAACCAGTTGTACCAGAGACCAAAGGTCCCTTGAATCTGCTTGATAGACTCTAATGGTTCGTGACAAAAATTCAATGAACCGTTGAGGACAGGTATTTTTATTCGGGGCACTGGTTAATATGGACATAAGTTCATGAGGTTTCCAAGGTAACCACACTTGTATCTTAGCAGGGGGCTGCATATTCGGGCCCCCATCCACAACAGGCGCTGCTGGTGCCAACGCGCGAGGGTTAGGGACAGTTCTGACGGGCAGCTGTTTCGGCGCGCATTTCTTCAGGGGTCTTGGTGTCTCCCTGTCATTGTCCCCTTCAACATCGTCAACCCATTCCGACTCTGAATCTGTCTCAGTATCTGACCCTGACACTATCACATCATCCTCATCCGTAGGGGTTAATTTCCCCTTTTTCCCTTTACCACTACGTCGTTGATTTCTTTCAAGCCGTTGTAATTTCCTTATTTCCTGTTCAAGTTGACGCCGTCTTTGAACCTGGCTTCTAATCCCCTCTGCAACGGATCGACAGAAAACCTCATCATCAGACTTGGTTCCCCAAGACCGTCGTTCTATATTAGACACATTGTCTAAACTGGGATAAATGAGTGTTTCAGCAGCAGTGGCGCCCGGTGTTGGGACATTAGAAGGGGGTGGTAGAACTCTGTTCGTCTGTAAATTTGGCACCGGCACATTTACTGCCACAGCCGCGTCAGCCAAGGCATTAACATCGGGTCGTGCCGTAGGACGAGGCGGGGGAGCCCCTGGAGTCATATTCCAATTATCCCATTCATTGTCCTCGTCAGCCCCTTGCATGCCAAGACCAGCCATTGAACTACGTAGTTCAGTTAAAGATTCCTTGTTTGTTCTATTTCTCTTTTCCTGTGCACATTCCTTTCTTAAAATTTCCAATGACTTAGGGATTCCCGCATTGGTTAATTTAATTCCTGCCTTGAGAGCATTCTCCAACCAACTCGCCAGAATATTCTTATCTTTTTCATCCTGACAATGTTTGCGCCAGATTTCAATCAATTTCTTACTCTTTTTCCCGATTCCCTTTTTCCAAATTAATTCTTGGGCGCGTTTAATTGTTTCTAAATCACTTGAACCCCCTAATGGCCATATGTCTGAACCTAATTTCTGATTCAAACCTCCCGACAATTGAGTTGCTCGTTTTTATCTGGGTGTTTATTACCCATGATAAAACTTATCTTAACCTAGGTATTCAATGTTTTGACGGACTCATTAAGTGAGACAATTTCAAATCAGTTATCTTTTAACCCACCACCGTGGTGTGCACCCACAACTTCTTTTTCTCTTTATTCCTTACTCTTTATTCCTTACTCTTTATTCCTTACTCTTTATTCCTTACTCTTTATTCCTTACTCTTTATTCCTTACTCTTTATTCCTTACTCTTTATTCCTTACTCTTTATTCCTTTTCTCTTTATTCCTTTTCTCTTTATTCCTTTTCTCTTTATTCCTTTTCTCTTTTTATTCCTTTTCTCTTTTTATTCCTTTTCTCTTTTTATTCCTTTTCTCTTTTTATTCCTTTTCTCTTTTTATTCCTTTTCTCTTTTTATTCCTTTTCTCTTTTTATTCCTTTTCTCTTTTTATTCCTTTTCTCTTTTTATTCCTTTTCTCTTTTTATTCCTTTTCTCTTTTTATTCCTTTTCTCTTTTTATTCCTTTTCTCTTTTTATTCCTTTTCTCTTTTTATTCCTTTTCTCTTTTTATTCCTTTTCTCTTTTAACGTTTGACGGACTACTTATAGTAGACAATTTCCAGATCAACCTACACCTTCGTAATTTTAACGGACCACCATCGTGGACAATTCCAAATCTATTCCTTCGTAACTTTAACGGACCACCATCGTGGACAATTCCAAATCTATTTTTTCCTGGGGTAATCTGACAACTGACCACGGGCGATCCCGTCAACAATTAATTGAACAGTGGTGAAAGATCCGCGACCAGAACTTACGACAGGAGGAAAACAAAGTGGCAATTTAACTAAATATACTCACTTTGGGGCCCATTTCCTCTGCCGCGTCCCGTCTGTAGGATATCAATGATTCAGCCACTTCCAATCGAGAGTTTTTGGGATCCTACTTCTGACACCAAATGTTAAGTCCTATTTCGGGTGGTCAGCTGCATTCGACAACAATCGAGTCAGATACCTTTAATCTTTACATCTTTATTGAAGCAGCTTCGGACCTGTTACCAAACTGCCAGCACAGAGTCTACAGATTCCGAGGCAGGCAGACAAAAGGTCTGCCTATCCTTACAGACGCATCCTTTTTATTCTTACAAACTAGAGGAGGTATGGCCCGCTTCATCAATCACAGTGTGTTACTAGGGCTTCATGAATTGACAGCCTGTTTATCTTTAGAACACTTTCTGCTTTTACGAGCGGAATAGCCCAGCTTAATCACACGAAGCAAATGTGCACCTTATCAAGTCAAGGCCATCAACCCTTGTTTATCAGTGATGGTCACACAAGCTACTTTGTCCACTACTTTCTCACGGGAAACTAATTCTGTCTTTTCTTATTTTCTTATTGATTCGTAGAACCATTTTATTAACCCTTTCATGATTCTTCCACCTACATTCACAGAGTTAAGGAATAATAAGCGGAAAAAGTCGCTGGTGTGTAGTCTATAAGTCCCCTAACAGTAGCTACACTGTTGAACGGAGTATAAATCAAGAAATAATGGAGGCTTGTAATATAGGAATGGCAATAATCATGGACGATTTTAACCTTCATATTGATTGGACAAAGCAAATTGGCCAGGGTAGCCTTGAAAAAGAATTCATAGTGTAACCAGGATAATTTCCTTGAACAGTACGTTGCAGACCCAACCAGGGAGCAGGCTATCTTGGATCTGTTACTATGTAATGAGACAGGATTAATAAATGATCTCGTAGTAAAGGATCCTCTAGGAATGAGTGACCATAACATGGTTGCGTTTCAAATTCAGTTGGTGGGTGAGAAAGTTGGATCTCAAACCAATGTCCTAAACTTAAATAAAGGAGACTACAAAGGTATGAGGGCAGAGTTGGCTAAAGTGGACTGGGAAAATAGATTAAAGTGTAGGACGGTTGATGAGCAGTGGCAGACATTTAAGGAGATATTTCATAACTCGCAACAAAAATATATCCCAATGAGAAGGAATGTAAGAGAAGGGATAACCAACCATGGTTATCTAAGGAAATAAGGGTTGGTATTAAATTGAAAACAAGGGCTTACAATGTGGTCAAGACTACTGGGAGGCCAGAGGATTGGGAAACTTTTAAAAGCCAGCAAAGAACGACTAAAAAAATGATAGACAGGGGAAGATAGATTATGAAAGTAAACTAGCACATCCAAGGGTATTCAACATTCAGGAAGGATAGAATAAAAGGAAAGGGAGGTGGGGTAGCATTGCTGGTTAAAGAGATTAATGCAATCGTTAGGAAGGACATTAGCTTGGATGATGTGGAATCTATATGGGTAGAGCTGCAGAACACCAAAGGGCAAAAAACGTTAGTGGGAGTTGTGTACAGACCTCCAAACAGTAGTAGTGATGTTGGGGAGGGCATCAAACAGGAAGTTAGGGGTGCATACAATAAAGGTGCAGCAGTTATCATGGGTGACTTTAATATGCATATAGATTGGGCTAACCAAACTGGAAGCAATACGGTGGAGGAGGATTTCCTGGAGTGCATAAGGGATGGTTTTCTAGACCAATATGTCGAGGAACCAACTAGGGGGGAGGCCATCTTAGACTGGGTGTTGTGTAATGAGAGAGGATTAATTAGCAATCTCATTGTGCGAGGCCCCTTTGGACCATAATATGGTGGAATTCTACATTGGGATGGAGAATGAAACAGTTAATTCAGAAACCATGGTCCAGAACTTAAAGAAGGGTAACTTTGAAGGTATGAGGCGTGAATTGGCTGGAATGGATTGGTGAATGATACTTAAGGGGTTGACAGTGAATGGGCAATGGCAGACATTTAGAGACCGCATGGGTGAACTACAACAATTGTACATCCCTGTCTGGCGTAAAAATAAAAAATGGAAGGTGGCTCAACCGTGGCTATCAAGGGAAATCAGGGATAGTATTAAAGCCAAGGAAGTGGCATACAAATTGGCCAGAAATAGCAGCGAACCTGGGGACTGGAAGAAATTTAGAACGCCGCAGAGGAGGACAAAGGGTTTGATTAGGGCAGGGAAAATAGAGGAAGCTTGCAGGGAACATTAAAATGGGCTGCAAACGCTTCTATAGATATGTAAAGAGAAAAAGATTAGTAAAGACAAACTTAGGTCCCCTGCAGTCAGAATCAGGGGAAGTCATAACTGGGAACAAAGAAATGGCAGACCAATTGAACAAATACTTTGGTTCGGTATTCACTAAGGAGGACACAAACAACCTTCCGGATATAAAAGGGGTCAGAGGGTCTAGTAAGAAGGAGGAACTGAGGGAAATCCTTATTAGTCGGGAAATTGTGTTGGGGAAATTGATGGGATTGAAGGCCGATAAATCCCCAGGGCCTGATGGTCTGCATCCCAGAGTACTTAAGGAGGTGGCCTTGGAAATAGCGGATGCATTGACAAGTAATTTTCCAACATTCCATAGACTCTGGATCAGTTCCTATGGAGTGGAGGATAGCCAATGTAACCCCACTTTTTTAAAAAAAGGAGGGAGAGAGAAAACAGGGATTTATAGACCGGTCAGCCTGACATCGGTAGTGGGTAAAATGATGGAATCAATTATTAAGGATGTCATAGGAGCGCATTTGGAAAGAGGTGACATGATGGGTCCAAGTCAGCATGGATTTGTGAAAGGGAAATCATGCTTGACACATCTTCTGGAATTTTTTGAGGATGTTTCCAGTAGAGTGGACAAGGGAGAACCAGTTGATGTGGTGTATTTGGACTTTCAGAAGGCTTTTGACAAGGTCCCACACAAGAGATTAATGTGCAAAGTTAAAGCACAACGGATTGGGGGTAGTGTACTGACGTGGATTGAGAACTGGTTGGCAGACAGGAAGCAAAGAGTAGGAGTAAATGGTACTTTTCAGAATGGCAGGCAGTGACTAGTGGGGTACCGCAAGGTTCTGTGCTGGGGCCCCAGCTGTTTACATTGTACATTAATGATTTAGACGAGGGGATTAAATGTAGTATCTCCAAATTTGCAGATGACACTAAGTTGGGTGGCAGTGTGAGCTGCGAGAAGGATGCTAAGAGGCTGCAGAGTGACTTGGATAGGTTAGGTGAGTGGGCAAATGCATGGCAGATGAAGTATAATGTGGATAAATGTGAGGTTATCCACTTTGGTGGTAAAAACAGAGAGACAGACTATTATCTGAATGGTGACAGATTAGGAAAAGGAGAGGTATAATGTGGATAAATGTGAGGTTATCCACTTTGGTGGTAAAAACAGAGACAGACTATTATCTGAATGGTGACAGACTAGGAAAAGGGCAGGTGCAAAGAGACCTGGGTGTCATGGTACATCAGTCATTGAAGGTTGGCATGCAGGTACAGCAGGCGGTTAAGAAAGCAAATGGCATGTTGGCCTTCATAGCGAGGGGATTTGAGTACAGGGGCAGGGAGGTGTTACTACAGTTGTACAGGGCCTTGGTGAGGCCACACCTGGAGTATTGTGTACAGTTTTGGTCTCCTAACCTGAGGAAGGACATTCTTGCTATTGAGGGAGTGCAGCGAAGGTTCACCAGACTGATTCCCGGGATGGCGGGACTGACATATCAAGAAAGACTGGATCAACTGGGCTTGTATTCACTGGAGTTCAGAAGAATGAGAGAGGATCTCATAGAAACGTTTAAAATTCTGACGGGTTTAGACAGGTTAGATGCAGGAAGAATGTTCCCAATGTTGGGGTAGTCCAGAACCAGGGGTCACAGTCTAAGGATAAGGGGTAAGCCATTTAGGACCGAGATGAGGAGAAACTTCTTCACCCAGAGAGTGGTGAACCTGTGGAATTCTCTACCACAGAAAGTTATTGAGGCCAATTCACTAAATATATTCAAAAAGGAGTTAGATGTAGTCCTTACTACTAGGGGGATCAAGGGGTATGGCGAGAAAGCAGGAATGGGGTACTGAAGTTGCATGTTCAGCCATGGACTCACTGAATGGCGGTGCAGGCTCGAAGGGCTGAATGGCCTACTCCTGTGTTAAGTCCTAGTTCGGGTAGTCAGCTGCATTCGACAATAATCGATTCACATACCTTCAATCTTTACATCTTTATTGAAGCAGCTTCGGACCTGTTACCAAACTGCCAGCACAGAGTCTACAGATCCCTTTTATTCTTACAAACCGAAGGAGGTATGGCCTGCTTCATCAATCACAGTGTATTACTAGGGCTTCATGAATTGACAGCCTGTTTATCTTTAGAACACTTTATGCTTTTACGAGCAGAATAGCCCAGCTTAATCACACAAAGCAAATGTGCACCTTATCAAGTCATGGCCATAAACTCTTGTTCATCAGTGATGACTTTGTCCACTACTTTCTCACGGGAAACCAATTCTGTCTTTTCTTATTTTCTTATTGATTCGTAGAACCATTTTATTAACCCTTTCATGATTCTTCCACCTACATTCACACCTGCACCTATTTGCTATGTTTCTAGCATGAAATCTAAAAACAAATGGTAAGAGTTTGTACAAGTACATAAAAAGGAAGAGAGTGGCTAAAGTAAATGTTGGTCCCCTAGAGGATGAGACTGGGGAATTAATAATGGGGAACAGGGAAATGGCAGAGACGTTGAAGAAATATTTTGTTTCAGTCTTCACGGTAGAAGACACTAAAAACATCCCAATAGTGGATAATCAAGGGGATATAGGGAGAGAGGAACTTAAGACAATCACTATCACTAATGAAGTAGTACTTGGTAAAATAATGGGACTAAAGGTGAGCAAGTCCCTTGGACCTAATGACTTACATCTTAGGGTCTTAAAGGTAGTGGCTGCAGAGATGGTGGATGCATTGGTTGTAATCTACCAAAAGTCCCTAGATTCTGGGGAGATCCCAGCAGATTGGAAGACCACAAATGTAATGCCCCTATTTAAAAAAGGAGGCTGACAAAAAGCAGGAAACTATAGACCAGTTAGCCTAACATCTGTCGTTGGGAAAATGCTGGAGTCCATTATTAGGGAAGCAGTAGCGGGACCTTTGGAAAAGCATAATTCAATCAAGCAGAGTCAGTTGAAAGGGAAATCATGTTTGACAAATTTGCTGGAGTTATTTGAGGATGTAACAAGCAGGGTGGATAAGGGGGAACCAGTGGATGTGGTGTATTTGGTTTTCCAGAAAGGCATCCATTAAGATGCCACATAAAAGGTTACTGCACAAGATAAAAGTTCATGGGATTGAGGGTAATATATTAGCATGGATAGAGGATTGGTTAACTAACAGAAAACAGGGAGTCTGGATAAATTGGTCATTTTCCGGTTGGTAAACAGTGACTAGTGGGGTGCCGCAGGGATCAGTGCTGGGTCCTCCAGTATTTACAGTCTATTAATGACTTGGAGGAAGGGACACAGTGTAATGTAGGCAAGTTTGCTGCTGATACAAAGATGGATGGAAAAGCAAATTGAGGAGGACACACAAAATCTGTAAAAAGATATAGACAGGCTAAGTGAGTAGGCAAACATTTGGCAGATAGAATATTACGTGGGAAAATGTGAGGTTATCCACTTTGGCAGAAAAAATAGAAAAGCAAATTATAATTTAAATGGCAAAAAATTGCAAAGTCCTTGTGCATGAAAAACACAATGTTAGTATGCAGGTACAGCAAGTAATCAGGAAGGCAAATGGCATATTGGCCTTTATTGCAAGGGGGATAGAGTATAAAAGCAGAGAAGTCCTGCTACAACTGTACAAGGTATTGGTGAGGCCACACCTAGATTACTGCGTACAGTTTTGGTCTCCGAATTTAAGGAAGGATATATTTGCATTGGAGGCTGTTCGGAGAAGGTTCACCAGGAGATGAGGGGGCTGACTTATGAAGATAGTTTGAGTAGGTTGGGCCTATATGCATTGGAGTTCAGCAGAATGAGAGGTGATCTTATCGAAACATAAGATAATAAGGGGGCTAGACAAGGTGGATGCAGAGAGGATATTTTCACTCTAAGGGGAAACTAACACTAGTGGACATAGTCTTAGAATAAGGGGCCGCCCATTTAAAACTGAGATGAGGAGGATTTCTCTGAGGGTTGTAAATCTATGGAATTCTCTGCCCCAGCGAGCTGTGGAGGCTGGGTCATTGAATATATTTAAGGCGGAGATAGACAGATTTTTGAGCGACAAGGGAATAAAGGGTCACTGGGAGCGGGCAGGGAAGTGGAGAAGAGTCCATGATCAGATCAGCCATGATATTAAATGGCGCAGCAGGTTCGAGGGGCGAGGTGGCCTATTCTTGCTCCTATTTCTTATGTTCTTGGGAGGGAGAGAGTGCGAGGAGATTTACGAGAATGTTACCAGGGATGAGGGACTTGAGTTATGTGGAGAGATTCGAGAAGCTGGGTTTGTTCTCCTTAGAGCAGAGAAGGTTAAGGGGAGATTTGATAGAGGATTTCAAACTTATCAGTGGTTTTAATAGAATACATGAAGAGAAACTGTTTCCACTTTCATCAACCAGAGGAGACTGATTTAAGATCATTGGTAAAAGAAGCAGAGGGCAATTTTGTTATACAGGTGCTGCGTCCCGAATCCAGAACCATTGGGACCGAGGCCGTTCCGGATTTTGCGTTTTGACGGATTTTGGAACTACTTTCTGACGTTATGACCCAGAAACATCCGAGCCCAAGTTTGGGTATTTCCGGATTTTGGAACATCCGAAGGGGTGGGGTGGGTACCTGCCGAGGAGCTGTTCGGGCCATGTGGGGCCGGCCCCGCGAAGGATGTTGTTGGGTGGGCCACCGGAGCCTGTCAAGGAGGTGTTTGCGTCGCACTGGCCCCATCGAAGTGGCTGTCGGGCGGGGCCCCGCCGAGGTGGTGTTCACGTGAGCAGGGCCCCGCCAAGGAGGTGTTCAGGCGGGTCAGCTCAGCCGAGGAGGCCCCGAGGTAAGGGCGGCGAGGCGAGGCCCCGACGTCGGGCAGGGTCGTACAGTCTGGATTCCGGAATATTTTACGGATTCCGGACGACCCTGCCGCGGAACATTCCAGAACTCTGGATTTTGGACGCTGCACCTGTACTGCAAGTTGTGATCTGGAATGGACTGCCTGAAAGGGTGGTGGAAGCAGATTTAGTAGTAATGTTCAAAAAGGAATTGGATAAATACTTGAAAAGGAAAATATTTTCCGGGCTTTGGGGAAAGAGCAGAGAGTGGATCTAATCGATCAATTAGGCAGTTGTCACTTGAGATCTGGCTTTGGCAAAAATGGCTGTTGCAGTTTCCATCATAAGTGAATGCACTTCATTGTAAGCAAAGGGATTTCAATATTTGTAACATGATAAAAACATAATCTAAATGTGAGACTTTCTTTTCTCAATTTTTCTCATTGAGGAAGAAGAATGGAAGAGCTATAGTGGTAGGTGATTCAATAGTCGGGAGCAGACAGACGTTTCTGCGGCTGCACATGTGACTTCAGGGTGGTATGTTGCCTCCCTGGTGCCAGGGCCAAGGATATCACTGAGCAGCTGCAATATTCTGTGGGGAGAGGGTAGTCAACATCAGTACCAATGACATAGGTAGAAAGAGGAATGAGGTCCAGCAGGCAGAGTTTAGGGAGCTAGGAGAGAGATTAAAAAGCAGGACCTCAAAGGTAGTAATCTCCAGATTACTCCCGGTGCCACCAGCTAGTGAGTATAGAAATAAGAGGATAGAGCAGGTGACTGCGTGCTGGAGAGATGGTGTAGGAGGGAGGGCTTTCGATTCCTGAGGAGGAGGGATCTGTACAAGTTGGATGGATTGCAATTCAGCAGAGCTGGAACCAATAATCCTCGTGGTATGCGGGGGGGGAGGGTTTGCTAGGGGTGTAGGGGAAGAGTTTAAACTAGCTTGGCAGGGGGATGGGAACCTGAGAATAGATTCAGTAGGGAGAGAAATAAAGCTGGAATTGGAAAGCAAAAACATAGAAAGTGATTTGAAGGACAGAGGAAACGAGGGTTAGAAAGTAGTCAACAAGGAGGTTTGGGTGTATTGAATTGTATATACTTTAATGCAAGGAGTCTAGTGAATAAGGCAAATGAGCTGAGAGCACAGATAGACACTTGGGAGTGTGATATAGCTATTACAGAGACATGGCTGAAAGAGTATGGCAGCTCAACATTCCTGGTTACAGGATTTTCAGATGGGATAGAGAGGGGGGGGGTCGCAGTATTAATTAAAGAAACTATTACAGCTGTGAGGAGGGATGATATGTTAGAGGGATCATTAAACAAGGCCATATGGGTCGAACTAAAAAATAAAAAAGGGGCAGTCACACTGCTGGGAGTGTACTATAGACCCCCAAACAGTGAGAAGGAGATAGAAGAGCAAATCTGTCAGCAAATTTCTGAGAAGTGCAAAAACTGTAGGGCAATAATAGTAGGGGATTTCAACTGCCCTAATATTAACTGGGATAAAATTAGTGTGAAGGGTATAGAGGGTGCGGAATTCATAAAAATGCATTCAAGAGAACTTTTTTTTAGCCAGTATGTAGCTAGTCCAACACTGGAGGGGGCGGTTCTGGACTTGGTTTTAGGGAATGAAGCTGGGCAGTTGGAAGGGGTATCAGTGGGAGAGCATTTAGGTGCTTCTGACCATAATTCAGTTAGATTTATGGTAGTTATGGGAAAGGACAAGGATAGACCAGGAATAAAAGTTCTAAATTGGGGAAAATCCAATTTTGCTAAGCTGGGAGATGATTTAGCCATAGTGGACTGGAAACATCTGCTTGAAGGTAAATCAGTGTCAGATCAGTGGGAGGCATTCAAGGAGGAGATCCGGAGGGTTCAGACCAAATATGTGCCCTTAGACCCACCCTTTTTATTTAATAAATCTAGAGCCCCCTGGATGTCGAGGGACATACAGGATAGGATAAAGAAAAAGAGGGAGGCTTATGACAGATATCAAGGGCTAAATACTGCAGAATCTCGACAGAAGTATAGAAAGTGCAGGGGTGAAATTAAAAAGGATATTTGGAAAGCAAAGAGAGAGCATGACAAATTATTGGCAAGTAAAATCAAGGAAAACCCAAAGATGTTTTATAAATCTATTAAGAGCAAGAGGATAACTAAAGAAAGAATAGGGCCTATTCGAGACCATGAGGGTAATCTATGTGTGGAGGTGGGAGACGTGGGTATGGTTTTAAATGAATACTTTGCATCTTTTTCACAAAAAAGAGGGGTGATGCAGACATTGCTATTGGGGAGGAGGAGTGTGAAACATTAGATGAAATAAACATAGTAAGAGAGGAGATATTAAGGGGTTTAGCAATTTTGAAAGTGGATAAGTCCCCAGGCCCAGATGAAATGTATCCCAGGCTGTTAAGCGAAGCAAAAGAGGAAATAGCAGATGCTCTCACCATCATTTTTCAATCCTCTCTGGCTTCAGGTGTGATGCTGGAGGACTGCTAATGTTGTACCTTTTGTTTAAGAAAGGAGAAAGGGTTAAAACCGAGTAATTACAGACCAGTCAGCCTAACCTCGGTGGTGGGAAAATTATTGGAAAGAATTCTGAAGGACACACAAATCTTCATTTAGAAAGACATAGATTAATTGGGGTCAGTCAACGTGGATTTGTTAAGGGAAGGTCGTGAAGGACTAACGATTGAATTTTTTGAGGAGGTAAGGAGGGTTGATGAGGGTATTTGATGTAGTGTATATGGATTTTAACAAGGCTTTTGATGAGGTCCCACATGGCAGACTGGTCACAACAGTAAAAGCCCACGTGATCCAGGGCAAAGTGGCAAGTTGGATCCAAAATGGGCTCAAAGGCAGGGAGCAGAGGGTAATGGTTGATGGGTGTTTTTGTGACTGGAGGCTGTTTCCAGTGGGGTTCCGCAAGGCTCAATACTCGGTCCCTTGCTTTTTCTTGTACACATCAATGATCTAGACTTGAATGTAGGGGGTATGATTAAGAAATTTGCAGATGATACTAAAATCGACTGTGTGGTTGATAATGAAGAAGAAAGCTGTAGACTGCAGGAAGATAGCAATCAACTGGTCAGGTGGGCAGAACAGTGGCAAATGGAATTCAATCCGGAGAAGTGCGAGGTAATACATTTGGGGATGGTGAACAAGGAAAGGGAATACACATTAAATGGTAGGACACTGGAGTGTAGAGGAACAAAGGGACTTTGGAGTGCATGTACACAGATCCCTGAAGGTAGCAGGCCAGGTAGATAAGATGGTTAAGAAGGCATACAGATTGCTTGCCTTTATTAGCCGAGGCATAGAATACAAGAGCAGGGGGGGGGGTTATGCTTGAACTGTATAAAACATTGGTTAGGCCACAGCTGGAGTACTGCGTGCAGTTCTGGTCACCGCATTGCAGGAAGGATGTGATTGTACAGAGGAGATTGACGAGGATGTTGCCGGGAGTGGAGACTCTTAGCTATGAGGACAGATTGGATAGGCTGGTTTTGTTTTCCTTGGAACAGAGGAGACTGAGGGGAGTCCTCATTGAGGTGTATAAAATTATGAGGAGCCCAGATATAGTGGATAGAATGGGTCTAATTCCCTTAGCAGAGGGGTCAACAACCAGGGGGCATACATTTAAAGTAATTGGTAGAAGGTTTTGAGGGGAAATGTTTTCACCCAGAGGTTGTGGGGGTCTGGAACTCACTGCCTGAAAGGGTGGTAGAGGCAGAAACTCTCACCACATTTAAAAAGTACTTGGATGTGCACTTGAAGTGCTGTAAACTGCAGGGCTATGGACCTAGAGCTGGAAAGTGGGATTGGGTTGGATAGCCTCTTGTTGGCCGGCACAGACACGATGGGCCAAAATGGCCTCCTTCCTTGCTGTGAGTTTGTATTCTATGAATGGCTTTAGGGTTCATTGACTGTGTTGTGTTCGGTGTTTGATTTACACTCTGCCTTGATTCGTAGGCCTCGGGAATTATAGGGAAAAGGGCAACACATGGCACAAAATTTAGGCTTAAATGCAAAAGCTAGCTTAAAACCTGCAGAACTAGACTTCTGAGAGAATTGACTGAAGACATACAATCACCCGTCAAGTTCGTAGCTGTAATTGTGGATTGTAGGTTCGTGGTCGTTGGTTCCTTGACCGGTTGTTTTCTCTTCTGGTTGTTCTCTTCTTTCTGTTCCTTCCGTGTTCATTCCAAACTTTGCTTCATTTCTGTACCACCCACTTCTGAGCTGCTTCGAGTTCGCATATTTATATCTACGTTCTGAATAATCCCCTGCTGGGCTGTAGTTTCTGATAATGTGTTTGGATCGATACGTTGTTTGTGGTGATCTTGTTTGACTGACTGCAACGATGGACCTGGATGTCCCCAATTTGCACACTGAGTCTACAAGGCAAAAGATAACTCCTCATCTTAAGTACCTCGTTCTCCAAAAATGTACACCTGGTGGGGTCCCTTTGTTGTTCTGGTTCTTTGCAGACTTGGAGTTTTTAGAGAGATTTGCTTTTTTTTTTCTGGCCAATTAGTTCAGGGTTTTTTCAGTTAGTTTATGAAATGTAACAACCCCATTGTTTTCATTCATAAAACCAGTTTGGTCCTCAACTACAGAGATTGTCCTTAATTGGTGGTGAGTCAACACCTGCCCTCAGGCTGATGCCCCTTTTCTCTCTTTGTCCAGTTCATTCCAAAAGCTTGTATTAAATCAATTTAAGCAATTTTTAGTTTGTGGCCTCTTTCTGTGTCTTCTGGAAAATGTGTAACCTTACAGTTGCAGTACATGGTTTGACCCTTTAGGTCTGATTTGAAATTATGTACACATTCATGTTATTATTGATATTTTATATATATATTTTCACAATCCAGTAAAATTATTTCATAATTTAACAAATGTTGTTTCTGTTAACTATCACTGAGTACTCGTTTAGGAAAAAGAATGAATGAACCAAATCTGTATTTTTGTAAATGGTAATTTTGCAGGACTGGGCACCGCAGGGTTTTTTCATTTTGGCTGACCACCTCTGGGGCAGTGTATACAGTGTAAAAACTGGTGAGTGGCCTTCACGGGACCTTTCAGATTACTGTGCGGCCATGTGTGTGCACCTTAATGGAAAGATTGGTCGGGAATACAGAGACCAATTGTTGTGTCCTCCGTGCTGTACCAGCTAAGATCGGATACCTGAGTGCAAACCAGGGATTGAATATAGGAGTTTCTTGGCCTGCATGGCCCAGTAGCGCGCACACATTTACCTAGTATGCTCATAATTTTTTTCGACATAATTTTTTTTCTGTCATTCATTGGAACCTTGTTGCTTATGTGTGTTCTTAGAACTTGCTGGTAGATGAGACATTAAGTGTTTGGTGGATATAAACGCCTCATTTGTTCCAAGGCATTGAGCAAATTCTACGTATTGTGTATTAATCAGACTGCATTCCTGCTGTATTCAGTAAGCTATGATCAATGTCAGAGGAGACGAGATTCTATTAAATTACTATTTCCACTGTATAATTTTGAAGTAGTCACTCAATGGGAATATCAATTTAATACTCTGGAAAGGCCAGGAATGGTCGTAACTTCCTGATTGTCACAGTTTCTGAAGTGATCTTCAATGATTGGATCATCTCGAGTGAATAACTTTGGGGGTTTCTCTGCCATCCACCTCCAGTTTCTTCATGGATCCATAGGTTCGATTATATATTATAATCTGAGTCTGAATTTAAGGGGTTGTGTGGCAAAGCTGCAATCTGTTGTAAGCTGCTTAAAAAGCAGAGGAGGGATGTAGCTACATAGCCAACAAATGCAAAGCTGCTCTTGTGCACAAAAATTCTCTTCATATAAGCACTGGTGTAAAAATAATAAACTAAGGCTTGTGGGCAGGAGGCATAGTGATGCAGATTTACTCGATTCCAGCATCTCCATCTGAAATATACTTGGTCAAGTCTGTTGCACAGATTTGTGTACAGGGTCAGAGGAGATAGTCCTGTTAAAGGAGAACTGTCATCAGCAAATAGCGCAGGTTTTTGATGCAGAACTGAAAGTTTGATTTAACCCACCGAATGAGGGCATAGTTGCCAGTGCCACCCTGCCCTGGATCTCTGGGCTCCAACATCTCTATGTGTGGTCACTGTGCAGTATCCTCTCAGCATGCTGTTGCTGTGGTCTTGTTATCTCTTCCTCGCCTACCTCTCGCTTTACCTTTGCTTCACTTTCCTCCTCAGCTTGCTCATTACCGACAGCGAAAAGCAAAAGGTGACTGCCTGGATTCGACGACGACGACGACGAAGAAGAAGAGGAGGAAGAGCCAGGCTGTCCACCAGGATGACCTCCCGCCACAAGAGCACTCATTAGCTGAACAGGATGGGGCTATCCTGGGACACGAGGTAAATAAGCGCATGCAAGTTGCATTCGAAGATGCAAAGTAGCAAACCAACTCCAAGATGGTTTTGATAAATAGGCGAGACTACATAATCATTGAAATATTTAGTGCTCATGGGCTCAAGTTTCACCCCCTCCCCTGCAAAAACGGCGCACCTCCGTGTGGTGCACTGAGTTTCTGGTAGAAAAAGTGCGCAGAAAAATTAACTCACGATTCTGGTTGATCTTCTGGTGTCGTTGACCCGCAGCGGGCGCAGCACAATATGAGGGGGGCGGGGCTAGGGCCGTGCTGGCTAAACACAGCCGGCAGGGGGGCAGGGCTCGGGTACAGCATCTGTTTCAGTGCCGGCAGTGTTGCCAATGCGCGATGTAGCGGTCGCACATGCGCAATGGTGTATTCATATTGGCAATCGGCCATTTTTAAAGGGAAAGCCTTGAGTGATTTTTGGTGCCTGATTGATTTTTGGAGCCTGAAGGTAAGACACCCAAAGGTCTTTTCGTTCTCTTCCCCCCACCCCCCCCCCCCCTTCAGTCATTAGTCATGTGACTTCTCTCTCCCTCCTCGTCACCACCCCCCTCCCCAAGCCTGCCGAGTTCAACCCCCCCCCCCCACCCCCCCCAAAATCATCACCTAACCCCCCCTGGCCTGTCGAGTTCAGCTCTCTCTCTCGCTCGCTCGCGCTCTCTCTCGCTCGCTCGCTCTCTCTCGCGCGCTCTCTCTGCATTTCCCCCCCCCCCCCATCTCCTTAAGATGCGCCCCAGGCCGAAGCGACTCCCACACGAACAGCTGCTGCCTACTTTAGTTCAAGGTAGGATTTACTTCAGTTCTTTACTTGTAAATGTAATTATTTACTTGAGTTCTTTATTTTTTATTGAATGCTTATTACTTTTTGTGCTTTGTTAGTCCTTGGTGGTCCTTTTAAAATGTAGTTACTTGCGCCGATTCCTTAACTTTAGGTAAGGTTTTTCTGTGTGGACAGAAGTGCCAACATACGCTGGCCTAAGTTAGTTTAGAGTAACTATTTGCTGGCCAAACTCGCGTAAGTGGCTGGAAACGCCCCCTTTTGGGGAAAAAAAAACAAAACTTAAAAAAACCCACCTAACTCTTGACGAATCTTCAGGAATTTTTTGAAGATGTAACTAGCAGAGTGGACAAGGGAGAACGAGTGGATGTAGTGTCTTTGGACTTTCAAAAGGCTTTTGACAAGGTCCCACACGAGGTTGGTGTGCAAAATTAAAGCGCATGGTATTGGGGCTAATGTACTGACGTGGATAGAGAACTGGTTGGCTGACAGGAAGCAGAGAGTCGGGATAAATGGGTCCTTTTCAGAATGGCAGGCAGTGACTAGTGGAGTGCCGCAGGGCTCAGTGCTGGGACCCCAGCTCTTTATATATTAACGATTTAGATGAAGGAATTGAGTGTAATATCTCCAAGTTTGCAGATGACACTAGACTGGGTGGCGGTGTGAGCTGTGAGGAGGATGCAAAGAGGCTGCAGGGTGACTTGGACAGGTTAGGTGAGTGTACAAGTGCATGGCAGATGCAGTATAATGTGGATAAATGTGAGGTTATCCATTTTGGGGGCAAAAACATGAAGGCAGAATATTATCTGAATGGTGGCAGATTAGGAAAAGGGGAGATGCAATGAGACCTGAGTGTTATGGTTCATCAGTCACTGAAAGTGGGCATGCAGGTACAGCAGGCGGTGAAGAAGGCAAATGGTATGTTGGCCTTAGCTAGGGGATTTGAGTATAGGAGCAGGGAGGTCTTAATGCAGTTGTACAGGGCCTTAGTGAGGCCTCACCTGGAATATTGTGTTCAGTTTTGGTCTCCTAATCTGAGGAAGGATGTTCTTGCTATTGGGGGAGTGCAGCGAAGGTTCACCAGACTGATTCCAGGGATGGCTGGACTGTCATATGAGGAGAGACTGGATCAACTGGGCCTTTATTCATTGGAGTTTAGGAAGGATGAGCGGCTATCTCATAGAAACGAGATGCGGGAAGAATGTTCCCGATATTGGGGAAGTCCAGAACCAGGGGACATAGTCTTAGGATAAGGGATAGGCCATTTAGGACTGAGATGAGGAGAAACCTCTTCACACAGAGTTGTTAACCTACGGAATTCCCTGCCGCAGAGAGTTATTGATGCCAGTTCATTGGATATATTCAAGAGGGTGTTAGATATGGCCCTTACTGCTAAGGGGATCAAGGGGTATGGAGAGAAAGCAGGAAAGGGGTACTGAGGAAGTGATCAGCCATGATCTTATTGAATGGCGGTGCAGGCTCGAGGGGCTGAATGGCCTACTCCTGCACCTATTTTCTATGTAACTCACTTACACTGGCGCAAATTAAATGGCCAGAATTGCAACTAAAAAGATGCTCCAGAAAAATCAAGTTGCTCCAAAAAAAACCCGAGCAACTCCTGGGGACATTTGGGCCCAATCTTTGTAATTTAAAGCTACATTCACAGAAATTGCCCATAGCTGTTAAATTATAGCATAGTACAAAACGCTACATACTGTGATACCAGGATAGGTGCCTTTAAATCCCTATGATTACAGATTTAGTATAATAAACTGCTTCAGTTTTCAAAACCTCCAAAACTCAAGACATGCCCTACGAATTGCTGAGCTGAAGAGGTTTCCATTGCAGTCTCGGCAAAAGTTGCGAATTAAATCGTTCCTTATGTCCTACCATGTGGTGGAGCAATGATTCTACAATTAACGTCTGACGCCCCCCCCCCCCCGGAAGTTGAATTTTAATTGTTAGCCTGCATTTGAAAGCATTTTGCTTTCTTCTTTGCCGTTTATTGACTCACTGATCCCTTTGTTTTGCTGTTTGTCATTAACCGAGGCTCTCTAGCATAAGTACATGCCTCCATGTGTGACTAAGTAACATTTAGGGAAGAGAAGTGTGGAAAGCTGCATAGCAAAAATCCTTACCATTCTTTCAGGGGAGATTTACAAGTAGTTTTTATTTTAATTTAGTTTTATTTTCTTGTGTATCTAGAGTGTAATAGAGCTTACAGTGTCATACAAATTGTATTTGTGTCTCCAAAACCTTCATAATACAAGACATAACTTGTTGAGTTCATTATGTCAGTTTTTTAGCTCTGGAGAAGTGAAAGGTGAATCACCTCGATTCCTGTCATTTACCTTCCAAGATTCGTGAAATCCAGGGTTGGTCATGTTGTGGAGGAACCCAATTTGTACAGAAAGGGAAGAAAATATCTAGTGTGCTAATATTTTGTCATTTCCAGATACGTTTATACAGAAGTCACACAGCTGTAAAATTGTAGCTTTAAAAAAAGGTTAATCCGAATTGTGTTTCTCTATAACCTGACCAGCTCTGAACTCCACAAACCCTGGAAGGTGAATGGTAGGAACCAAGGTGACTCACCAGTCACTTCTTCAGGGCTAAACAGCTGACTGAATGAACTCAGCAGGTTTTTCGTAGGAACAGGAGTAGGCCATTCAGTCCCTCAAATCTGTTACGCCTTTCAATCAGATTATTGCTGATCAGAAGAGGTGGTGAGGAACCCGAGGTGTTGGGGGGGTGGGGGGGTGAGGGTGGGAGCCACTTGGGCCCTGTTTGCTTTTGTTGGCTGCACCCCGCTCCATCTTGCTTCTTGGGGTGCTGCTGGAGAGGACTGGTAGGCCGCCACCATTACCCACACCACATGCCACGAGTTCCAAGCGGGCCGAAGGGATGGCGAGTCGCGGTTTCAGGTTGGCCGAAGGGACGCCGAGTCGCTGGTTCCAGGTGAGCCAACGGGACGGCGGGTCGCCGGTTCCAGGTGGGCTGAAAGGATGCCGAGCGGGCCGAAGGGACGCCAAGTCGACGGCACCAGGACAACCGTAAGGGACTATGGAGCGTCCTCCTCCATTTCAGCTGCCCCCAAAGGTTTGTCACCATCCTCCGCCTGCTCCACGGCAACATGCAAGCCATGATCCTGACCAACGGATCCACCAGAGACCCAATCCACATCCGGACCGGGCTCAAGCAGGTCTGCGTCATTGCACCAATGCTCTTCTCAATCTTCCTTGCTGCAATGCTCCACCTCACTCACTATCAACAAGCTGCCCGCTGGTGTGGAACTAAACTATAGAACCAATGGGAACCTGTTCAATCTATGACGCCTCCAGGCTAGATCCAAGATCGCCCATCCTCTTGTCATCGAACTACAGTACGCGGATGTGCTTGTGTCTGCACACAGACAGGCCGAACTCCAAGCCATCGTCAACACTTTCACAGGTGTATGAAAGCATGGGCCTTATGCTAAACATCTGTAAGACCAAGGTTCTCCACCAACCTGACCCCGCCACACAGCACTGCCCACACCCCCTGCCCCCCCTTACCCCCCTCCCCACCCAGTCATCAAAATACACAGCTCGCTCTTGGACAACATTTTCCATACCTCGGGAGTCTGCTATCAGTAGGGGCAGACATCGATGACTAGGTCCAACACCACCTCCAGTGTGCCAGCGCAGTCTTCGGTTATCTGAGGAAGAGAGTGTTTGAAGACCAGGACCTCAAATCTGGCACTAAGCTTATGGTCTTTGGGGCAGTACTGATACCTTCCCTATATAGCTCAGACCTGGACTATATACAGCAGACATCCAACGCTGGAGAAGTACCACCAGCGCTGCCACTGCAAGATCCTGCAAATCACCTGGGAGGATAGACGCACCAATGTCTGTGTTCTTGCTCAGGCCAACATCCCCAGCATCGAAGCACTGACTACACTCGACTAGCTCCGTTGGGCTGGCCACATCGTCTGCATGTCTGACACGAGACTCCCCAAGCAAGTGCTCTACTCTGAACTCCAACATGGCAAGCGAGCCCCAAGTGGGCAGAGGAACCGCTTCAAGGACACCCTCAAAGCCTCCTTAATAAAGTGTAACATCCCCACGTGATAATCAGAGTAGAGGGAGCAGGATAGTTAGAATAAATACGTGGCTTGAGCAGTGGTGCAAGAGGGAGAGATTCAAATTCCTGGGACATTGGAACCATTTCTGGGGGAAGTGGGACCTGTACAAAAGGGACGGTCTGCACTTGGGCAGGACTGGAACTGATGTCCTAGGGGTAACATTTGCTAATGCAGTTCGGGAGTGTTTAAACTAATATGGCAGGTGGATGGGAATCTATGCAGCGAGATAGGGCAAAGTAATATGGAGTCAAACAGATGGTGGAAAGGTAAAAAGCAATAGTGGAAGGCCGAATAAACAAAGGCAAGAAACAAAAAGGGCCACACTACATCATAATTCTAAAAGGACAAAGGGTGTTAAAAAAAAAAAAACAAGCCTGAAGGCTTTGTGTCTTAATGCAAGGAGTATCCGTAATAAGGTGGATGAATTAACTGTGCAAATAGATGTTAACGGATATGATGTGATTGGGATTACGGGGACGTGGCTCCAGGATGACCAGGGCTGGGAACTCAACATCCATGGGTATTCAACATTCAGGAAGGATAGAATAAAAGGAAAAGGAGGTGGGGTAGCATTGCTGGTTAAAGAGGAGATTAATGCAATAGTTAGGAAGGACATGAGCTTGGATGATGTGGAATCTATATGGGTAGAGCTGCAGAACACCAAAGGGCAAAAAACGTTAGTGGGAGTTGTGTACAGACCTCCAAACAGTAGTAGTGATGTTGGGGAGGGCATCAAACAGGAAATTAGGGGTGCATGCAATAAAGGTGCAGCAGTTATAATGGGTGACTTTAATATGCATATAGATTGGGCTAACCAAACTGGAAGCAATACGGTGGAGGAGGATTTCCTGGAGTGCAGAAGGGATGGTTTTCGAGACCAATATGTCGAGGAACCAACCAGGGGGGAGGCCATCTTAGACAGGGTGCTGTGTAATGAGAGAGGATTAATTAGTAATCTCGTGCGAGGCCCCTTGGGGCAGAGTGACCATAATATGGTGGAATTTTACATTGGGATGGAGAATGAAACAGTTAATTCAGAGACCATGGTCCAGAACTTAAAGAAGGGTAACTGAAGGTATGAGGCTTGAATTGGCCAGGATAGATTGGCAAATGATACTTAAGGGATTGACAGTGGATGGGCAATGGCAGACATTTAGAGACCGCATGGATGAACTACAACAATTGTACATCCCTGTCTGGCGTAAAAATAAAAAAGGGAAGATGGCTCAACCATGGCTATCAAGGGAAATAAAGGATAGTATTAAAGCCAAGGAAGTGGCATACAAATTGGCCAGAAATAGCAGTGAACCTGGGGACTGGGAGAAATTTAGAACTCAGCAGAGGAGGACAAAGAGTTTGATTAGGGCAGGGAAAATAGAGTACGAGAGGAAGCTTGCAGGGAACATTAAGACTGACTGCAAAGGTTTCTATAGATATGTTAAGAGAAAAAGGTTAGTAAAGACAAACGTAGGTCCCCTGCAGTCAGAATCAGGGGAAGTCATAATGGGGAACAAAGAAATGGCAGACCAATTGAACAAGTACTTTGGTTCGGTATTCACTAAGGAGGACACAAACAACCTTCCAGATATAAAAGTGGTCAGAGGGTCTAGTAAGAAGGAGGAACTGGGGGAAATTCTTTAGTCGGGAAATTGTGTTGGGGAAATTGATGGGATTGAAGGCCGATAAATCCCCAGGGCCTGATGGACTGCATCCCAGAGTACTTAAGGAGGTGGCCTTGGAAATAGCGGATGCATTGACAGTCATTTTCCAACATTCCATAGACTCTGGATCAGTTCCTATGGAGTGGAGGGTAGCCAATGTAACCCCACTTTTTAAAAAAGGAGGGAGAGAGAAAACAGGCAATTATAGACCGGTCAGCCTGACATCGGTAGTGGGTAAAATGATGGAATCAATTATTAAGGATGTCATAGCAGCGCATTTGGAAAGAGGTGACATGATAGGTCCAAGTCAGCATGGATTTATGAAAGGGAAATCATGCTTGACAAATCTTCTGGAATTTTTTGAGGATGTTTCCAATAGAGTGGACAAGGGAGAACCAGTTGATGTGGTATATTTGGACTTTCAGAAGGCTTTCGACAAGGTCCCACACAAGAGATTAATGTGCAAAGTTAAAGCACATGGGATTGGGGGTAGTGTGCTGACATGGATTGAGAACTGGTTGTCAGACAGGAAGCAAAGAGTAGGAGTAAATGGGTATTTTTCAGAATGGCAGACAGTGACTAGTGGGGTACCGCAAGGTTCTGTGCTGGGGCCCCAGCTGTTTACATTGTACATTAATGATTTGGACGAGGGGATTAAATGTAGTATTTCCAAATTTGCGGATGACACTAAGTTGGGTGGCAGTGTGAGCTGTGAGGAGGTTGCTATGAGGCTGCAGTGACTTGGATCGGTTAGGTAAGTGGGCAAATGCATGGCAGATGAAGTATAATGTGGATAAATGTGTGGTTATCCACTTTGGTGGTAAAAACAGAGAGACAGACTGTTACCTGAATGGTGTCATTAGGAAAAGGGGAGGTGCAACGAGACGTGGGTGTCATGGTACATCAGACATTGAAGGTTGGCATGCAGGTACAGCAGGCGGTTAAGAAAGCAAATGGCATGTTGGCCTTCATAGCGAGGGGATTGGAGTACAGGGGCAGGGTGGTATTGCTACAGTTGTACAGGGCCTTGGTGAGGCCACACCTAGAGTATTGTGTACAGTTTTGGTCTCCTAACCTGAGGAAGGACATTCTTGCTATTGAGGGAGTGCAGCGAAGGTTCACCAGACTGATTCCCGGGATGGCGGGACTGACATATCAAGAAAGACTGGATCAACTGGGCTTGTATTCACTCTAATTCAGAAGAATGAGAGGGGATCTCCATAGAAACGTTTAAAATTCTGACGGGTTTAGACAGGTTAGATGCAGGAAGAATGTTCCCAATGTTGGGGAAGTCCAGAACCAGGGGTCACAGTCTAAGGATAAGGGGTAAGCCATTTAGGACTGAGTTGAGGAGAAACTTCTTCACCCAGAGAGTGGTGAACCTGTGGAATTCTCTGCCACAGAAAGTTGTTGAGGCCAATTCACTAAATATATTCAAAAAGGAGTTGGATATAGTCCTTACTACTAGGGGGATCAAGGGGTATGGCGAGAAAGCAGGAATGGGGTACTGAGGTTGCATGTTCAGCCATGAACTCATTGAATGACGGTGCAGGCTCGAAGGGCCGAATGGCCTACTCCTGCACCTATTTTATATGTTTCTAAATGGCTTACCTCATATTCTTAGATTGTGACACCTGGTTCTGGAACTCCCCAGCAACTGGAACATTCTTCCTGCCTCTAACCTGTCCAATCCAATCAGAATCTTATGTTTCTGAGATCCCCTCTCATTCTTCTAAACTCCAGTGGATTCAAGCCCAGTCGATCCAGTCTCTCCTCATATGTCAGTCCAGCCATCCCGGGAATCAGTCTGGTGAACCTTTGCTGTACTCCCTCAATAGCAAGAATGCCCTTCCTCAGATTAGGAGACCAAAACTGAACACACTATTCTAGGTGTGGCCTCACCAAGGCTCTGTTCAACTTCAGTAAGACCTCCCTGCTCCTATACTCAAACCTTCTAGCTATGAAGGCCAACTTGCCATTTGCTGCCTTCACCACCTGCTGTACCTGCATGCCAACCTTCAATGACTGATGTACCATGGCACTCTGGTCTCGTTGCAGCTCCCTTTTTCCTAATCTGTCACCATTCAGATATTCTGCCTTCGTGTTTTTACCCCCAAAGTGGATAACCTCACATTTATCTACATTATACTGCAGCTGCCATGCATTTGCCCACTCACCGAACCTGTCCAAGTCACCCTGAGCCTCTTAGCATCCTCCTCACAGCTCACACCGCCACCCAGCTTAGTGTTATCTGCAAACTTGGAGATATTACATTCAATTCCTTCATCTAAATCATTAATGTATATTGTAAATAGCTGGGGTCCCAGCACTGAACCCTGCGGCACTCCACTGGTCACTGCCTACAATTCTGAAAAGGACCCGTTTATTCCGACTTCTCTGCTTCTTGTCTGCCAACCAGTTTTCTATCCACGTCAATACATTACCCCCAGTACCATGTGCCTTAATTTTGCACACTAATCTCTTGTGTGGGACCTTGTCAAAAGCCTTTTGAAAGTCCAAATGCACCACATCCAGTAGGTCTCCCTTGTCCACTCTACCAGTTACATCCTCAAAAAATTCGAAGATTTATCAAGCATGATTTCCCTTTCATAAATCCATGCTGACTTGGACCGATCCTGTTGCTGCTTTCCAAATGCGCTGCTATTTCATCCTTAATAATTGATTCCAACATTTTCCCCACCACCGATGTCAGGCTAACTGGTCTATAAGTCCCTGTTTTCTCTCTCCCTCCCTTTTTTAAAAAGTGATGTTACATTAGCTACCCTCTAGTCCATAGGAACTGATCCAGAGTTAATAGAATGTTTGAAAATAATCACCAATGCATCCACTATTTCTAGGGCCACTTCCTTAAGTACTCTGGGATGCAGCCTATCAGGCCCTGGGAATTTATCAGCCTTCAATCCTATCAATTTCCCTAACACAATTTCCTTCAGTTCCTCCTTTTCGCTAGTATTTCTGGAAGGTTATTTGTGTCTTCCTTAGTGAAGACAGATCCAAAGTACTTGTTCAGTTGGTCTGCCATTTCTTTGTTCCCCATCATAATGAGATCGCCATTATAAGAGATACCATTTCTTACCTTATTTTTTGACCATAGTTGCTTAACTGCACAGTGGAGCCTTTGCCTTTTAGGGGTAAATGTGGGTTTGTATAATATGTATTTGAATATTTCCCACTGTTTGTAAGTTTACCCATTTAACAGTTCAGCCCAGTTTACTCATGCCTTCAAAGTTTACCTTACTTAAATTTAAAATGTTGGTTTGTGACTCGACTTCTCCCTCACAACCCTACCATCAAATTCAATTATATTATGATCACTATTTGTATTGTGCTCCCTTATCAGATTAACTGCTTCTGCTTTGTTACTCATCACAAAATCTAGTATAGCCTGTTCCCTTGGTCCTAAAATGTTACAGAAAACTACCCGAATACATTCTAGAAATTCATTGCCCTTGCTACTTGCGTTGTTCTGATTGACTGGAGAACTGCTTTGCTGCACAGTCCTAGTGTGCACACACAGGGCCCAAGATACCACAAGAAAAAAAACGAGCGCCCCTCCGAGCTGGGCGCCTGTTTTTCGCGCCTAAAACGGCGCCTAAAAAAATCCTCGGTATTCTCCACCTACTTACAGGTCCTCTGGCCCTCGGCGCAGCCAGTACGAGCTGTGGGGGGGCGGAGCCAGGTCCCGGCGCTGAAAACAGTGCCAGGACCTCTGCACATGCGCGCTACAGTCGGCACGCAAGTGCAGTAGCTCCAGGCGCCGAACTGTGTGGGAGGGGCCCGAAGCACGCAGCCCCTAGCCCTGGCTGAATGGCCTCACTGGGGCTGCATGAATGAGGCTCCTCCCACGGCCAGCTCCTGCTCCCCCCCCCGACCAGACCCGACACTTCTCCCCCCCCCCCGCCGACCAGACCCGACCCGACACCCGCTCCCCCCCCCCCGACCTGACACCCGCTCCCCCCCCCCCCCGACTGACCCGCGCTCCTGTTCCCCGACCTGCTCCCCCCCCGCGCTCTCTCTACCCCCCCCGCGCTCTCTCTACCCCCCCCGCGCTCTCTCTACCCCCCCCGCGCTCTCTCTACCCCCCCCGCGCTCTCTCTACCCCCCCCGCGCTCTCTCTACCCCCCCCGCGCTCTCTCTACCCCCCCCGCGCTCTCTCTACCCCCCCCGCGCTCTCTCTACCCCCCCCGCGCTCTCTCTACCCCCCCCGCGCTGTCTCTACCCCCCCCGCGCTGTCTCTACCCCCCCCGCGCTGTCTCTACCCCCCCCGCGCTGTCTCTACCCCCCCCGCGCTCTCTCTACCCCCCCCGCGCTCTCTCTACCCCCCCCGGGCTCTCTCTACCCCCCCCGCGCTCTCTCTACCCCCCCCGCGCTCTCTCTACCCCCCCCGCGCTCTCTCTACCCCCCCCGCGCTCTCTCTACCCCCCCCGCGCTCTCTCTACCCCCCCCGCGCTCTCTCTACCCCCCCCGCGCTCTCTCTACCCCCCCCGCGCTCTCTCTACCCCCCCCGCGCTCTCTCTACCCCCCCCGCGCTCTCTCTACCCCCCCCGCGCTCTCTCTACCCCCCCCGCGCTCTCTCTACCCCCCCCGCGCTCTCTCTACCCCCCCCGCGCTCTCTCTACCCCCCCCGCGCTCTCTCTACCCCCCCCGCGCTCTCTCTACCCCCCCCGCGCTCTCTCTACCCCCCCCGCGCTCTCTCTACCCCCCCCGCGCTCTCTCTACCCCCCCCGCGCTCTCTCTACCCCCCCCGCGCTCTCTCTACCCCCCCCGCGCTCTCTCTACCCCCCCCGCGCTCTCTCTACCCCCCCCGCGCTCTCTCTACCCCCCCCGCGCTCTCTCTACCCCCCCCGCGCTCTCTCTACCCCCCCCGCGCTCTCTCTACCCCCCCCGCGCTCTCTCTACCCCCCCCGCGCTCTCTCTACCCCCCCCGCGCTCTCTCTACCCCCCCCGCGCTCTCTCTACCCCCCCCGCGCTCTCTCTACCCCCCCCGCGCTCTCTCTACCCCCCCCGCGCTCTCTCTACCCCCCCCGCGCTCTCTCTACCCCCCCCGCGCTCTCTCTACCCCCCCCGCGCTCTCTCTACCCCCCCCGCGCTCTCTCTACCCCCCCCGCGCTCTCTCTACCCCCCCCGCGCTCTCTCTACCCCCCCCGCGCTCTCTCTACCCCCCCCGCGCTCTCTCTACCCCCCCCGCGCTCTCTCTACCCCCCCCGCGCTCTCTCTACCCCCCCCGCGCTCTCTCTACCCCCCCCGCGCTCTCTCTACCCCCCCCGCGCTCTCTCTACCCCCCCCGCGCTCTCTCTACCCCCCCCGCGCTCTCTCTACCCCCCCCGCGCTCTCTCTACCCCCCCCGCGCTCTCTCTACCCCCCCCGCGCTCTCTCTACCCCCCCCGCGCTCTCTCTACCCCCCCCGCGCTCTCTCTACCCCCCCCGCGCTCTCTCTACCCCCCCCGCGCTCTCTCTACCCCCCCCGCGCTCTCTCTACCCCCCCCGCGCTCTCTCTACCCCCCCCGCGCTCTCTCTACCCCCCCCGCGCTCTCTCTACCCCCCCCGCGCTCTCTCTACCCCCCCCGCGCTCTCTCTACCCCCCCCGCGCTCTCTCTACCCCCCCCGCGCTCTCTCTACCCCCCCCGCGCTCTCTCTACCCCCCCCGCGCTCTCTCTACCCCCCCCGCGCTCTCTCTACCCCCCCCGCGCTCTCTCTACCCCCCCCGCGCTCTCTCTACCCCCCCCGCGCTCTCTCTACCCCCCCCGCGCTCTCTCTACCCCCCCCGCGCTCTCTCTACCCCCCCCGCGCTCTCTCTACCCCCCCCGCGCTCTCTCTACCCCCCCCGCGCTCTCTCTACCCCCCCCGCGCTCTCTCTACCCCCCCCGCGCTCTCTCTACCCCCCCCGCGCTCTCTCTACCCCCCCCGCGCTCTCTCTACCCCCCCCGCGCTCTCTCTACCCCCCCCGCGCTCTCTCTACCCCCCCCGCGCTCTCTCTACCCCCCCCGCGCTCTCTCTACCCCCCCCGCGCTCTCTCTACCCCCCCCGCGCTCTCTCTACCCCCCCCGCGCTCTCTCTACCCCCCCCGCGCTCTCTCTACCCCCCCCGCGCTCTCTCTACCCCCCCCGCGCTCTCTCTACCCCCCCCGCGCTCTCTCTACCCCCCCCGCGCTCTCTCTACCCCCCCCGCGCTCTCTCTACCCCCCCCGCGCTCTCTCTACCCCCCCCGCGCTCTCTCTACCCCCCCCGCGCTCTCTCTACCCCCCCCGCGCTCTCTCTACCCCCCCCGCGCTCTCTCTACCCCCCCCGCGCTCTCTCTACCCCCCCCGCGCTCTCTCTACCCCCCCCGCGCTCTCTCTACCCCCCCCGCGCTCTCTCTACCCCCCCCGCGCTCTCTCTACCCCCCCCGCGCTCTCTCTACCCCCCCCGCGCTCTCTCTACCCCCCCCGCGCTCTCTCTACCCCCCCCGCGCTCTCTCTACCCCCCCCGCGCTCTCTCTACCCCCCCCGCGCTCTCTCTACCCCCCCCGCGCTCTCTCTACCCCCCCCGCGCTCTCTCTACCCCCCCCGCGCTCTCTCTACCCCCCCCGCGCTCTCTCTACCCCCCCCGCGCTCTCTCTACCCCCCCCGCGCTCTCTCTACCCCCCCCGCGCTCTCTCTACCCCCCCCGCGCTCTCTCTACCCCCCCCGCGCTCTCTCTACCCCCCCCGCGCTCTCTCTACCCCCCCCGCGCTCTCTCTACCCCCCCCGCGCTCTCTCTACCCCCCCCGCGCTCTCTCTACCCCCCCCGCGCTCTCTCTACCCCCCCCGCGCTCTCTCTACCCCCCCCGCGCTCTCTCTACCCCCCCCGCGCTCTCTCTACCCCCCCCGCGCTCTCTCTACCCCCCCCGCGCTCTCTCTACCCCCCCCGCGCTCTCTCTACCCCCCCCGCGCTCTCTCTACCCCCCCCGCGCTCTCTCTACCCCCCCCCGCGCTCTCTCTACCCCCCCGCGCTCTCTCTACCCCCCCCGCGCTCTCTCTACCCCCCCCGCGCTCTCTCTACCCCCCCCGCGCTCTCTCTACCCCCCCCCGCGCTCTCTCTACCCCCCCCGCGCTCTCTCTACCCCCCCGCGCTCTCTCTACCCCCCCCGCGCTCTCTCTACCCCCCCCGCGCTCTCTCTACCCCCCCCGCGCTCTCTCTACCCCCCCCGCGCTCTCTCTACCCCCCCCCGCGCTCTCTCTACCCCCCCCGCGCTCTCTCTACCCCCCCCGCGCTCTCTCTACCCCCCCCGCGCTCTCTCTACCCCCCCCGCGCTCTCTCTACCCCCCCCGCGCTCTCTCTACCCCCCCCGCGCTCTCTCTACCCCCCCCGCGCTCTCTCTACCCCCCCGCGCTCTCTCTACCCCCCCCGCGCTCTCTCTACCCCCCCCGCGCTCTCTCTACCCCCCCCGCGCTCTCTCTACCCCCCCCGCGCTCTCTCTACCCCCCCCGCGCTCTCTCTACCCCCCCCGCGCTCTCTCTACCCCCCCCGCGCTCTCTCTACCCCCCCCGCGCTCTCTCTACCCCCCCCGCGCTCTCTCTACCCCCCCCGCGCTCTCTCTACCCCCCCCGCGCTCTCTCTACCCCCCCCGCGCTCTCTCTACCCCCCCCGCGCTCTCTCCTACCCCCCCCGCGCTCTCTCTACCCCCCCCGCGCTCTCTCTACCCCCCCCGCGCTCTCTCTACCCCCCCCGCGCTCTCTCTACCCCCCCCGCGCTCTCTCTACCCCCCCCGCGCTCTCTCTACCCCCCCCGCGCTCTCTCTACCCCCCCCGCGCTCTCTCTACCCCCCCCGCGCTCTCTCTACCCCCCCCGCGCTCTCTCTACCCCCCCCGCGCTCTCTCTACCCCCCCCGCGCTCTCTCTACCCCCCCCGCGCTCTCTCTACCCCCCCCGCGCTCTCTCTACCCCCCCCGCGCTCTCTCTACCCCCCCGCGCTCTCTCTACCCCCCCCGCGCTCTCTCTACCCCCCCCGCGCTCTCTCTACCCCCCCCGCGCTCTCTCTACCCCCCCGCGCTCTCTCTACCCCCCCCGCGCTCTCTCTACCCCCCCGCGCTCTCTCTACCCCCCCCGCGCTCTCTCTACCCCCCCCCGCGCTCTCTCTACCCCCCCCGCGCTCTCTCTACCCCCCCCGCGCTCTCTCTACCCCCCCCGCGCTCTCTCTACCCCCCCCGCGCTCTCTCTACCCCCCCCGCGCTCTCTCTACCCCCCCGCGCTCTCTCTACCCCCCCGCGCTCTCTCTACCCCCCCCGCGCTCTCTCTACCCCCCCGCGCTCTCTCTACCCCCCCCGCGCTCTCTCTACCCCCCCCGCGCTCTCTCTACCCCCCCCGCGCTCTCTCTACCCCCCCCGCGCTCTCTCTACCCCCCCCCGCGCTCTCTCTACCCCCCCCGCGCTCTCTCTACCCCCCCCGCGCTCTCTCTACCCCCCCCGCGCTCTCTCTACCCCCCCCGCGCTCTCTCTACCCCCCCCGCGCTCTCTCTACCCCCCCCGCGCTCTCTCTACCCCCCCCGCGCTCTCTCTACCCCCCCGCGCTCTCTCTACCCCCCCCCGCGCTCTCTCTACCCCCCCCGCGCTCTCTCTACCCCCCCGCGCTCTCTCTACCCCCCCCGCGCTCTCTCTACCCCCCCCGCGCTCTCTCTACCCCCCCCGCGCTCTCTCTACCCCCCCCGCGCTCTCTCTACCCCCCCCGCGCTCTCTCTACCCCCCCCCGCGCTCTCTCTACCCCCCCGCGCTCTCTCTACCCCCCCCGCGCTCTCTCTACCCCCCCCGCGCTCTCTCTACCCCCCCCCCGCGCTCTCTCTACCCCCCCCCGCGCTCTCTTCTACCCCCCCCGCGCTCTCTCTACCCCCCCCGCGCTCTCTCTACCCTCTCTCCCCCCGCGCTCTCTCTACCCCCCCCCGCGCTCTCTCTACCCCCCCGCGCTCTCTCTACCCCCCCCGCGCTCTCTCTACCCCCCCCGCGCTCTCTCTACCCCCCCCGCGCTCTCTCTACCCCCCCCGCGCTCTCTCTACCCCCCCCGCGCTCTCTCTACCCCCCCCGCGCTCTCTCTACCCCCCCCGCGCTCTCTCTACCCCCCCCGCGCTCTCTCTACCCCCCCCGCGCTCTCTCTACCCCCCCCGCGCTCTCTCTACCCCCCCCGCGCTCTCTCTACCCCCCCCGCGCTCTCTCTACCCCCCCCGCGCTCTCTCTACCCCCCCGCGCTCTCTCTACCCCCCCCGCGCTCTCTCTACCCCCCCCGCGCTCTCTCTACCCCCCCCGCGCTCTCTCTACCCCCCCCGCGCTCTCTCTACCCCCCCGCGCTCTCTCTACCCCCCCCGCGCTCTCTCTACCCCCCCGCGCTCTCTCTACCCCCCCCCGCGCTCCTCTACCCCCCGCCTCGCTCTCTCCTACCCCCCCCGCGCTCTCTCTACCCCCCCCCCGCGCTCTCTCTACCCCCCCCGCGCTCTCTCATACCCCCCCCGCGCTCTCTCTACCCCCCCCCGCGCTCTCTCTACCCCCCCCGCGCTCTCTCTACCCCCCCCCGCGCTCTCTCTACCCCCCCCCGCGCTCTCTCT